>NC_137040.1:14747996-15252996 GCF_032717465.1 Coenobita brevimanus | reverse complement strand
CCCCCCCTTCTAAAATTCACCATACAACTTTACCCCACTCCACCTCCACTCCTTCCCTTTCCCTCTCACCTCTTTCACTCACTCACTCCTTCCCCTCCCCCCTTCTTCACTCTACCCACTCAAACTCTTCACATCAAACACACCCTCTTTTCAGTTCACCCATCACTCTGCAGGGTGGAGTCGCCTTAGCTCATACTACCAGTGGAAATATACAGTGATCCCTTGGTTATAATGCACTTGGATATAATGGATTTCACTATCACTGTGAGATGAAAATCTGCACTCCTATAGTTATAGCGCACTTTTCCGACTCAAAAACACTGATATTATGTGCTGAGTCCGAGATTCATAAACACTGGCCTGGTGCAACAGCCCAGGACATCATCACTTAAGAAAGCTGTTTTCATTGGCCAGGACCTTTTAGCCATGAATACTCACTTTTCATTGGCCTACACCATCACAGCTGTGGTAGAAGGTGAGTTTCATGAAGCACTGCCCACGCTCTGAAGTTGTGAACATCAATAATAGGAGTCAAATGCATGCCAATACTTTCAATTATACAATCTATAATGCTCATTATTGTGCTTAATAACCTCCTAACATGTTAATATCATTACGGAAAAAATATTCAAATAATTTTAAAGGGAATGGAGTAGTATACAATTGATGTTGGTTTGACCAGCTTTTGTTTACAACCAAGTCCTTCACTCAAAGTCGCAGACTTCCTTATGTTAGTTTAAAGTTGTTGCAATATCTTACCGACTCATTTCATCTTTTGCCAGGTTATTTTCTATATTATTCTACTCAGTTTGGGGGAAGTAGGCTGTAGCACGAGCTGATCAGGGACACACTCCCATGGAGGAAAGGAATGCTCATGATTGAGTGAGCTGAATTCTTGTTTCACTAGCCATCAAGATTTTCTGACCATCCTCCTCTCCACTGTGACACTAACACAGAAAGTAGGCCAGCATACTCTCCCAAACACTTTTCTCTATCTCATGTACTACTCTGCATGTGCTTTAAATACTGCACGACATACTCCACTACATCACAGGAATTGACAACAGCAAAAGCATGCAGCCATAAAACTGCCCCTGCTACCTTGTGGTAGAACTGAGGGAAGGCATGGCATGGGCTTTGCCGGCATAATTTAGGGGACTTGGATGGGATGGGACTTGGATCTGTGCTAGAGAGTACAGGGTATTGCGTTTCCCAGGCTGCCACTTCTGCCCAAGAGAGAGAGACCCAAACCTGGGAGCAGTGCCCCAGGAGGCTGCCCTATCAGTGGGTGCATAATTTCAGAGCAATTACAGTGCCAAGGTGCACTAGGTGGACATCCCTGTAGCTGTCCTGGCAGGGTGCTCCGAGGCCACCGCCGAAGCCACTGGATACTACACTACATACCCCACTACATCACAGGAACTGACAACAGCAAAAGCATGCAGCCATAAAACTCTGCTCCTGCTACCTTGTGGTAGAACTGAGGGAAGGCATGGCATGGGCACTGCCGGCATAATTTAGGGGACTTGGATGGGATGGGACTTAGATCTGTGCTAGAGGGTACAGGGTATTGCGTTTCCCAGGCTGCCACTTCTGCCCAAGAGAAAGAGCCCCAAACCTGGGAGCAGTGCCCCAGGAGGCTGCCCTATCAGTGGGTGCATAATTTCAGGGCAGTTACAGAGCCAAGGTGCACTTGGTGGACGTCTCTGTAGCTTTCCTGGAGGGTGCCCCGAGGCCATTGCCAAAGCCACTAGCCAGAGCTGTTTGGCTATAGGTCCCAGGTCCCATGCCTGGACTTGTGACTGTGCAGTGGTAGGGTCTGTAATTTGTCTCCTTCTTTATGTACCAACTTATGACATAAAATGAAAAAAAAAAAGGCAATAATTAAAGCAAGCCTGAGGAAATTAAATTACCCATATGGTTAAGAGTGGCATCATGGAATGTAGGCAGATTGAAGGTCTGAGTGAGGGAAGTAGCTGAGACTATAGGTAGGAGGCAAGTGGATGTTAGGTGCATACAGGATGTTAGGTATACAGGAGGATCAGCCAGAATGGTTGTCAGGAAGGAGTGTAGGTGTGAGCTATTCTGGCAGGGAAATGCAGATGGATATGGTGGCAAAGACATGCTGGCTGAGGAGAAATGGGTGGAATGTGTCATGAATGTAATTAGAGTGAATGAAAAGATTACAGGACTGAAAATATTTTTCACTAAACTCTTCTATCTATCTAACTGTTGCCAGATGCTTTAATCCTGTAAGGGGTGGCCACAAACTAATCACCTTCATGCTGCACTGTCCCCTGTCATTTTGATGCCCTCTCCCCATCTCACATCCCCCTTTCTCATATATCTCTCCACTCCATCCCTCCATCTCATCCTCAGCCCCCTCTGTCCCTCTCCCCCTGTCCACCTCACTCATATACAGTCTCCTCATTAGTCTCTCACTCCTCATCCTCTCCACATGGCCAAACCAACTCAATGCATTTCTCTTAATGTTTTCTATCACATCCAAATCCACACCAAACACTCCTTCATTTCCTCATTTGTCAGTGTGTTTCTCCATGTAACTCCACATGCTCCTCTTAAATAACTCATGTCCACTACTCTCACTCTTGACTTGTGTCCTTCCAACAAGGTCCAAGTTTCACTTCCATATGATAGAGTTGGTATCACAATACTACCATGCAGCACCTTTTTAATTCCATGCTCACTTCCCCATTTTTTATCACTACTTTCAAAGAACCAGCTAACTTTTTTCCTTGTTGCACCCCTTCAAGCACTTCATCCTCTAAACTTCCATCGTTACTCATGACATTACCCATGTACTCACTCACATTTTCCATTTCCTATTCATCCAACCTCACTCTACATTCAGTGGCTACGTTTCTTTCAAAGTTTATAACTTTACTCTTCCCTATATTCACCTTAAAATTCAGTTTCTTACACACTCTCCCAAACTCATTCAGCAAGCCTTGCAGTTCCCCTTCGTCTTTACTTAACAATACAGTATCATCTGCAAACAACAATACATAAAGTTTCCAAACACTGCCTTCTCTCATTAGGACCACTCCAACATCCACTACTCTACCTTGAGTCTCTTTTATAACCCCATCCATATACATACTGAACAACCATGGAGACATGACACATCCCTGTTTCAATCCAATATTCAGAAGTAAAATTCACTAAATTACTATCCACATGCACTGCAACCTTAGCACCTTCATACATACTCTTCATGGCATTCAACAACTTCCCATTTACTCCATACATTCTTAGTACAACGGAATCTCCTAAATCATGCATTTCTAAACGGTGAATTCATAATACGTGGCATCATGCAGCAGTTTGCAATATCAGTTGCTTACCAACCACAACGCCGACTAGATGCATCAGTGTATCATGCATTCTAAATCCTCATTTACAGCTTTCAGAGGTATGTTTATGAAAATGCTCAGTAGCTGTGGTAATCCAGGAATGAAAAAAAGTAACCTATGACATACTCATTCAATAGAATTCAGGGAAGGGCGGCGTCTGTCTGGTAAAGAATTAATCACTTCATGTAATTCTTCACTAGACAGGTACGGCAATTCCAGTTTCCACCTATAATAACAAACTCACGATCTCAAATTAAGTAATTTTGATATATATATGTAACACAGATAATTAACTGTTGAAATGTGACTGCAAGAAGTGAGTGGACAAAAAAACAAAATTGGGGTACTCAAGGGAGCTGGCAGGTGGCCATCGGCAGTGTTTACAAACAATTTCTCCAACTGGCTGCGTTATCAACCACTGCTCTGACTGGATGCGTCCGTGCACCACGCATTCTAAATCCTCACAGATAACCTTCAGAGGTAAGTTTATATAAATGCCTTTCAGAGGTAAGTTTATAACAATGCCCTGTAGCTCTGGTAATCCAGGAAGAATAAGTAACCTGTGAAAAATGCATTTCAACAGAAAACATGGAAAGGCCGCTCCCGTTTGGTAGGCTTAACAGATTAAGGACTCTTACGACAACCTGGAAGCGGCTGAGGGCAACGATGACACCACTTCCATTGCCTCCACACTGAACTTTGAGGGGTTCCTGAAGGAGGTTGATGGGAAGAAAGCAGCACAGAGGCAGCAGCATGAGGCAGCTGCACACTCGCTTCATTCTGAGAGGCTGTAGTCTGCCTCAAGCCTTGGAACCCCTCCCCCAGCATCCTGGTCGTTTTGGCCATAAACCAGTTCAGCCACAGTGGCCTAAAGTGGCAAATTGCTGAATTGCCTTACAACCAAAATATAGGTTAGTTTAGGTCAGGTTAGGTTAGGTTAGGTATGGCCTAAACGTCTTGGGCCTAACAGGATCTCGGCCAGATAGTCCCTAACTCCTCCTCCCTCCCCCGTCCATTCAAGCAATGTTGTCAGTCAGAGTGAGGTAAGAACCTTACAATATTGTTAATTTCCATTAAATATACTTTAATAATTTCTTTTCCAGGTTGTTAGTGTTCACTGGTGACCAGTTTGATGTAGGTTTTTACCAGTTTGATGTAGATTTGGAGGTAAGGGGGACAACTTTTCCAAGATGGCAGACTCATGAGTAATTTTCTCCATACGATTAGTTATTTGTAACTCATGAAATTCTCAAACCGCGGCCTGTGCCCAGTCTCATAAGACTGCGAATTAGGAGATTCCACTGTATTTTTCCACAGTCCTTGTCTATCCACTCTGTCATATGCTTTCTCCAAATCCACGAAGGCCACATACAACTTCTGTCCCTTCTGTAGAAACTTTTCCACTAAAGACCAAAGGATGAACATCTGACCTACACAACCTCTTCCCTTCCTAAAACCTCCCTGTTCTTCTCCAACTAATTCCTCTGTTATTTCCCTAACTCTGTCATTAAGTATCCTACCATATACACTGCCTATTACACTAAGAAGACAAATGTCCCTATGATTACCACACATTTCTTTTTCCCCTTTTCCTTTGTCTATCTATCTACCTACTGCCAGACGCTTTAATCCCGTAAGGGGCGGCTACAAACAAACTGCCTCCATGTCGCCCTGACCCCCACCATTTCACTGCCCTGCTCCCAGCTCACATCCCCCTCTCTCATATACCTCTCCACTCCATCCTTCCATCTCATCCTTGGCCTCCCCCTCCCTCTCCCTACCTCCACCCCATTCACATACACTCTCCTCATCAGTCTCTCAATCTCCATCCTCTCCACATGGCCAAACCACCTCAGTGTATTTCTCCAGTGTCTGATCCTTGGCCTTTAATTGATGCTGCTACTGTGAGCAAGGAAATAGGTAGGATGCAGTTGGAGAAGGCAGCAGGAGTGTCTGGGCTGACTGATGCAATGTTGAAGGCCTCAGAAGATATAGGAGAGGGTTTAGTTACCAATTTGATAAATACAATTACATGAATGTGTATTGTCCCAGATGACTGGCTGAAGAGCATGACTGTAAATGTGTATAAAGGGAAGGGTGATGTCCTGGAAAGAGGAAATTATAAAGGTATAAAACTTTTGGAACGGGTAATGAAGGTAATGGAGAGGGGCCTAAAAGTTCTGGTTAGGGAAAGAGTGAATAATAATTAGATGAAATTCAGGTTTATGGTATGCAAAGGGACCAATGATGCCATATTCATTTATCCAACAACTTAAGGAAAAACATGTATGTTTTTGATGATTTGACAGAGTCCCTAGGGAAGGGTTGAAGTGGACAGTGAGAGAGCTTGGGATCGAGGAGTGGCTGGTTGTGGTTATGGCTATGTAAGTGGTTGCTTGCACTGAGGTGAGAGAGAAAGAATGGAGATTTGAGTGATGAGTTTTCTGTGAATGTTGGTATGCATCAGGAGTCAGTCTTATGCCCCTTATTGTTTGTCATGGTGCCTGAAGCTCTCTGACATGACTTCAGAAGTGGACTCTCACAGGATATGGTCTATGCTGATGACTTGGTGCTTGTTGCAGAGAATGAATGGGAGACAGAGGGAAGATTTAAGAAATGGAAAGATGGTATGGAATACAAGGGTCTGAGAATAAATGTGGATAAAACAAAAGTGATGATATCTAGGGCTGGTGGTGGTGCTGTCAAAGCAGGGGAAGAGTTGTAATGGGGTCTATAAAAACCCACGTTGCTTTGAGGTAAAGCAAGGATCCTCCCTTTGGTTCAGAGGTAACGCGTGCACGTATCAAGCACGATGGCCTGAGTTCAAATCCAGGCCAAACCAGTGTGATTAACTTTTTAAGTTTCTGTCCAGTCATTACACTGGTTGGCAGCAGTGTGGGATGTGAGGTGAGACTTGGAGGGCAATGCTGTTAGTTAGCTGGCAGTGTCCTAGTCCTTACATCCTGGGGATGAGCTGTCCATTGTGGTCCGCAGAGTCCTCAGTGGTGCTCTGATGCTGCGCTACCGTGTGTTTGAAACTGACCTATTAATCACCAAGGGGAAAAATGAGTGATGTAATGGGGTCTATAAAAGCTCACGCTGCTCAGAGGCAAAGTGAGGATCCTCTCTTTGGCTCAGTGGTAATGTGTGCACGTATCAAGCATGAGGGCCTGAGTTCAAATCCTGGCCAGAGCAGTGATTAATTTGTTGAGTTTCAGTCCGGTCATTACAGAGTGGCCATGTGTGGTTTGGCACATGGGTGTGGCAAGTACGGTAACTCCATCTCGTGTAGAAGTTGTGATAAGTGGGTGCATAACAGATGTAATGGTATTAGAGGCTGACTGTGAAATAATAATTATTTCATGTGTGTGGTGTGTTGAGGAGAGCATGTACAGTGGAGATTGTTAGATGTAAATGGATGGATTTTGCTTGGGAATCTCTTGAGTGTGTGGAAGAGTTTTGTTATTTGCGGGACATGTTATGTGCTGGAGGTGGTTAAGGTAAGGAGTGCTTGGAGGAATTTCAGGAGCTGTTGCCTCTCCTAATAGTGAGAAGCTTCTCCTTCCATGCTAAGAGGTCTCTGTATGCGGCATGTGTTATAAGTATAATGCTGTATGGTAGTGAAATCTGGGCAGTTAAGGAAAAGGACTCAAATGTGTACAGAAATGACAATGATTAGATGGATATGTAGTGCATTCTTGAATGCAAGGCCTTTGGGGGCATTTACAACTGAAGGGTTGAGAGGTAGGATGGGACTGGAGAGCATTGGTGCTGGGTGTTGTGATGAGGAGAGGCACACTGAGATGGGTTGGGCATGTGGATAAGATGGAGGATGACAACTGAGTGTGGAAAACGAGATGTGTCAATGTTGGGGGCATGGCTGTGAAAGGCACACTGAAAAGACCTGTGACAAGGTTGGAGTGTGATTTCAGGGATAAGGGACCAAATAAGGGGCCTGCCAGAAACCAAGCCAAATGGACAGCCAAAATTAGGTGACCAAGGCCGATGCATGCATGCAAGTTGGAGCCTTTACAAATGATATGAATGATTATGACAAAAGAAGAAATATACAAACAAACAAATCATTCATTACTGTCTCACATTTGCATGCAGGATATCAGCTGACTTTGTTACAATTAATCAATGTGCTTGGAGTGATGCACTCACTCCATGATTCATGTGTATGCACACCAAACCCAAAGAAAGCTTGGTTGATTGTTTGTTTATGATGCATTTATGATAATACCCACTAATCTATGTTTAAATCATTGATATTTTATTTAATAATTAGTAAGGTCATCAACTGATTTGCTTCTGACTGCTGGTGACCTTTGTACCAGTCAGGGTCTAATGACAACATGTCTGCTCAGTTTGCCACCCTGCACTTGTGGTGAGTGTATCGATACATCTGATACCTGCTGTTTACTTCATCATATTGACATTGATGGCCAGGTATCAATCACTATGAGTTTGATTTACTGAAAATATATTTTTAAATATTTACTGGGAAGTGTTAACGACTATAAATCCTAAGAATCAGGATGAAAAAAAGTCAGAGAGAAGTGGAGGAGCAATTGGGTAAATATGATTTGGAGCAGATGGGGGAGGTGGAAGGTGTGTGCAAGATATTCACAGAAGAAATCTGTGCAGCATGTGAGGTGGTGTGTGGGATGAAGAGAAGACGAAAAGGGGTGCCAGGAACAGCATGAAGGAATGAAGAGGTCAGACAAGCTGTGGCACAAGAGAAGTTTGGAGATGGAAGAGAGAGTTATATGTCGAGAGAACGAGAGAGGTGAAAAGATTATCTGAGTGTAAAGAAAGCGAGACAGAGTCACAAAGAAGGTAGTAGGGGAGTGAGATATTAAAATAGTAGACTGACAGTGGAAAAGGGAGAAAAAGTGAGCTGATGGAGAGAAAACTTTGAGGAACTGTTAAAACTAGAGAATGAAAGTAGTGGCTAGGAGAAGGAGGGAGATGAGATGGGAGGATGAGATTAGTATGATGGAAGTTGTGGAAGCAATGAAGAAAGTCAAAATGGGGAAAGCCCCAGTAACTGATGGTGTGTGTGGTGAAATGCTGAAGCATGGGGAGAGATAGTAGTGGCATGGATATGGAAGATGTGCAGATGGGGGAGGCAGTGGCAAAATCGCTAGAGAGGCAGCCTGCAGTCCTAATGGACCCAGGTTCGAATCCCGACTGGGGCAGGGAACAGTTTAAGGATTTGAATTTCATAAAAGGCAGACTTTTCTGATCTACCAGATGGCCCACTGGCATGTCATAAAAGTGTCCCCGCAAATACCATTACACCAGTCCAGTATGAAACAGCCTTAGCATGTTATCAATGTGGTTGGTGGGTGTTAGTGCCGATGTGGTGACATGTAGAGATGTATGAAGAATACTGGGCCCCAAGGAGGATTACTGGGACATGGAGATAGGCCCTGAAGCCAATGCCCAGAGCTGGACACACACACACACACACACACACACACACACACACACACACACACAATATTAACTTAGAAAAATCTAAAAGTCAAGGAAATAAAACTAGTTATACAATCACAAGTAGAACTGATTGCAGTAGAGATCGACACATCTGAAGGTAAAGTAATTGTAGCCAATTTGTACATGCCACCCAGATCAAACACATGGGAAAGAGATGAATATGAGGACCTGGCAGAGAGTACAATTCAGAGTGTAAGATCATTGCTACATAAAATGGAAGAGAAATCGGAAAGAATTATACTAACTGGGGACTTCAATACAAATATAAATTGGAATACTCTAGATATAAATAGCCAAGAAAGCTGTTGGGACCAAAAGCTCCTGGATCTCGTACAAGAGTTTTTTTTAATGCAACATGTGAGGGAAACCACCAGAAAAATAGGACTTGATGTACCTTCAGTGCTAGATCTAATATTTACAAGGCAAGAAAATGATACTGACAGTTTAATATATCACCCTCCACTCGGCAAAAGCGATCATGCAGTACTAAATTATAACTTCAGGATAGCATATGACAGTAAACAGAAATGATAGTTACAAAAAGAGCCTAAACTATAAAAAGGGAAAATTATCAAGACCTAAAGAAGTATTTCTTAGAAGTTGATTGGGAAAATGAGCTTAGAGGACAAGATTTAAATCTATCTATCTATCTATCTATTGCCAGACGCCTCAATCCCGTTTGGGGTGGCCACAAACAAATCGCCTCCAAGTCGCCCTGTCCCCCGCCATTTCACTGCCCTGCTCCCAACTCACACCCCCCTCTCTCATATACCTCTCCACCCCATCCCTCCATCTCATCCTCGGTCTCCCCCTCCCTCTTCCACCCTCCACCTCACTCACATACACTCTCTTCGTCAGTCTTTCACCCTCCATCCTCTCCACATGGCCAAACCACCTCAGATTTAAATGCTGTATATAAAAAATTTTGTGAATTTTATGAAATAGTTTCATAAGAGTCCAGAAGTACATCCCACAGCACAAAGAAGTAGATAAGAAAATTCAGAAATGGTTCAACACAGAATGTAAAAAATCAAAAGAAAGAAGAGATTTGTTGTGGAATAGATACAGAAGACACAATAGTGAAAGGGCGTATAATAATTACAAACAGGCAAGAAACGACTATACAAGAATAAGGAGGGAAGCCTAAAATCAGTTTGAGGAGGATATAATAAATAAAAGTAGTGATCAACCAAAGCTGTTTTACAACTATATCAGAAGCAAAACTAAAGTAAAAGATATAATACAATCCATTACGGACGAGGGAATCACTTATACATAAGAGAAAAATATTTGTGAAGCACTAAATAAGAATTTCCAATTAGTTTTTACAGAAGAAAAAAATTTTGAGAGGGACTATGTGCAACACGCATGTCCACACATACTACCAGATATACAAATAGCAGAAAAAGTAATACAGGAGGAGTTAAGTAGACTAGACAGAGGAAAAGCAAGTGGTCCTGATGAAATTTCATGTTGGGTATTACGAGAATGTGCAACGGAGTTAAGTAAACCATTATTTTTAATTTTCAAGAAATCCTTGAGTCAAGGTAAACTACCTGATATTTGGAAAAAAGCAAATATTGTCCCCTTATTCAAGAAAGGAAATAGACAAAATCCACTCAACTACCGACCAGTATCACTGACCAGTGTTGTAAGCAAGGTATGAGAAAAACTTATAAGAAAAGCTTGGGTAAATCATCTAAAAGAACACAGTATGATAACAGAAAGACAGTTTGGTTTCAGAAAAGGAAAATCATGTGTTACTAATCTGTTGAGCTACTAGGACAGAGTAACAAACACAATACAGGAAAGCGAAGGATGGGTGGACAGTATCAATTTAGATTTCAAGAAAGCTTTTGACACAGTACCACACCAAAGACTTTTATGGAAACTGTACCATCAAGGAGGAATTCGAGGCAAACTGTTTTGTTGGATGCAAGACTTTCTCATAAAAAGAGAAATGAGGACAGTACTAAGAGGAAACTACTCATCATGGAAAGAAGTGACCAGTGCACAGGGTTCAGTGCTGGCACCAATCATGTTTTTAGTGTATATAAATGATATAAACAGTAACACTGGAAATGACAGCTATCTGACTATGTTTGCAGATGATGCAAAAATACAAAGGAGAATTACTAACACAGACTCTTGTAAAGAGCTACAAGAAGAATTAAATAAACTTCATGAATGGAGTAGTACATGGCAAATGGAATTCAATGTGGACAAGTGTCATGTAATCAAGTTTGGTAAAAGTGGAAAAAGACCTGATTGGGATTATAAGTTAGGAAATAAAACCCTATACACATCAGAAAGAGAGAAAGACCTAGGTGTGATTATCAATAACAGACTATCTCCGGCTGACCACATCAGCGAGAAGGTGCGGAACATGTATACACTGCTTGCAAATATGGGAATAGCATTCACATACATAAATGAAGACATGCTAAGAAGGATAAAAACATCATCCATTAGACCAACCCTGGAATATGCATCAGTAGTCTGGAGTCCTCATCTCAAAAAGCATATAGACAAGATTGAAAAAGTTCAAAGGGCCGCTACAAGATGGATACCAAGCTTAAGGGACCTAAGCTACGAAGAAAGACCAAATAAAATGAATCTACCAACACTACAGGAGAGAAGGAAAAGAGGTGACATGACAATGCTATATAAATGCATATCAGGAAAGGAGAAAATAGACATAAATGATTACTTAACATATGAGGAAGCATCAGGAAGAGGACACTGCAAAAAACTGCATAAGAAGAGAGGTGATAAAGACGTAAGGAAATTCAGTTTCCCAAACATAGCAATTGATCAATGGAATGCACTACCGAATGAAATAGTGTGTGTGAAAACAATGCACAAATTTAAGGATATGTACGATAAATATGGTTTAAGACACGGGACAGTACGAGCTTGACTCATTCCTGTAAAGATACAATTAGGTAAGAACAATTAGGTAAGAACAAACAGGCAAGAAACGACTATACAAGAATAAGGAAGGAAGCCCAAAAACAGTTTGAGGAGGATATAATAAATAAAAGTAGTGATCAACCAAAGCTGTTTTACAGCTATATCAGAAGCAAAACCAAAGTAAAAGATATAATACAATTCATTACGGACGAGGGAATCACTTATACACAAGAGAAAGATATTTGTGAAGCACTAAATAAGAATTTCCAATTAGTTTTTACAGAAGAAAAAAATTTTGAGAGGGACTATGTGCAACACGCATGTCCACACATACTACCAGATATACAAATAGCAGAAAAAGTAATACAGGAGGAGTTAAGCAGATTGGACAGAGGAAAGGCAAGTGGTCCTGATCAAATTTCATGTTGGGTATTACGAGAATGTGCAACGGTGTTAAGTAAACCATCATTTTTAATTTTCAAGAAATCCTTGAGTCAAGGTAAACTACCTGATATTTGGAAAAAAGCAAATATTGTCCCCTTATTCAAGAAAGGAAATAGACAAAATCCACTCAACTACCGACCAGTATCACTGACCAGTGTTGTAAGCAAGGTATTAGAAAAACTTATAAGAAAAGCTTGGGTAAATCATCTAGAAGAACACAGTATGATAACAGAAACATAGTTTGGTTTCAGAAAAGGAAAATCATGTGTTACTAATCTGTTGAGCTACTATGACAGAGTAACAAACACAATACAGGAAAGGGAAGGATGGGTGGACAGTATCTATTTAGATTTCAAGAAAGCTTTTGACACAGTACCACACCAAAGACTTTTATGGAAACTGTACCATCAAGGAGGAATTCGAGGCAAACTGTTTTGTTGGATGCAAGACTTTCTCATAAAAAGAGAAATGAGGACAGTACTAAGAGGAAACTACTCATCATGGAAAGAAGTGACTAGTGGAGTACCACAGGGTTCAGTGCTGGCACCAATCATGTTTTTAGTGCATATAAATGATATAAACAGTAACACTGGAAATGATAGCTATCTGAATATGTTTGCAGATGATGCAAAAATACAAAGGAGAATTACTAACACAGACTCTTGTAAAGAGCTACAAGAAGAATTAAACTTCATGAATGGAGTAGTACATGGCAAATGGAATTCAATGTGGACAAGTGTCATGTAATCAAGTTTGGTAAAAGTGGAAAAAGACCTGATTGGGATTATAAGTTAGGAAATAAAACCCTATACACATCAGAAAGAGAGAAAGACCTAGGTGTGATTATCAATAACAGACTATCTCCGGCTGACCACATCAGCAAGAAGGTACAGAACATGTGTACACTGCTTGCAAATATGAGAATAGCATTCACATACATAAATGAAGACATGCTAAGAAGGATAATAACATCATTCATTAGACCAACCCTGGAATATGCATCAGTAGTCTGGAGTCCTCATCTCAAAGAGCATATAGACAAGATTGAAAAAGTTCAAAGGGCCGCTACAAGATGGATACCAAGCTTAAGGGACCTAAGCTACGAAGAAAGACTAAATAAACTGAATCTACCAACACTACAGGAGAGAAGGAAAAGAGGTGACATGATAATGCTATATAAGTGCATATCAGGAAAGGAGAAAATAGACATAAATGATTACTTCACATATGGAGAAGCATCAGCAAGAGGACACTGCAAAAAACTGCATAAGAAGAGAGGTGATAAAGACGTAAGGAAATTCAGTTTCCCAAACAGAGCAATTGATCAATGGAATGCACTACCGAATGAAATAGTGTGTGCCAAAACAATTCACAAATTTAAGGATATGTATGATAAATATAGTTTAAGACACGGGACAGTACGAGCTTGACTCATTCCTGTAAAGATACAATTAGGTAAGAACAATTAGGTAAAGTAAGAACGCACACATTTATCAAGTCTACCATGTGTGTAAAGGTAGACTTGATAAATGTGGATATGGAGACAGGACAACACGAGCATTGCTCAATTCCTGTATACTACAAATAGGTAAATACAAATAGGTAAATACACACACACAGAGGGAGTCAATCGAGGCAGACGTGCGACATCAGAGCTCCGTACCGAACCAACACGGCCTGTGGCATTACCTATATTAGTATCTTTGTATGAGTCAAGCTCTGTACCAGGTTAGACTAAGTGTTTTTTCATTATTAAAAGAAAAAAAAAAAAGTTTAAACAAGACTTGTTCAATCAGAAAAGAGAACCAAGACGAAAGAATGTGCTCAGTCATCTGAGGTTTGTTTAGACTACAGCAGCACGGGGAATGTAAGTACATATTCTGTACTTTTAGTATTGCAAAATGGATACGTATTTAAGTAAAGCAAATTTGGAAAAGAAAAGGGATAAAGGTAGAAAGCAAAATGATGATTTCTACCAAGAACTGGTTGAAGTGGAGACTCACAATAGACTGGTTGAACGTGTACACAAACTAGAAATGGCTTTCAAAAATGAAATTGATGAAATAAAGAAGCAGATGCACTTGTAAAAGGAAGAAACAGAAAAACTAGGAAGGGAGGCCAACAAGAAAGACACAACCATCAGTGAACTAACAGTGGAATTGAGTACACTTAGGAAGAAAATGAGTGAAATGGCAAGTACAGTAGTCAATCACGAGAGTGTTATGGAAGAGTTCAAAAATGACACAGAGACAATTAGGCAAGTAAGCAGTCTTATAGACCAGAGCAGTGATATTGAGGAGAAGATAACACAGGTGAATGAAGCTGTGCAAAGCTACAAAAATGATGTGGAAACCACGTATGCTGAAATGGTGAAAGTAAAGAAAGACTTAGAAACAAGGGTGGAGGAAAAAAGCATTAAACAGGAAGTGAAAAGAATAATCCAAAACAATCCAAAGTTAGTCAGATATTCAGTAGATATAAACAAATCTATAGTAATCACTGGCATAGAAGAGGAAGAAGTAAAAAACAAGATCACAAGAGACAAAATGGAGATGGCAAATGTAATGAGCTTACTGAAAGAAGTATCAGAGGAAATCTGTAGTAAAGACATAGAGGAACACACAAGGTTAGGGAAATGTGAGAAAAGCAGGACAAGACCTCTAAAGGTGACTTTCCAGAGTGTAAACACTGTGGAGGAGATACTAAAAAATGAAAAAGAATCTTATGGAAAAAGAGGAGTTCAAAAATGTATGGATAAAAAGATGCCTAACACAAGAGGAACTGGAATTACTGAAAGAGAAAAGGGAGGAAGCAAAAACAAAAAATGAGGGAAGATCAGAAGAGGAGAAGAAAATTTTTTTTTACAAAGTAATAGGATTGCAGGGACGAAAGTGGTACACAAAGAGGATGGAAAAAAAGGAGGAAGGTAGTAAAACCATGTCACGACAAGTATATAAACACGATGATAAAGTTGATGTACTCAAATGTGGATGGAATGGTATCTAAATTACTAGAGATGAATGATTATGTCAGAGAAAATGAACCACAAATAATATGCCTAACTGAAACAAAATTAACACCAAGGATATCCGATGACATACTAAACTTAGAGGAATACAATATACTGTATGGAGAAGAGACAGAAATTTAAAAAAAGGAGGAGGAATTATAATATTAACTAAGAAAAATCTAAAAGTCAATGAAATAAAAGTAGATATACCATCACAAGTAGAACTGATTGCAGTAGAGATCAACACATCTGAAGGGAAAGTAATTGTAGCCAATTTGTACATGCCACCCAGATCAAACACATGGGAAAGAGATGAATATGAGGACCTTGCAGAGAGTACAATTCAGAGTTTAAGATCATTACTACATAAAATGAAAGAGAAATCAGAAAGAATTATACTAACTGGGGATTTTAATACAAATATAAATTGGAATACTCTAGATATAATTAGCCAAGAAAGCTGTTGGGGCCAAAAGCTCCTGGATCTCATGCAAGAGTTTTTCCTAACGCAACATGTGAGGGAAACCACTAGAAAAAGAGGACTTGATGTACCTTCAGTGCTAGATCTAATATTTACTAGGCAAGAAAATGACATTGACAGTTTAATATATCACCCTCCACTCGGCAAAAGCGATCATGCAGTACTAAATTATAACTTCAGGATAGCATATGACATAGTTAACAGCAATGACAGTTACAAAAAGAGCCTAAACTATAAAAAGGGAAATTATCAAGACCTAAAGAAGTATTTCTTAGAAGATGATTGGGAAAATGAGCTTAGAGGACATGATTTAAATGCTGTATATAAAAAATTCTGTGAATTTTATGAAATAGGAGTCCAGAAGTACATCGCACAGCACAAAGAAGCAGATAAGAAAATACAGAAATGGTTCAAAACAGAATGTAAAAAATCAAAAGAAAGAAGAGATTTGTTGTGGAATAGATACAGAAGACACAATAGTGAAAGGGCGTATAATAATTACAAACAGGCAAGAAATGTTTATACAAGAATAAGGAGGAAAGCCCAAAAACAGTTTGAGGAGGATATAATAAATAAAAGTAGTGATCAACCAAAGCTGTTTTACAGCTACATCAGTAGCAAAAACAAAGTAAAAGATATAATACAATCCATTATGGATGAGGAAATCACTTATACACAAGAGAAAGATATTTGTGAAGCACTAAATAAGAATTTCCAATTAGTTTTTACAGAAGAAAAAAATTTTGAGAGGGACTATGTGGAACATGCATGTCCACACATACTACCAGATATACAAATAGCAGAAAAAGTAATACAGGAGGAGTTAAGTAGATTAGACAGAGGGAAAGCAAGTGGTCCTGATGAAATTTCATGTTGGGTACTACGAGAATGTGCAAAGGAGTTACGTAAACCATTATTTTTAATTTTCAATAAATCCTTGAGTCAAGGTAAACTACCTGATATTTGGAAAAAAGCAAATATTGTCCCCTTATTCAAGAAAGGAAATAGAGAAAATCCACTTAACTAACGACCAGTATCACTGACCACTGTTGTAAGCAAGGTATTAGAAAAGCTTATAAGAAAAGCTTGGGTAAATCATCTAGAAGAACACAGTATGATAACATAAAGACAGTTTGGTTTCAGAAAAGGAAAATCATGTGTTACTAATCTGCTGAGCTACTATGACAGAGTAACAAACACAATACAGGAAAGAGAAGGATGGCTGGACAGTATCTATTTAGATTTCAAGAAAGCTTTTGACACAGTACCACACCAAAGACTTTTATGGAAGCTGTACCATCAAGGAGGAATTCGAGGCAAACTGTTTTGTTGGATGCAAGACTTTCTCATAAACAACAAGACTTTCTCATAAAAAGAGAAATGAGAACAGTACTAAGAGGAAACTACTCATCACGGAAAGAAGTGACCAGTGGAGTACCACAGGGTTCAGTGCTGGCACCAATCATGTTTTTAGTGTATATAAATGATATAAACAGTAACACTGGAAATGAGAGCTATCTGAATATGTTTGCAGATGATGCAAAAATACAAAGGAGAATTACTAACACAGACTCTTGTAAAGAGCTACAAGAAGAATTAAATAAACTTCATGAATGGAGTAGTACATGGCAAATGGAATTCAATTTGGACAAGTGTCATGTAATCAAGTTTAGTAAAAGTGGAAAAAGACCTGATTGGGATTATAAGTTAGGAAATAAAACCCTATAGACATCAGAAAGAGAGAAAGACCTAGGTGTGATTATCAATAACAGACTATCTCCGGCTGACCACATCAGTGAGAAGGTACGGAACATGTATACATTCATTCATTCATTGCCAGACGCCATGTATCCCAAACGGGGTGGCCAAGGGCTTAGAGTTAATTGTTTTACAGGGAGGGGCATGTATACACTGCTTGCAAATAGGAGAATAGCATTCACATACATAAATGAAGACATGCTAAGAAGGATAATAACATTCTTCATTAGACCAACCCTGGAATATGCATCAATAGTCTGGAGTCCTCATCTCAAAAAGCATATAGACAAGATTGAAAAAGTTCAAAGGGCCGCTACAAGATGGATACCAAGCTTAAGGGACCTAAGCTACGAAGAAAGACTAAATAAACTCAATCTACCAACACTACAGGAGAGAAGGAAAAGAGGTGACATGATAATGCTATATAAGTGCATATCAGGGAAGGAGAAAATAGACATAAATGATTACTTAACATATGGAGAAGCATCAGCAAGAGGACACTGCAAAAGACTGCATAAGAAGAGAGGTGATAAAGACGTAAGGAAATTCAGTTTCCCAAACAGAGCAATTGATCAATGGAATGCACTATCGAATGAAACAGTGTGTGCCAAAACAATTCACAAATTTAAGGATATGTACGATAAATATGGTTTAAGACACGGGACAGTACGAGCTTGACTCATCCCTGTAAAGATACAATTAGGTAAGAACACAGTTCCAGATGTTAACAGGAAACGTCGAGCCAAGAGACGAGCTTCATAGACAGGGAAGATACAACTTTGGGAAAGCAAATTTTACAGGATTGTGAAACTTTTTGAAAATGCAGATTGGAGAAAATTCAGAGAAACAAGAGATATACAGAGGAAGTGGGATATCTTTCTAGACCTCTATAATTTGGGAGTGGAAAAATTTGTACCAAGAGTAAGAGGGAAAGAAAACAGGAAAAAGGAGTGGTTTAACAGAAGGTGTATGATAGCCAAAAAAGAGAGAGATAAGGCAAGGAACAATTGGAGAAAGAGAGGTAACAACAGACCAAAGGAAGAATATAAAAGAACAAGAAATGAATACACAAGAATACGTAGAGAAGAAGAAAGGAATTTTGGAAAAGGTATAATAGACAAACGCAAGGATGAACCTAAACTGTTTTATAGATTTGTTAAAGGCAAACTGAAACAAAAGGAAAAATCACCAAACTGAAAGTAGAAGGAGAGGTCTTTAAGGATGCGGCAATGCAAGCAGAAATAATGAACAAACGTTTCCAGTCAGTTTTCACTAAAGAAAAGGAGCTCGTGGAAGGGGAGGGAGTGATTAGAAATGTTCTGGTGATAAAAGATATAAAAGTGGAGGTACAGGAAGTGTATAAATTACTGGAAACTCAAGATGTAAGGAACGCCCCAGGACCTGATGGAATTTCTAATTGGGTACTGAAGGAATGCAGAGAACAACTGGCAGATAAAATTCACAGTTTAATCGTATGCTCACTGGAAGAGGGGAAAGTGCCAAAAGAATGGAAGAGGGCAAATGTGGTACCAATTTACAAGGAAGGAAACAGGGAAGAACCCCTGAATTATAGACCAGTGTCTCTAACCAGCATGGTCGCAAAATTGTGTGAGAGAATCCTGAAAGACAGATGGATAAAATATCTGGAAGAGATGAATATTTTGGCTGAATGTCAGTTTGGATTAAGAAGTGGAAGGTCATGTGTTTCTAACTTGTTGAGCTTTTACTCAAGAGCGATTGATGTGGTACAGGAGAGAGATGGTTGGGTGGATTGTGTGTACTTAGACTTAGAGACGGCCTTTGACAAGCTATCTCATAGGAGACTAATGTGGAAACTAAAATATATAGGAGGACTGATGGGGAAACTTCTGGAATGGATGAGAGACTTTTTGAGAGACTGACAAATGAGGACAGTAATACAGGATAGGATGTCTGGATGGAGGGAAGTAACAAGTGGAGTCCCTCAAGGCTCGGTGTTGGTGCCAGTTATGTTCCTGATTTACGTAAATGATATGGTAGATGGAGT
Source organism: Coenobita brevimanus (assembly GCF_032717465.1). NCBI lineage: Eukaryota > Metazoa > Arthropoda > Malacostraca > Decapoda > Coenobitidae > Coenobita > Coenobita brevimanus. The sequence continues at coordinate 15,233,485 of NC_137040.1, read as the reverse complement.
GAACAGTTATGCAAGTCTGTTTGCTGATGATGTAAAGATCTTGAGGAAGGAAGAGGTTGAGGAGGACTGTAAATTGTTGCAGGAGGATTTGGATAGGATACACGATTGGAGCCGGACGTGGGAAATGAAATTTAATGTAAAGAAATGTAAAATATTGGAAATGGGTAAAAGTACCAGGAGGCCTACACTGAATTATTTTTTGGGTAATGAATTAATCACAAAAAGGAGAAAAGAGAAAGATTTGGGAGTGCTGGTCCAAGATAGTTTGTCACCAGAAAAGCACAGTAACAAGATAGTTGGAGAGACTTATAAACTCCTGACTAACATAAAAGTAGCATTTCATTATATGGATGAGGAGATGATGAAAAAATTGATAGTGGCCATGATCCGCCCCAGGTTAGAATATGCAGCGGTAGTGTGGTCCCCACACAAAAAGAAAGACATAAACAAGATTGAGAGAATACAAAGAACAGCAACCAAGATGGTCCCCAGTCTGACAGACCTGTCATAGAGAGAGAGGCTGGAAAAACTGGATTTGCCTTCCTTAGAGGAAAGGAGAAAGAGGGGAGACATGATTGCAGTGTTCAGGACGATGGTGGGAGTAGATAAAATTGACAAAGAAGATCTGTTTGTATGGGATAAGAGAGCAACAAGAGGACACGGAATGAAATTGAAAAAGTCAAGCTGCTTGAAGGATATCAAGAAATATAGCTTTCCTTACAGAAGTATTGACTTATGGAATAGCCTGGACAAAGAGATCGTCCAGTCTAAAAACTTAAACGAGTTTAAAGCTAAATTTGACTTATTGAGAAATAGCAACGGAAACCCACAAGCATAGTACATTCCATGTATATCACAATTAGGTATATTAGGTAAATACTTAAATATTTGGAACGACTTAGACAAACAGGTGGTGCATGAGAAAAACATTCATGAGTGTAAAGGTAGACTTGATAAATGTGGATATGGAGACAGGACAAAACGAGCATTGCTCAATTCCTGTATACTACAAATAGGTAAATACACACAGGTCCAGGTTAGTTTGTCACCTGAAAAACACATTAACAAGACAGTTAGAGAGATGTATAAACTCTTGACCAACATAAGAGTAGCATTTCATTACATGGATGAGGAGAAGAAAAAATTGATGGTGGCCATGATCCGTCCCAGCTTAGAATATGCAGCAGTAGTGTGGTCCCCACACAAAAAGAAAGATATAAACAAGATTGAGAGAATACAAAGAACAGCAACCAAGGTGGTCCCCAGCCTGGCAGATTTGTCATACAGAGAGAGGCTGGAAAAGCTGGATTTGCCTTCCTTAGAGGAGAGAGAGGGGTGACATGATTGTTGTGTTCAGGGCCATGATGGGAGTAGATAAAATTGACAGAGAAGATTCATTTGTATGGGATACAAGAGTAATAAGAGGACACAGAATAAAACTGAAGGAGCCAAACTGCTTGAAAGATATCAAGAAATATAGTTTTCCTCATAGATGTACAGACCTGTGGAATAGCCTGGACAAAGAGATCATCCAGTCTAAAAACTTGAATGAGTTCACAGCAAAATTTGACTCACTGGGACCTCACGAGCGTAGCTCATTTCCTGTCTATCACAACTGGGTAAATACGAACAAAAAAGATTGGCCTTGGAGGCAGGCAGAGTCTCGGAGGATTGGAAGTCAGGTATGATAATTCCCCTGTAAAAGGAAAATGGGAAAAAGATATGTGTGGTAATCATAGGGGCATTTGTCCTCTTAGTGTAATAAGAAAAGTTTAAGATAGGATACTTACTGACTGAGTTTGGGAAATAACAGAGCGATTAGCTGGAGGTGAACAGGGAGGTTTTAGGAAAGGAAAGCGTTGTGCAGATCAGATATTCATCCTAAGGTCTTTAGTGTAAAAGTTTCTAGAGAAGGGAAAGAAGTTGTATGTGGCCTTCATGGATTTGGAGAAAGCATATGGTAGAGTGGATAGACAAGGAATGGGAAAACATTAAGAATGTAATGAGTAAATGAGAAGCTGTTGAATGCCGTGAAGAGAACGTATGAGGGTGCCAAGGCTGCAGTGAACGTGGGTGGTGAACTGGGTGAATTTTTCTATTTGAAGGTTAGATTGAGATAGGGATGTGTCATGTCTCTGTGGTTGTTCAATCTGTATATGGATGGAGTTATAAAAGAGATACAAGGTAGGGCAGTGGATGCTGAAGCAACCCTAATGAGAGGGGGCAGGTTTTGGAAACTTCCTGTTCTGTTGTTTCCAGCTGATACTGTATTGCTAAGTGAAGATGACAGGGAACTGCAAGACTAGGTGAACAAGTTTGGGAGAGTGTGTAAGAAACTGAATCTAAGGTAAATGTAAGGAAAAATAAAGCTGTGGTCTTCAAGACAAAAAAAGGCACTGAATGCACAGTAAGGCTGGATGATCAGGAAATGGAAAATGTGAGTGCATTCAAGTACTTTGGTAGTGTGATGAGCAGGGATACAAGTTTAGAGGATGAAGTGCTTGAAAGAGTACAGCAGGGAAGAAGGCTGCTGATTCTTTGAGAGCAGTGATAAGAAGTAGGGATGTGAGCATCGAAGTAAAAGAGTCACTACATGATAGTATGGTAATACCAACTGTAATGTATGGAAGTGAAGCTTCGACCTTGTTGGATGGACACAAATCAAGAGAGAGCAGTGGAAATGAGTTATATGAGGGAACATGTGGTGTTAAATGGAAAAACAGACTGACAAATCATCAAGTGAAGGAGAATTGTGGTGTGGATGTGGATGTGTTAAAAAGCAGTAGGAGAAATACAGTGAGGTGGTTTGGTCATGTGGAGAGCATGGAAAGCAAAAGACGAATAAGAAGAGAGCATGTGAGTGAGGTGAGGGGGGGGGGAGAGGGAGGGGATGACCGAGAATGAGATGGAGGGATGGAGTGGAGAGGTATGTGAGAGATGGGGGTATGAGTTGGATGGGAGGCGCCGAAATGGCTGGAGACAGGGTGCCATCGCGGCATTGTGTCTGTGGCCATCCCTTACAGGATCAACCCCTAATCGCCCGCTGATGCGTATAGCTGTCATGATTCAGGGCGCAGAGCGTCACCGGCTGATGGGATATACCACAAGGACCTTCCCACCACCCTTTGAACTCACGGCTATTTTCTAAGATAACCATACGGTAGGTAGGTACCCAAGGTAACCCACTGATGCATGGCTCAGTCTGTACATGGCACTGGTTGAGTGTAGTGTGATGTCTTTCTTATCCTCCTCATCTGATTCTGCCCCTCCATGCACAGGGCTGATTACATCATTGACCCCGGCGAAAGTTCTTCCCTTACCACCAGGAAAAGGGCTCAGTGACTGAGCAGGTGTGTGGGAAATTGTAAATAGTAAACAGGTATGCACAAGTTTTTCTTGTACACTTCAGTGAAATGTAAGATGTTACAAGTTATATCTAGTAAGTGTCATGAAATAAGTGATTTATAATAAGTTTTTGCAAGTGTACTGCAATAAGTGTTACTGTTTATGGTTATTTGTGAAACAATGATTGGAAATACTGTACCTTGAGTAACCCTATCTAGTACAATGAAAGAAAACCAGAAGTGCATGGGAGGGAAAGAGAATGACCTGGTTGGCTGTAACTAAATTTTTTCCCCCATTACTCAGAAAATAATGTTGAATGTGTGAGCATTAGCGTAATTGTGATGTGAAGTACAAAAAATGTAAGTTGTGTATAACATTAGTAATATTTTCCTGTTGCCCTTGATTAGTTCAAATTAGTTACAATTTCTGTACAAGTAATTCCCTCATACTCAACCAAACTGCATTAAACAGCCACAGCATTTACTTTTCAAAGTGCAATTACCCACAACTGTGATGTCTAGTGCAAATGCCGCAGTAGAGGAAAATTATAATAATTTGCACAAGAAGTGAGTACAGAAAATAAAGGGTTATTCTTTTCCCATACATCTACAGGGCATAGTGGGGCAATGAAACAGGCGGAAAATCCTATGGGGAGCCACATGGAAGGGGTGATGACTCACCCTTTCGACGGTGAGTAAAGAAAAGTTGAAAAAATGATTGGAACATTCCGAGAGGTCAGGCAGTGTTACAATCAGCACTCTGGTCAGTGCTGCCAACGCTAGGCAGCGAGTCCAAGGCCACTGGTGGTGGCGCGCAACAGGATTAGCCTGCCTAAACATAGAAAACCAGTCATCTTTAAACTTATCATTACTCATCGACAGGACCACCTGGAGACCTCGGGATACTTTCATTTGAAAGAGGAAGAGTTGGATAGTCTTATGTACGAGGTGCTACCCAGCCAGCAAGTCCAAGGCCACTGGTAGTGGCGCACAACAGGATTAGCCCGCCTAAACATGGAAAACCAGTCATCTTTAACCCGTTAACTGCTCTATACAGCCTGGGCTGTTCCGACTGCGACTACTCAATACAGCCCTGGCTGTGCAGGTGAATATCAAATATAGTGCCATGGTGACCAAGGCCGACCCATGCAAGCATGTTTGAGCCTTCAAAACAAAAACCGAACCTGAAACTGAAAAAGAAAATGAAAACCATATATTCCAATAGAGAATCAGACACTTCAATGTTCATCCATGGTTTTACCAAGGTAAATACTGAGCTAATATTTCGCTACTATATACTTTGGCATGTGTTCTCTCAATTCCTAAGACAAAATTTGGCCTTTGGGAAATTTCACTTTTACCCCTATGTCTGCACACCACAGACACCTCCAAGAAACCGCCATGCGCAGTTAATGGGTTAACTTATCCTTACTCATCGACAGGACCACCTGGAGACCTTGGGATACTTTCATTTGGAAGAGGAAGAGTTGGTGAGTTTTATGTAATAGGTGCTACCCAAAAGTTCCAGTAATTTGGATACTGTAGGAAAATAAGTTACCTTGCTTCCTAGTTCTCACTGTTACCTTTGAAGTAGTCTCCTTGGGCATGTATACAGTGATCCCAGCATTTTTTCCATGAGTCTATGCATCCCTGGAAGGCTTCAGGCATGATGGTCATGAGCACCTTCTGCAATTCTGTCTGGATCTCCTCAATCGAGTCAAACCTATGCCCTTTCAGTCATAATTTCAGCTTGGGAAACAGGAAAAGGTCACAGGGAGCAAGGTCAGGTGAATAGGGTGGGTGGGGAATGACTACAGTGTTAATGGAAGCCAGGAACTGCCGCACATAAATTGATGTGTGGGTGGGGGGCATTGTCATGATGCAGGACCCAGTCCTTGTTCTTCCACTGTTCTGGACATTTGCAGCAGACGTTCTCCCTCAGATGCTGCAAACAACTTTCCCCTGACAGATTGACCGGGTGGGATGAATTCTTTGTGAACATTCCTTTGGATATTGAAGAAAACGATCTACAATGACTTGACATTGCAGCGCCATTGGTCTGCCATTGCAAAACTACCAAACCACCTACACACCAAGTTACAATAGTAAGCATAACTCAACAACATATCCGCTCACAGATACGGCTGGGGCCACACTGATGCACAAGGGATGCTGCTGACTCTTCTTAGTGGCAAAAGGCAAAACTGCAAATGGTTGGCTCCATCTGTTCAAATTACTGGAACTTTTGCGTAGCACCTCATATACTTAATTTGTTATAGTTTGGCAGCTATTAGGGTCTGAAGTAAGCATATTTTTCCCAAAATCTCGGAAATTCCTCGAAAGGAGGAGTGGGTGATGGTGGAAAACCCCTGGCGGATAAGGGTTAAGGCATCTGGTTATAAACAGATAGACAGATGGAATGAGGATGGTATCATTTTTGGCAATGTGCTCTATACCGCTACACAGACTCAGGTTGCCCCCTCTCTCTCTCTCTCTCTCTCTCTTGTAATGGTGCCAGTAATCTGTAGAGGTAGTTTATTAGTTCTGAGTACAACTTTTCCTTTCACACACTTGTAACCTAAAATGGGCACAATAACATTTGTCTATCTATCTATCTATGGCCCGACGCCCTAATCCCGCAAAGGGTGGCCGCAGACAAAACGCCTCCAAACATTTGTACTTAGTGTAACATTAACCCATGGATTGCGCAATTACCTTTTTTTTAATCCCACCCCTTGATATGCAAAAAACGAAGGAAAAAGTTTTTTTTTTTTAGTTTTTGTTTATTATAACTTGAAGATAAACATCCAGGGCATCATCTGGTGAAAAGAAAAAATCTCTCTCCATCTTTACCTAGGGCCATATGTAAGTTTATGTACAGGAGTACTGAAAAAAAAAAAAAAAAAAAAAAAAAAAAAAAGGTTGCTTATAAACCTGAAGATAAACATCCAGGCCATCATCCAGTGAAAAGAAAAAATCTCTCTCTCTCCGTCTTTGCATAGTGCCACGCATAAGTTTGCGTAAGGGTCGAGTTGTTTATGGTGATGCACGGCCAGCACAACCTGAGCTGTGGCTCGTAATGTGACACTACCCAGCCTGAGCTGTGGCTCGCAACCCATGGGTTAAGGCTCCATAAATGTAATGGGTGTGAGACTGAATTCGAACTGCCCACAATCCTTAACCCAAATACCCACAAACCTGACGTCACTGTTCTTTTGATATGACGTCACCTTCCGCTTTCCCCTCAGTTCCCTAAAATCCTAGTAAAACTGAATTATTAAAAACCAATGAGTGCACAATGACAGTCATATTCGACAACCTTTCCTCTCATGTTAAAATCCTACTGCCAGATTATCTAGAGAAAAGGTTGGTAAAAGGAATTTTCACCCATCCCATCCTCATTGCGGGCTCCCCTCGTCTTTGTTTTTACTACGATGCTCAGCTGTGTAGAAGTCTCTCTCTTGCACTCATATCTCCCATGGATCTGTAGCTTATTATTTCCACCTAAAGGGGTTAGTACTTACATGGATATTCCTCACAGACGCATAAAATGTGGCCGGGCTGGAATATCCTTGGCATAAATTGACAAGTGATTAACAAGAGAAATAAAGCAGACTGCATGTTGAAAAGAATCTTTGTTCACCATGGCAGTGTTACACTACAGGGTCATTCCTGTATGTTAGTCCATAACCAGTGATTGCTTTCCAAATGGTAAATAAAGAGAAGTTAGAACTTTTACTCTTTCATGGTCAAGTGTGAAGAAACTAGAAGTTGAAGGGTAAACTTACCTATTCTAAGTTTAACTCAAGCTCATAAACATTTCTTTTCCTTCTAGTACTTTTTCAAACAAACACCATATCATGTACTCTTTGCTAATTTTGTAATTTGTACTTGCTCATGACTGCAAAACTTAGGATCATACACAATGTTATTTTTCCTGCGTGAACCAAGTAAATTTCAGGGAACAGGTGCTAGGGGAAGAAATGCCTGGGTAAGGGACTGCCATGACCTTGATAGAGAGACCCTAGGAGATGTTACGGTGGAGACACCATACCTTATAGCTATCTCGCCACACCTACCTCTGAACCCTACCTCATGCACCCCAATCACCCGTGTCTTGAGTACAGTATTCTTAGTATTTTTCAATAGTGGTGATCCCAAGTAGGCAGGAATATGTCTGTATTTGTTTATACCTTATAGTTACCTCGTAACACCTACCTCTGAGCCCTACCTCATGCACCCTAATCACCCGCGTCACCCGTGTCTTAAGTATTCTTAGTATTTGTCAATAGTGGTGGTCCTAAGTAGGCAGGAATATGTCTGTACCTGTTTATAAGGTTATGACCTAGGCCTTAATCATCATCATCATCATCATCCAGACCTCCTTTCCCACTCTAGGGCAGGGTGAGGAGTAGCAATGTCCAGACAGCCCAAATTTGCCCAGTCCAATAGGTCACGTTTCCATTCACTCACCATTCAAGCCCCCGGAATCCTGGCTCTATCTGATACACCAAAAACATTCACCATGTTCTGTAGCTTCATGTAAACATATCTGATAATAAGATACAATTAAAGTAATCAGCTGTTATATACCCTTATACATGCAAAAATGGGAGTTAACTCCTGAAGACTGCAAATTTCTCAGAGCACCTAACCCCAGAACAGCAATTAGGGTCCAGTTTTTCGACTTTCTTGGACGGTAATTTTTTCTTGCAGATTTCAAGAGCATGACTTTACACATCTGAAAATGTATATCTCATGCTCATATGTCCAATGGTTATCATACTAGTTATCATCAAAAATGAAAAAAAGTCTACCCTTGAATCTGCAAAAGAATGGCAAATAATCATACAAACATAACTGTAAACAATATATATTCCTATGCATAAATCAAGGTGAACTAATGATCAAGAAAGAATAATAAGGTTTACAGTGGTGCGTAGCAATGGAAAACCCCACATGCCTGGAAACAAAGGGAAAGGATGAAGGTGGAGGGAGTGTGGTGGTGGATGGAGGGAGGAAGGGAGGTGCTCAGGGTGAGGAAGAGTAGAGAAAGGGAGGAGGTATGCTTGCTACGCACACCAGGGCTGCGTTTCAACAGGCCTTACTGCCCCAGTGTGGTCCTGGGACAGTGGGGGTAGCAGTGAAACCATCAAATACTTGGAGCGCGAATTCGCTTTTACTCTAGGTATCCTTCTATTAGAATACAATAATTGGAATAATACCTCAGCAGTTATGTGTATTTGAGCTTTACTGACAACAATATTAATAAGTTATATGAATATCTGTCAGCAAAATACAATTGTAAATGTGTATTTCCGATATACCTTGGTATTTAGAGTTCTGTTATCCTTAACACAACTGTGATCTAGGCAATTTACAGCAGTCAACTGTCACCAGAGAGACCCACCTCTCCAAATAGTTCCAACCGTGACGGAGGCCATGACAACACCCCCTTTCAGAAGTAGACTGTAGCATCAGTCAAGCAGGGCAGTACAGTACTCCTAAGGTGGGTGGAAAGCTGATGACAGGGAGAGCTGGAGCTCCCGTTTCATCAGCCCTCGGGACTAGCTCCCGACCATCCCCCTATGCTGAACTTTTTCAGTGTTTCAGTAACACAAAGAGTAGGCCAGCATGATCTCTAATACATGTTTCTCTAACTGCCTACACCAAACTACATGCACAGTACACACTACACTTCCTTCTCTAAATTAAAAGAAAAATGGGGCACTTAGACATTGCCTCGGAGTCCCCGGGGGGGGGGGACCACAAATGCCCCCACAATCCGCCACTCTCCTGGTGACGACTCTATGAGTTGCCCGGAACCACTGTCTGACTCGTTTCTTCTTCATTTTTGCAACATTCACGGCCTTTCCTCTAACTTTCTCTCTGTTGAACATCACCTCTCCTCCTCTAAACCTCACCTTCTCTTTCTAACCGAGACTCAGTTGTCTGAGGCAACTGACAGTAAACCCTTTTCTGTATCCTCCTACTTTCTCTATACTCATTTCAAAGCCGAAGATGGCAGTTGCGTATATATATTCAATGACTTATCTTGCTCTTGTGTTCCAGAACTTGATTCTTCTGAATTCTCTACTCTCTGGCTTCGGCTTCACTGTCATTCTCTGACTAAATATATCTGCGCTGTTTACTTATCCCCTAATTCTACTGACTATCAAAAATTCTTCGACATCTTACTTCTACGATGGAACACATTCTATCCATTTCTCCTTTCTCTGAAATCTCCATTCTAGGAGATTTCAATGTTCACCACCACCTTTGGCTCTCTTCTTCTTTCACTGATCCACCTGGTGAACAAGCCTACATCTTTTCTATTCTTAATGACCTAGAGCAGCTTGTACAGCACCCTACCCGTATCCCTGACCACCTTCGAGAGAGCTCCAACATACTTGATCTCTTCCTTACAACTAATCCTTCTGCATACACTGTTAATCTTTCCTCTCCGTTGGGCTCCTCCGATCACAACCTTATTACCCTACCCTGTCCTATAGCTCCAGTACAGCCTGTGGACCCTCCAGAGAAACAGCGACTATGGCACTTTGGAGCTGCAGATTGGGAGGCCCTCAGGCAATACTTCATTGATTTTCCCTGGAATGATTATTGCTTCCACAGTCAGGAGCCATCTGAGTGTGCCTTGAGCATTACAGATGTTATTCTCTCGGGCATGGAAGCATACATTCCTTTCTCATATCCTTTGACTAATGCAAGAAAGCCTTGATTTAATCACGCTTGTTCTAATGCTGTCCACAACAAGGAGAGGGCCTATAAACGGTACCAGCGCCAACCCATCCCTGAATCACATCTTTTTTATGTTTCTGCCCGAAATCGTGCTAAGTCTGTTCTTCGCTCTGCTAAAAATAATTTCATCCGCACTAAATGCTCTCAACTCTCCAACTCCAATTCTTCCTGCTCCTTCTGGCACCTTGCCAAAAACCTTTCTAACAACTTTACCTCATCATCCTTCCCTCCTCATTTCTACTCTGATGGCTCTGTAGCTATTTCTTCTACTGATAAAGCGGATCTCTTCGCTCAGACTTTCTCCTCCAATTCCACCTTAGATGATTCCGGTGCTGTTCCTCCATCACTTCCCCCCTCTGACTTCCTCATGGCTGACATTAAAATTTCTTCAGTTGATGTATTTTCTGCCATCACTGGCCTCAGTACTAACAAGGCATATGAGCCTGATGGAGTCCCTCCTGTTATCCTCAAGAACTGTGCTTTTGAGCTTACACCCTGCCTAGGTAAACTCTTTCACCTTTGTCTATCAACTTGTACCTTTCCTTCTTGCTGGAAATTTGCTCTCATTTAGCCTGTCCCAAAGAAGGGTGACCATTCCCAACCCTCTAACTATCGTCCAACTGTTTTAACATCCTGTGTCTCAAAAGTTTTTGAATCTATTCTTAACAGAAAAATTTTAAAGCATCTTTCCTATCACAACCTTCTTTCTGATCGTCAGTATGGGTTCCGTCAGGAATGCCCAACTGGCGATCTTCTCATCTACCTTTCAGACTCTTGGTCATCCTCCGTTTGGGACTTTGGTGAAAGCTTTGCCATTGCGCTTGACATCTCAAAGGCTTTCGATCGAGTCTGGCACAAATCTTTAATTTCCAAACTGCCCTCTTACGGCTTCTATCCTTCCATCTGTGCCTTCATCTATAGCTTCCTTTCTGGTCATTCTATAGCTGCTGTTGTAGATGGCCATCGTTCTTCTCCTAGATCTATTAACAGTGGTGTTCCTTAGGGCTCTGTCCTATCACCAACTCTCTTCCTTTATTCATCAATTATCTTCTAAGCTGTACATCTAACCCTATCCCCTCGTATGCTGATGATTCCACTTTACCTTTCCATTTGGTTCCTGCAATGTCCATCCCAGCAGTTACTTCAACAATCAAGGGATGAGGCTATGGCACTCCTAATGTCTGACCTGGCTCGTATCTCTGACTAGGGTAAAAACAATCTTGTTGTTTTTAATGCATCTAAGACTCAGTTTTTACACCTATCAACCCGACAGAATCTTCCACAGGAGTACCCACTAACGTTTAATAATATACAGCTCAATCCAGCATCATCCTTGAACATGCTTGGGGTTTCATTCACTAGGGATTTATCACGGAAAGATCATATTACATCTCTGGTAAAATCTGCTTCCAAGAGATTAGATGTGCTAAGCCGACTCCGTACCTTCTTTACCCCTGCACAGTTGTTGACTTTATACATGGGATTTATTTGCCCCTGTATGGAGTACAACTCTCATGTGTAGGGAGGCTCCCCACATACAGTCTTCTTAACAGGGTGGAGTCAAAGGCATTTCGTCTCATCAACTCTGCTCCTCTTACTGGCTCCCTTCAACCTCTGTCTCTTCGTTGCACTGTTGCCTCGTTATCTCTTTTCTATCACTACTTCCATGGTCATTGCTCCTCTGAACTGTCTGCTTGCATTCCTCCACCTCTACGACGGGTGCATAGCACCCGTCTACCAATAAACTCTCATCCTTTATCTGTCCAACTGTCTAATGCAAGCGTTAACCGTTACTCCCAATCCTTCATTTATGCAACAGGTCAACTCTGGAACTGTCTCCCTCTGTCTCTATTTCCTACTTCCTATGATCTCCAGTCTTTCAAACGCATTGTGTTCAGGCATCTCGAAATGAACAGATCTTGAATCTGGCTCTCTTTTGTATTGTTTTTGTTTTGTTTTTCTTAGAAGGAACTGTTTTGCAGGCTAATAGCCTTTGGTTTCTTCCTAAAAAAAAAAAAAAAAAAAAAAAATACCCCCTTCACTCCCATACTTTCACTCTCAAAAGATCCGTCTCATTCCGTGGGGCTACAGCTGCTGAAATGCAGTCCAGCTCTGGTATCCAGGGGGTATATGAGGGTATAGGTGGTTGGGAGGCCATAATGAGGAGCGGGCCCAGTGGGCCAGAGGTAGGTGGAGAGATGGCGGGGAGGGGGTCACCCCACCTTCTAGAGACCCAATTCAGCCATACCCGATCAAATAATGTAGTTCCCACTGGCTTGGTCCCATATATGTCACAGAAGAGGCAGTGTTACCTACCGCCAGTTTTTGGTAGGCTCTGTACCATCAATAGACATAGGACTTTATGCTACGTTTTCCGAAATTGTCGTTCGGCAGACACAGGTCTTCAGGGGTTAAGGGGATGGGTTGTGCTTTTACTTGGTATACTGGTGACAGCTGGCATGAAAGGAAAACAACACTCATACAATACCTTGCAATACCCCCCCCCTCTACCCCCATTACACTGGTAGGCAGAGGCATGATTTTTCCTAGGAGTTAGGAATGAGTTGTAATATAAATTATGACATACAGTAAAACCTCACTAGAATGGGCTAATTGGGGTCCAAGCCACTCCGAAAAAAGTGAAACTCCAATTAATGCAACATATGGACTTCACCCTGCTTAAGATATTTTCTTACATGAAAAGTGTCATGGCCACCATCTTGCTTCATCTCAATAGTTCCTTTTAACTTGGGGCAATATCCAATTTGCCTCTTAACTCTTCTCAAATGCCACTATAAATAATTTAATGCATAACCCAGAGTACTTTTAGCAAGGTTTAGGCTTGATAAAGGCCATATGTAACACAGACAAGAAGATACTGTCATATATGAAAAGCAACATAGCCACAGGGTGACGTGGAGGCAATTTGTTTGGGGCCACCCCTAACGGGATTGAGGCATCTGGCAATAGACAGATAGATAGAACATAGCCACCATCCTGCTTCACCCCACCAGTTCCTTCTAACTAGTGGCAATATCTTATTTGTCTCTAACTTTTCTCAAATGCCACTGTAAATAATTTTTTGCATTACACAGTATAATTTTAGCAAGGTTTGGACTCGCTACAGGCCATCTGGAACACACACATGAAGATATTTTCATATATGAAAAGCATCATGGCCACCATCGTGCTTCACCCCACCAATTCTTTCTAACTCATGACAATATCCCATTTGCCTCCTAACTTTCCTCAAATCCCATTATAAACAATTTACTGCATAACAGTAAAATTTAAGCAAGGCTTGGGCACAACAAAACAATGTTTATAAATCAACCTAAACACAGAATTTTAGTCTAAAATACATTATCATCAAAATTGCTAAAAAAAAAAAAAAAAAAAAAAAAAAAAAAAAAAAACACAAAACCAGGGGTAGGCCTATGATAGGCGGGGTAGGGTGGTATTTCTACCCCCTTCACTGTTCCGGGGTACTGCATCTAGAGGTTTCATGAATCAGAGTTTGCCTGTACATAGATGCTGCATCGTGCTTTGCCAAATAGGGTTGATGTATGTCAATTGCGTTGCCATATAGGCCAAGTCGTTGGACTGAAAATAAACAATGGGAATCAATGGGTAAAGGGTGCAGATGCTGACGTTTTCCGGCCATAACTTTCTTAATACTGCATGGACTTCCATATGTCATGGCTTACTTATAAGCTCATAAAATACTGTATTCTAAAGTAATACTAAATGCAACTTTTCTTACTTGGTCCATGTTTGCCTCAAGCACATCTCCAAAGCAATCCATATTAACAACAACATTCAACATGTGCTTCTGAGCCAAATGCAATGAATTTACTGATGAAATATGGCTGCAATATAATATGACTCATGACAAATCTAACACACGCATGAAGTTGAATTCTTTTTAGCATCATTTAAAATATATGAATGATGTGATAACTGAAATGGAGCTTGATAATGAAATAAAAGAATGACTGTGAAAATATGTAAATTATATGCCACCATAGTAAAAATATTAATTATACCTTTTATTTATGTAAAATATCAAATGTATATGTATAATGGAATTCAGGAAGTGTTACAGTTTACAACTTACAAAGATATGAGGCAGGGAAACACCCAGTGGCAGTTGTTAAATTCAAGAAAGCCACTCAAATAGTGTGGCAATATGAATGAATTACATATCAGATTTTAGAGGGAAACAGAGGTGGAAGAAGTATCGGAACCTGGGAACATAATTTCCATGGTTTTTTTTTTTTTTTTTTTTTTTTTAGGGAGGCATATTTGCAAAAAGTTTCACAGAAATTTAAAAGGCTTGATAGTTAATGGCTAGAATCTTATGAACTGAAATAAACATAGAACTATAAGTTCACAAATGACCTTGGAAATGCTGAACTTCTGAGACTGTTAGGTTCATAGATGGTTAGGTTGTGTTAGAGCAGTCATTTTGCCAGAAAATACACTACTGTGACCCAGCACTGCTTTTCTGGAGTAAATACATTTCTAACATACTCACCATACTCTAGTTTTGTTTGCATAATGTGTACACAGTGCCATCTCAACAAACAATTGCAAGAACAAACAACAGTGAAGTGGCGAGGAATTTCTTGACCTTTACCTCACGTGGCTCAGTACATGAGAATCTGAGTACTGTACCTGATTACCAATGTGAAATAAATTTAAAGCATTGTGGTACTGTCATACATTATATTATAAGGTTAGCTGTTATTCACACTGACTAGTTTGTTTATATTACAACTAAACTCAATGTGGATGTACTGCACGTCTGCATGCATCAGTCTGAGCAGCGCAGGGCTATATGACGTTTGTATTGATTTTATAGTACAAAGTGTACATACTTACCCATGAAAAGTTATTCCCTGACATCTGGTGCCAACTATTAACTTGTTAGTGCAACACTGTGGTATTTCAGAGAAGTAAAAGGTGGTACAACTGTAGAGTAGACCATAGCAGATGACGTGCACTCGACCTTTCCAACGCAGCAGACAGGCTTATGCATGTTTAATGCCTCCCCGTGCGGCATCCATGTTTATATATCTATGGTAACAAGCTCATCAAAGGAGATGTGACACTGATGCAGGATGATCATGAGTGACCACTTCATACAGGCCACCAATCTTTCCCAGAATCCTCCCCACCATGACAAAGCTTCCAGGATGTAGCACCAGAACGTGGAGCGAGGTAAGAGGCTGGACAACTTCTTGAATGACTTGGCATGGTCACTGACAATAAGGGATGGGGTCCCTCTAAGTGCAAAGAGGCATCTGAGAGCCAGCTGAAGGTCCTCTACGCCTTGTGTCCTCGTGACTTCTAGGTGGACAGCGCATGAGGTAGCACAGGTTGTCAATAAACCCTACACTTTGGTTTCTCTGATGTCCATGTAAATAGCGCCCAAAGTAATCTAAACCAATTTAAGCAAAGGCTCGCCATGGTTCTGAGCAGAATTCTGATAATGACCCCTCCTGAGAGTAGTACAGGAGTCTTTGGTACCAACGACATCGTCTGCATGCACTCACGTCTGTAGAACAGTCCTCCTCCTGACCAGATACTCAGCAGATAATAAGGTTAGAGTGGTACATGTTCTTTGGTGGAAGCACTGACGGTGAGCTTCATCCACAATGAAGGCATTGATGTGACACAGGTCAGGCAGGATGATCAGAGAGGGCTTGTTAGTCCATGGGGTGGCTCTCACTAGACCATCTTCATTGAGATGAGGGCGAACCCTCGATAAAGAGGAATGAGGTGGTACATTTGTCCCACTTTGCAGGGTCTCCAGTTCAGTACAACAGGTCTTGTTCTATACTAAATGAATCCAGAAGTGAAGAGTGTCCCTTCGTTCTTCAGGACTGAATCAGTCGGTCTTGCATTCTGCAGGTTGGTAACGAGCATTATGAGTGCAGCGCCTTATCCATGCTGTACTGTTGACTGCCTATTTGAGGTTGGTGTTGTCCGGTGGAGCGAGTGGGCCAGCAACACTGTCGTGATAGGCTTCCACTGTAGTGGCCGTTACCCATTAGAAGGCAATGGTGTTGATGCCTTTCAACTCAAGCTTTGCTGCAGCACTAAGCTCAAGGTCTCAGATGACATCTTTATCTGGTGGTCCAGCAGCAGTCAGGCTTGACAGGAATTCGGGTCCTCTTGACCAGTTTTGACTGGTAATCAGGTTACCAAGAGAGATGCCTCTTGTTCCTAGATCTGCGGGCTTGGAGAGGCCACTGACGTGTCATTGCTCACTGCTTGACAACTGGTGGATGGATCAGACTCTGTTCCTCATAAACAGATTGAGGGGTTTTTCAGTCTTTATCCAGCAAAGTACATGCATGGAGTCGGTCCATTATAGAATCTTTGGGTAATGTAGACTTAGTGCTTGGCAGACAGTATGTATTTGTTTTACTCTCATCAAAGCCACCATAAGCTCAAGTCTAGGGATGCTCAGTGTCTGGGAGAGTGGTGCTAGTCTCCCCTTGGCTAACAGCAAGTGTGACTCCCCACCTTGGATGGTGTAGACAGCAGTACAATACAGCTCCTGAGATGTCACACAACACACAGCAGACAGTATTCGGTCCCACCAATACACCAGCGTTGCAGGGAAGTGACACCTCTCTGATGTCAAGGCCTCTGTCCACCATCTTCTTACTTCTGCTTGGACAAATTGAGAAAGTTCTGCCATCCATGACAGCTTAGCAGGATCTTTCCAAGTGTCTTGGAAGAGTATTTTACCCCAAATCACCCAAGGAGTCAGGATGCCAAGGGGGTCGAAAGGCTTCAGTAACAGAAAGAGAAGTCCACTCTTTGTGTTAGACAGTACTCTTGCTGTGGTATAACTACATCCAAATGGTCCACCATAGCATTCATCCCATGCTGAGGACCTTTGAATTCTTGGAAGGTGTTCCTGTCCTACGCATGTGTTGTGGAGCTCCATGATAGCAGCAGCAAAAATGCTTCTTATCTCTTCCAATTTTGTATCTGCTCTGTCGGCCGATGAAAAGTTAAGACACAGGTCATCCATGGATATCCCACGTTCAATCAAGTGGCGAAGATCTGGTTCTATGCTAGTGTGTTGATGGAGAGGGGTGGTGATGGTTTGGAGCAGCATGAAAGGAGAACAGGATAGACCAAACAAGTCTCACTGGAACCAGAGAACTTTATCTGCCCACAGAAACTGGGCATACTGGCGATCTTCTTCCATGATGAGTATCTGATGGAATTTTGCTTTTATGTCACCCTGGCAACCTACAAGATCAGCATGGAAGTTCAGGATGACCGACAAAAGGCAGGACAGAAGGCTGACAACGGGGTCAAGGTAAGAGTTCAGACTTCTCCCCCGTGCCATTTCGTTGTACGCCTCGGTGCGGCAGGAAGAATGCAGAGTGGTCCAAGTGACCGGGAAATAGTAAGTGGTGGCGTTTCTTCTAAAGACTCGCAAGGTGGTCATCATACTCCCTGAGAGTCCTCTACGTCTAGATGACTCATCATTCAGTCAGTCCTTGCCCTCACAGACCTCAAGCTGAACGCTGGTCAATCTTCAGAATTCCAAACAAGATTCATTTCATAGCACTTCTCATCTACATTCCACTTTGGTTCTGGGTAGCTCCTTATGTCTGTGAGTTCTTGGTCAGAGATTCCTAGAGAGTCTAGATCCCAGACAGCATCAACTCTATTTCAGTAGTAGGAGTAGCAATGCAGTGGTGCTTCTCTGGAACCTCCATGCACAATACAGGTATATCCAAAGATCGTCTCAACAGCTCAAAGCCTGTATGAGATGGGAATCTGGTTCCAAAGGATAATATCGCATATCTAATCTGTCCCAATCAGTATGTCCATAGATCCTTCAATGAAGTCGTCAGCTGGCTGAATCCCTTCCAAAGCAGTACAAGGAGGAAGCTTTCTTCGTGGCAAGGGAGAACAGAGGTGTTTTGTCTTCCACAAGCAGAACTCTAATGAAGGACCACTGTTTCAACTCCTCAGAGTGCCCCTCACTTGGTCATGCTTCTGAACCTTCTCTGCTTTCTCCTGAAAGCTGACACAAGAGAAGGTATCAGAGTCAATCAGTGGAAGTCTCAAGTCATCGGCAACCGAAGAACATACGTAGGTAAAGCCTGATCCGCTATCAATGGGGACACAGACCAAATGGGTGTACTGACCACTCACTGTAACCACCAATGCGGTCAGGCTATACCAACATCCCTGGGTGGTGACACTGTAGCATTGAAGCTGTTGCTTATTATGGCATGGCTGTCCTTGCGGAGACTGCATCTCAAATTCCTGGTGAATGGACTGTTGATATGAAGTGCTCTGGTTTCCCCTAGCACCTGCAGTCCACTTTTTCTCTAGTCCTTTGGTATTGAAACGAGGGGGCTGACTGTTGGAAAACTGACAGCTGAAAGCTGAGATCTTGAGTCGTGGTGATGGAGTGACAAATAACGAGGCCAGTTATAAGTCACACATGTGTTGGTGGTGTAAAAATGGCAGTTATGCAGTCCTAAGCACTGGAAATATACACCTGCCTTCTTCATGACGGCCCAGTAATCACCTACAGTCATCTTCTGGTATTGGTTGCACTTGGTTAGACCATGCTGAGCTCAGCTACAAGCTTTGTAGATCCAATCTTCTTGCAATTCTGGTCAGCGTCATTGAAGGTTAAGAACACTGGTAACAGTCTTTCTTGATGCTGTAGATACTGCTGATTCGGAGTTTGCCAATGTTCCAACAGGTGGCTGTGCAGATTCCTCACGGATGGACACCTCCTGCTGCAAGAATTTGAGAAAGGCTGTACGATCTGAATCTGAAACAGTGTTGGTCTTCTTATACTGTGACCACAAGTCTCCCGGTGTCAGGGACCCTACTCTTCAACACAGGTAGGAGACCCTAACTGTAGTTTTCCTCAGGGACTTTAGGCACTCCAAGAACCCTAATTTTGGCAAAAAGGTCATCCACAAAATAATGCAGAGACTTAAGGTTCTCACTATCAGTGATGCGATGTATGTTCAGGAGACTGGCCATTAGGGACTCTTTCTGGAGGTCTTCTCTCCCAAATCTCTCCTGAAGGATGACAGCGATGGCGTAGTTATCACTGGCTGTAGCCAAACCTTGAACGGATTTAACTGCTTCTCCACCGAGATGTCCGTTAAGTTTCTCAACTGGGGAGTACTGCTTCTTGTCATGGAAGGCTATAAAAAAAATTATCCCAGAATTCTGGCCAGATAATGATGTCACCCTTAAAGGTAGGAAGGTGGAAGTCAAGCTTGATCTTGCTGGTGGTGCTGAGTTACTGCGGGGTGAGACCGGGACTAGGTTGAATCTCAGCAGCTTTATCCAGATGAACAAGCAGGCGTTTGTACTTGAAGGTGATTTCATCTAAATTTTGATGGTGGTGTGATTCATCAGGGATGTCGTGCTGATCCAACTCATCCTGAAGACTCTGCATGAAGGGTATGCGATTCTCCACCATGTTAATAACACATGCCAGGTCATCGGAATTCGCTTGGTTCAGCTGGTTCCAAATTGCCTTCAGGTAGTTCATTAGTTTGGCGCAGCAGTTTTTCGACTTTTGAAAGCTTCGGGAGTATCCTTACCCATGGTGACGCACCGTGGTGATAAAGCACCGTACAGTGCACACTGTACATCACACACCATACACTGGGTTGACTGGCCATGAATGGCCAGGTGGTGGTTCACTAGTTTGGATCTGTGGATTGAGGTTCACAGCTGTTGGATCCGATTTGAAGAAGTATGCTTGGTTTCAGGGTTGAGACTCTTCATCCTGGGATATTAATACAATTAACTCCCAGTTGTAGGTTATGTAATTTGTCTGACAGCACAGAAATACACTTCTCAAAAATAAAGATACAGACATACCCTGGTTTAATGATGTAATTGGTTAGGTAAAACCCCATCATTAGGCAGGGTATCATATATCAGAGTACTTTTAACATGCAAAGTAATGGGGAGCATTTACCAGCCTTGGATTTCCCCCTAAACCAAGTCCAAAACACAACCAAATGAGCCCAAAAACAAGTTTAAAGCCAATCTAAATGGCCTGACAGCTGTAATGGAAGCTAACCTACATTTCTATCTATCTATCTATAGCCCGACGCCCTAATCCCGCAAAGGGTGGCCGCAGACAAAACGCCTCCAAGTCACTCTGTCACCCACCATTTGACTCCCCTCCCCCCAACTCACCCCCCCTCCCTCATATACCTCTCAACTCCATCCCTCCACCTCATCCTCGGTCTACCCCTCCCTCTCCCCCCCTCCACCTCACCTACATACACCCTCTTAGTCAGTCTTTCATTCTCCATCCTCTCCACATGTCCAAACCACCTCAGTGTATTTCTCCTAATCTTTTCAACCACATCCACATCTACCCCACAACGTTCCTTCACTTCTTCATTCGTCAACCTGTCCCTCCATGTCACTCCACATGCTCCTCTCAAGTAACTCATTTCCACTGCTCTCACTCTTGACTTGTTCCCCTCTTGCAAGGTCCACGCCTCGCTTCCATACGTCAGAGTAGGGATCACAATACCATCATGCAGTGACTTCTTAATTTCCATACTCACCTCCCTATTTCTCATCACTGCTTTCAGTGTGCCAACAACCTTCCTTCCCTGCTGTACCCTTTCACGTACTTCATCCCCCAAAGTTCCATCCTTACTCATCACACTACCCAAGTACTTGAATGCACTCACATTCTCCATATCCTCACCATCCAACCTCACTGCACACTCTGTGACTTCATTTCTCTCAAACACCATAACTTTACTTTTGTTTACATTAACTTACATTTAACACCTGTAAATAACTCACTGACACCAACATATAAAATCTGAAAGTCATGGGAATAGGTCAGAAAATATCAAACACCTCTCATCACTTACTTATCGTAAGTCCATCTCCAGTCCTGGTCATCATTCTTGCTATCCCCCAAGGCTGGGGAACATGTGGTGCTCCCTAGCACTCACTCCTCAAAGCCCTCAAACCCCATATTTAGGGGAGGGTCAGAGGGGAGGAAGCCTGGCAAGGTGGGGTGATCGTAACGGGAGACTGATGCACTGGCTCTGGGGGTGGCGATGGAGTGTGATGTGATGAGGCAGACGGTGGTGATGGGGTGCAATGAGATGACTCAGGTAGTGGTGATGGGGTGCGATATGATGGCTAAGGCAGTGGCAATGGGATGCAATGAGATGGCTCTGGGGGTGGCAATGGAGTGCGATGCAGTGACAGAGGAGGTGGTGAGACAGCCACGATGATCGGTCAGGTGACGAGGGAGACCACTGCAATGACTGATGAGTACACCCATCGCAAATTGACTTGGGACCTACACACAGAATTGCTATGTGAGAGTTGTCTGTCTTTGCTTTGTGTTTCCACCTCTACCAAGTGAATTTTGGCGGGCAAGAAGCAACTGGCAACTCCTCTGGTGTTGGCGGGAGGTGGTGAAACACTCAGCACGTCAGTGCTTGCCCAGGAACGAGAATGAGAGTACCGTATTTCGCGGCATGTAAGACGCAGCATTGTGAAAGACGCACCCTAATTCTGGCAGGGCAGTTCTGTGAAAAAAGTTTGCCCCAACCAAGACTGCAGTAAGGTTTCTTGATAAGAGCCATTACCACACAGATACACACTCACCTTTCAGAATCTATTCATTACTGATCATCAGCCTTTGGTTTCTTTTTTGATATACAAAGAATGGTACAGGAAAAGAAAACAATGCCCCTTCTTGACAAAACGTGACTGATATGAGCCACTATCACTTAGATACAACACTCACCTTTCAGAATCTATTCAGTACTGCTCATCATCCTTTAGTTTCTTCTTTTATGTACAAAGAATGATACAGGAAAAGAGAAAACAAAACCCCATCTTAACAAAACGTGACTTCAAACCACGAGGCCATCTCAACTTTGTTGATAAAAATGTATCAGTAAACTGATCTAAACACTGTTTTTAATATTTTATGAATTTAAAACCACAAATGAAGTCAATAAACTCTATTCTTTCATTCACTGACGAAAACATAAAATACAATGAATGTTCCCATCAGTTCATTTATCCTAAAAGAACCCCGTCATATTCCACACCTGTTACGGAATTTCCTCACATTGCCTTGACTCAAGCACAATATCAGACGACTACCATCATTAATCATGCACTCTAACTAACCTGTAATTATCTCCACAAATAATATAAAATGGTAGCACTTGTAAATACACAAATTACAATGTTTTACAACCAAAGTTCAATATAGCAAGGCTGCTTGGGAACAGGATAGACAGCTGTTTTTACTCTCTTCTCTCAGTATCACTCCTTCACTGTCAGCTATGTTTGCCTTGCAGCATCAACAATTAAAAATGTATGCTTCACTGATCATAATTTACTATAAACATTCATTTCAAAACATACTATGGTGAAAACATCCATTGTTACACCTTAGTAACACTGCTGCCTCCCAGTCGCTAGACAGCAGTCTCTACCCCTTCCTCTCAGTATCACTTCCTCACTGTCAGCGATGTTTCCCTTGCAGCATCAACAGTTAAAAATACGTTCTTCACTGATCACAATTTACTAAAAACAGACATTCATCTCAAAACATGTCGAGAATGGTGAAACTATCTCTTAGCAACACTGCTTCATCCCAAGCGCTAGACAACTGGCTCAACCCTCTTCTCACAGTATCACTCCCTTACTGTCAGCTGTTTTCCTTGCAGCATCAACAATTAAAAATGCATATTTCTCTTACCAGAATTTGCTAAAAACAGACATCCATCTCAAAACATTCGAGTACTGTGAAAACATCCATTTTTGGTCTTAACACTGCTGCCTCCTAGTCGCTATGGTACACACACACACACACGCACACATGTACACACCACATGCAACATTCGCTCACCTCTGAAACATTTACATCAGTCCGTTTTGGAGTACCCAGTGGCTTTATTATATGCCAAAAACATCAAAATGTATTTGGTTGTTCAATATAAATATCATCACTTAAGGACATGAAACATCTCAAACAATTTATTCATCCAAACATCGTCAGTGCAAGACTAAAGGTGTACAGCACCATTGATCCTAAATTTTCCATGGTTGCATCTGTCATGATCACCTAAAACCTATATTCAGTTCATATTACTGACATGGTGAAAATTTCACTTGTCTTCAAATCCTGAGAATTCATCACTACTTCCCCCGAGTCCTGAAGCATCACTGGAAGTCATCACCTCAGTCATCATCACTGTTTCACTGTCACTTTCATACAGTAAATGGTCCTCAGTACCATCCATTGAATTGCTTATACCACACTTCATACGATTTTAACTTGGCAATCGTTTTAACTGAGCACAGGCGATATTCAGACTTGGGGCATTTGATACAGCCCACATTAACCTCCTCAGTACATGTTTCCTGAACTGAATAAAATCATATGGCGAGCATGAATAAACTACCCTATAAAATACATTGCTGGGCTAAAGGGATTATAATAAGCGGATTATCAGTTCCCTAGCCTGACTCTTCCCACTTCTACTTCCTTAACTACACCTACACCAAACTCTCACCTACACCTTAGGATTCTGGTCGTTTCGGCCGTAACGTCCAAAATGGCAAACGATTTTACAACCTAACCTAACCTAACAAATTTGGACGTTACGGCCTAAATGATCCATATTGCCGATCATGAGAGCTTTGCTTAGGCAGCAGAGATGCAGAGAGTGAACGTTGTCAATCATTCTGATCGCTTCGTCTGCTAAGAATACAGCAGAAATGGCGGACGCTGATATGAATGCCCGTCAGGCACTGCTATTTCAGATATTGCATCAGTTATGCTACTCAGTGAATTTTATCCTATTTTCATAACAAAATACTGTAATTGGGTGTGCCTTGAGTTGCATAGACATTGCTAAAGTACTTCACTTAGCTGAAAAAGTGAAGCTGTAACTTCGTTAGCTTGCTAGAGTAGGGTGTACGCTAGACACTAAACTGCTAAGTTGCTAAACCGCTAAACCCCTTGACGGTATTGGAGTTGAGCTGAAAACAATCCCGTGAATGCTTTGTGTTCTTGAACTTGCATGTTTTAATATCTGCTGCATATATACACTCACAAAATATCACAAAAGTAACTGACCTAATTAGGGTTACTGAATTTCCATACGTGACGAGAGTCTGTTTTGATGACTTGGCAGTTTCACTAGCCAGCATCTCTCCAGTATGATTGCTTTGCTCGTTAGTGAATGGATGGCAAGCAAAGTGGTCATGATTGCCTTTCAGAAGGTTAGCAGACAGTTCACCAGTGATCATGTATGTTAGCTTGCTGGAATAGTGCGGATGCTAAACTGTTAAACTGCTAAACCGCTAAATATCTTCACGATCATCACGATGTTAGCCAGTTGAGCTGTAAACAAACCCGTGAAAGTTTTATGTGTTTCTGATCTCGGGTGTTTCTTAAATCTGCTGCATATACACACTAGTGTATATTATTTTTAAAAATAAAATCAAGTCTGCATACTGTAGAAAACACCTGTGGTTGCTAAGCATTGAGATGATCATCTTTATAAGAGTTTCTTCTCAGTGAAGCCTAACTAACCTGCCTTAGTCTAACGTGCAGGACGCATGGGGATATTTTAAGGTAACTTTGAGACAAAAAAGTGCGTCTTATATGCCGCGAAATACGGTATATGTTCCCGTCGCTCTGAGCTTGCACCTCCCTCTTTTTTCGTATGCATTATTGTTTGCCCTGTTATTTTCCTAGAGTCGAGTTTTCATGCCTGGAAAGAACTGCTCAAGGGATGAGAGGGTCTGTATCATTGCATGGAGACAGGATAATGTCCCTATCAAAACGATCTGTGAACGTACTGGATGGGCAAATTCGACTGTCATGAAGATTCTTGCTGTAGTGCACGGCCTGCCACCTGATGTCGTACCACAGCACAAGCATGGCGATGGAAAGAAGAGGATGACTTCCAGAGGTACAGACACACTTCCAAAGAGGGAAGTAATCAAGAATCCTTGACCGACAGCAGCAGAATTGAAGAGAATGCATATCCAGCTGCTACAAGACGTCTCAATTCGAACTATCCAACACTGCTTGCAGAAGGTGCTGGGTTTGCCAAGCCGCACTGCAGCCAAAAAACCGCTTCTCACTGACCGCATGAAGAAGCAGTGCATTCAGTCTGCCAAGAAGTATGCACAGTGGACATCGGATGAGTGGAGAAAAGTTATGTTTTCCAATGAAAGCACATTTCAAGTGTTCCAGGTGCATTCTGCCAAGGTTCGTCACCCTGCTCCTGTAGTCGATATGACCCTGCTTACACGGTGCCAACTGTTAAGCACCCACAATCAGTAATGGTACGGGGGTGTTTCTCAGGTGAAATGGGAAGGGGAGGCCTCTACTTTCTTCCTAAGAACTTGATGATGAATGGTGGCAGGTACATTCAAGTTCTGAAAAATCATTTGTTAAAATTTTTTGCTATTCATGGGTGCAACTTTTTCATGCACGATTCAGCTCCATGTCACAAGTCTAAAAAGGGGACAAAATGGCTTCAGGATAATTGGATTGAGGTCCTCAACTGGCCTGGCAACAGTCCGGATCTATATCCGATAGGAAACTGCTGGGCAATGATGAAGAAAATCATGGCAGAGAAGAACACACCCAATCTGGACAACCTCAAGATTGAACTGACAAATGTTTCATGCAAAGAAATGTCCTTAGATTATTTTAGAGATCTAAGTGATTCCATGACAAAATGCATCCAGCTGGTCCTGAAAAACAAGGGAAACATGATTTCATATTAATGAATGGCATTTCATGAACAAACATTGTGATATACTATGATTTCTGTGTTTTTTAATACCTTGTGGGGGAGGTCCTAAGTCAGTTTGTGGTTCCTGTAATGATGGAGTTTGATGCGGTGACTCATGTTGTGACAAGAGAGACAGAGACAGTGGCCGAGGTGGTGAGGGAGATGGAGGCTGGGGTGAGGAAGGCAGCGATGGAGTGGCAGAATGCCTTAGCAGAGACAAAGGTGACACTGGAGACGGGGATCGGCTGGAGGTTAGGTTCAGCACTAGAAGCCGAACACATCCTCTGTGGAAGGATACCCTGGGTGTTTCTCTGCTGGTCGATGACGGGGGAGATGCTTTGCTGGTTGAAGGTTGGGGAGATGCTCTGCTGGTTGAAGGCAAGGGAGATGCTCTGCTTGTCAAGGTCTGGGGAGATCCTTTGTGGCTTGCTGGCATGGTGGGGGCCTGTTTGAAGATGGCAAGGATTGTAGTCTATCTGGTGGCCCTTTTCTTTTCTTCCAGCATCGTCCTGTACACCTTCATCCCTTCCTCCAGCTGATTAGCTGTGTCCCTGTTTCGTCCTGGAAGAGGGTCATGTGTGCACATCAGCGCAATGATTTCATCCAGCTTGGTCAGCATCTCCCTCAAAATTGTTATATTAAGGGCTCACACTTCAGGGAAGACCTCCTCCTCCTGTGTCTCCTGGTACGCTTGCTGAAGCTCCATATTGAGGAGCTTCTCATTGCTGGGCTCCTCCCTATAGCTTTCGAGAACCTCCTCCACGTCCTCCTCGTCGACCTCTCCGAAGCCCACAACGTGTAATAATTCCACTATGTCCTGCCACACACGCTGCACCGGCAGAGCTTGAACACCCTTGGGGAAGCTGGTGGAGTGCACGCACTCTGGCCACAGCTTCTGCCACACACTGTTCATGGTAAGCTGGCTAACTTCATGCCAAGCTGCAGTGATGTTCTCTATGGCATGGCGTATCTTGTAGCCCTTCCAGAACTGCTGCAATCGTCACTGTCACAGGCCCTCACCAACTGCTGCATTGTGTGGCAGTGGTAATACACTCTGAACGTAGTAATTATCCCTTGGTCCAAGGGTTGAAACAATGACGCGGTGTTGAGGGACAGGAACATCACTTCAGTGTTGCTTGCCCATTACTTCATCGCGGGAGAGTGGCTAGGTGCATTGTCTACCACCACGAGAAATCTGTTCACCAAATTCTCCCTGAAGGCACATCTCTTCAGGACACGAGAGAGGTATGAGTGGAAATACAGTATGACGAACAGATATTGAAAGTCAGCTAGGGCTTCTTGTTGGACTTCCAAATCACCTCAAGATTTTCTTTAACATACGTCACCAGAGCCCTGGGGTTCTCGGAGTGATAGACAACAGGTGGCTTCAACTTGAGGTTGCCCTCAACGTTGCCCCCCAGCAGGAGTGTAAGCCAGTCCTTCGAGGCCTTGAACCCTGGCATAGACTTTTCCTCTGTTGCAAGAGATATCTTGGAGGGCATTCACTTCCAAAAGAGCTCAGACTCGTCAAAAGTCAAGACCTGCTTCGCACTGTAGCCACCCTCTGTGATGATGCGTTTTGGTTCGTCAGAAACGTTGCAGCTGCCACCATATTTGCACTTGCCACCTCACCATAAAACTTCACATGGTGGAGATTAGTTCAGCTCTTGAACCAGTCAAACCACTCATGGCTAGCCTTGAAGGTCTTGCTAGCATCAAGATCCTGCCTCACCTTGATTTCCTCCCACAGAGAGAGAGCCTTGGTGTAAATAGCTGCCTGGTTCATGGGTGCCTTCTGCCGGTTCTGATCCTCCATCCATGTGTGCAGCATCCACTCCAGCTCCTCCATCGCAGGCTCTCTCTGGCGGGTGATACGGAAAGCGTGTAAGGTTGCAACCTCCCCAGCAGCAGCTTTAATGGCCTCCCCATTCTTGATGATGGTGGAGACAGTCGACTGGGCAAGGTGGAGAGCCAAGGTAATAGCACATGCACCCTCGCCTTTATCGTGGAGCTTAAGAATATCAAGCTTGACTTCTAGAGACACAATTTTAGGCACAAGCTTCGTGGGAACATCACCAACACCAACACTAGCAGGCTACTTACCACCCTGACTAGGGCCTCCACTATCACCACCACTACCCCTACCACGTGCAGCAACCTTAACAGACATGATTACACTTATTAAGGCCAAAAAACACACAAAATTGCACACCACACACGATTAGTATCACTGCTCTACTCATGGCCCTGCTCGTACTCAGATGCGATGCACTACGATAGCAGCTTGCATAACGCTGGTGATGCAACACACTGTGTGATGGGCGAGCGTAAGAGAGCTCCTCACTCTGAGATGGCCGGTGTGAGAAGAACAATATGGGTGAGAGCCGGGTGAGAGCCGGGTGAGCGATGGCTGTGGGGGCTGTGCAAGCATTTTGGTGCATCCTAGGAGGCGAGCGGGCTCAGCTGGCCACGGGAACGCGCGATTCAAAATTTCGGTCTATCACCTGTGGACACGACATTGGAGGGCCCATTGTTAAACCAGGGCGAGGCCATTGTTTAACGGGGTACGGTAGTATTTGTACCCTCATCGCTATGCTGGGTATCACATCTAGGGGTATCGTATATCGGGGTATTACTGTAAATACTGTACATGTAAAATCAAGATACAACCCCAACATTTTAAACAATGCAATACTAACAATAACTGGATATTTACAATTCATGCTGTAGTCCTTAGTGATGGTGCTGGTGGTGGTGACTGTGGCAGGCGAGGTACTGACTACAGCTGGCGACTGCCAACTGGACATTCCAGCCGGAGTTTACGGTGGGCATGGGCAGCCCTACGTCATTGGTAGTTTCCTGCGCCCCACCAGAAGGCGACTTACTTGTGCTTACGACCCAATGACCTCATGCAGTTACAAGTGAATTGGCAGGTCAAAGAACACTCACTTACTCTTTTTCTCTTTATTCATATGCTCACACAACTTCTCACTCACTCACTCCCCACTCACTCAGTTGCTCCCTCACTCACTCACTTCCCACTCACTCACATTCACTCATTAATTCACTTACTCACTCTCACTCATTTACTCACTAATCCCCCTCAGTCTTCACAGAATCAATTCCTCCTTACTCTCAAGCTCATTCACTTACTCAACTTCTTGCTCCCTCATTCACCCACTACCACTGCCTCAACCACTCCCTCCCCACTCATTCACTCCACTCATTCACAGAACAACACTTCAGCACACTATGCAACATATCCATCACCAACACTGACAGGGACATTTTGAAATTCAACACTATCATATTTAACGCAGACAAACACCATATAACACAAGGCAATACAAGACACTACAACTTAAACTTTACACTGGAGATTGCTTGCTTCATAAAACAATGTGACTTACTCAAACGAATTCCCTTTTCTAATCCACACAAGACATAATCACAAAGTGCCAGCAATTCAACAATGAAGTAGGCACAAAAGTATCACAAAGAAAACAGAAAACTGGAAAGCTTTTGTAACAACACTAAGCTACTCCACAGATCCTTATGGCTCAACAATCAGGCATCTTCAAGACCGACACCATTAACACCTCCAACATCCAACACATCCCTTCTTACAAGACCATGCAGGCATGGTAGTGTAGCCAGGTCTCCAAAAATGAGGCCCAGCCCTATTCTGGGGAGCCCGCTGCTCGGGTGCTTGGCAAATGGCTCAAGAAGTGCAAGAACTTCATTCGACATAGCTACCATTACTTTGTTTTTTGGCTCAACCATAAGGGATTGGATAAGGGAGGACAAAAAGCTTATTATCCTATAAAAACTGTGTGATACTGCTCGTACAAGAAACTCTGTGGTGTTGTTAAAAATCCTGCTCATACGAGATAACTTGCAGGCCCTTGTAGCTGATTCAAGTGAGGTAAGTCACACATCACGGGTTAAGCCAATTAAATTTGAAATGGGAGAGGGGTGGGCAATGGTCTGACTAGGTCCCCTCCCCTCACGGCTAAACCAGTATCTCTTGACTCTTCCAACAGTTCCAGACCAGAGAAAGAACTACATAGATCACTTTTCATAAACCCATACAGAAGACTATCTGAACTGATATATTACTTACCAATAATATCTCATTCTAATTTACGAGGAAGTGATGTGTTGGGTATTAGAGATAAAGACAAAGAACAAGCACACATGCTCATGTCTTAATGTAAGTCACCTTGCATTAGCACACACTAAGTATAAAAAAAAACCTTCTCTAGGCACACCTATCAAGCTGAACACAACATAACCCCCTTCACTCCAGAACAAACACAAAACAGTATCAAGAAAAAACTCTATACAAGAACTAAGACAGATGGCATCAGCAACCTACACCTAAACATTTTGAGCTACACAGCATTCAGGCCCTCTAAGACAACAGCAATTACTCATGAGCACAATGGGGCATTCCCATCATTTGGGAACATAAATCAATAATGTCAAACCAAACAAGGACACACCACAGCCTTCTTACAAATTTATTTAGAAAGTGGAGAGATGGTATGGTATGGGGCACAAGGGCTTAAGAGTAAATGGAGATTAAACAAAAGTGATGGTATCTAGGGCTGGTGGCTGTACTGTTAAAGAGGGAGAGTGGCCATGTGTAATTTGCCACAAGGGTGTGGGAAGTAATTCTATCTTGTGCAATTTCTGTGATAAATAAGTGCATAAGAGATGCAGTAGTACTAGAGGTAGACTGCGAGATAATGTGAAAGGAGGTGGAGATCGTCAGATGTGAAAGGATTGAACTTGCTGGTGAGTCTCTGGAATGTGTGGAAGAGTTTATTATTTGGGAGGCATGTTATATGCTGAAGGTGGAGCTGGAGTGAAGAGTGGTTGGAAAAAGTTCAGGGAGCTGCTGCTTCTCCTGACACTGAGAGGGCCCTCCCTCTGTACTAAGGCATCTTTGTATGCAGCATGTGTTAGGAATGTAATGCTGTATGACAGTGAGACCTGGGCAGTAAGGAAAGATGATATTTGCAGGCTCAAATGTACAGAAATGACAGTGATTAGGTGGATGTGCAGTGTGTTCCTCAGTGTGAGACCTGGGGGTACTAGGTTTACGATGGAAGAGTTGAGGGATAGGTTAGGACCGAAGTGTATTGGTGTTGTGATGAGGAGAGGTAGACTGAGATGGTTTGGGCATGTGGAGAGGATGGGGGATGATAACTAGATGCAGAAGGTGAGAAGTGTTAGTGCTTGAGGTAGAGTTGCGAGAGGTAGACCGAAAAAAACCTGGGACAAGGTCAATGAGTGTGACCTCTTAGGACTGAATAGGAAAGCTGCCAGAGATCAAGCAGCATGGAAAGGCATCATTAGAAGAGCAAGGCCAATGCATGCCAGCATGTTGGAGCCTTCTAAAACTAAATGAATTAGTTTGCCATCGAATACAACTAAACTCCTAATTCTTAACAATGTCACACCTCATGTCTTCCTTGCTTCCTCACAACAAGGCTTTAAAGAACTACACTCCACAAATACCTTACCAACCAACTTCACAAAACATGCATCTGATGGCATCAACTCCAGGCAACCTGCACAAAGTACTGTACACTTCTTACAACAATGCACATAAGTAGTTTCACACCATCCCATTTTCCATATAATTTATATTCATGGAACCATTTATCAGCTGACACAACCTAACTGCAACAAATAGGTATTCTCTTGCACATCCTCACAGGTGTTAAATTTCAAAATCTACCAGACTTACTATCATTCTTGTCATATTTTGCCTTTTACACACCAGTTTTTTCTAATAATCAGGGCAATTACTTATCTACCTTTCCAGAGTAACAATGCTATACTTTGCTTATGTCTATCTATCTATCTATCTATCTATAGCCCGACGCCCTAATCCCGCAAAGGGTGGCCGCAGACAAAACGCCTCCAAGTCACTCTGTCACCCACCATTTGACTCCCCTCCCCCCAACTCACCCCCCTCCCTCATATACCTCTCAACTCCATCCCTCCACCTCATCCTCGGTCTACCCCTCCCTCTCCCTCCACCTCACCTACATACACCCTCTTAGTCAGTCTTTCATTCTCCATCCTCTCCACATGTCCAAACCACCTCAGTGTATTTCTCCTAATCTTTTCAACCACATCCACATCTACCCCACAACGTTCCTTCACTTCTTCATTCGTCAACCTGTCCCTCCATGTCACTCCACATGCTCCTCTCAAGTAACTCATTTCCACTGCTCTCACTCTTGACTTGTTCCCCTCTTGCAAGGTCCACGCCTCGCTTCCATACGTCAGAGTAGGGATCACAATACCATCATGCAGTGACTTCTTAATTTCCATACTCACCTCCCTATTTCTCATCACTGCTTTCAGTGTGCCAACAACCTTCCTTCCCTGCTGTACCCTTTCACGTACTTCATCCCCCAAAGTTCCATCCTTACTCATCACACTACCCAAGTACTTGAATGCACTCACATTCTCCATATCCTCACCATCCAACCTCACTGCACACTCTGTGACTTCATTTCTCTCAAACACCATAACTTTACTTTTGTTTACATTAACTTACATTTAACACCTGTAAATAACTCACTGACACCAACATATAAAATCTGAAAGTCATGGGAATAGGTCAGAAAATATCAAACACCTCTCATCACTTACTTATCGTAAGTCCATCTCCAGTCCTGGTCATCATTCTTGCTATCCCCCCCAAGGCTGGGGAACATGTGGTGCTCCCTAGCACTCACTCCTCAAAGCCCTCAAACCCCATATTTAGGGGAGGGTCAGAGGGGGAGGAAGCCTGGCAAGGTGGGGTGATCGTAACGGGAGACTGATGCACTGGCTCTGGGGGTGGCGATGGAGTGTGATGTGATGAGGCAGACGGTGGTGATGGGGTGCAATGAGATGACTCAGGTAGTGGTGATGGGGTGCGATATGATGGCTAAGGCAGTGGCAATGGGATGCAATGAGATGGCTCTGGGGGTGGCAATGGAGTGCGATGCAGTGACAGAGGAGGTGGTGAGACAGCCACGATGATCGGTCAGGTGACGAGGGAGACCACTGCAATGACTGATGAGTACACCCATCGCAAATTGACTTGGGACCTACACACAGAATTGCTATGTGAGAGTTGTCTGTCTTTGCTTTGTGTTTCCACCTCTACCAAGTGAATTTTGGCGGGCAAGAAGCAACTGGCAACTCCTCTGGTGTTGGCGGGAGGTGGTGAAACACTCAGCACGTCAGTGCTTGCCCAGGAACGAGAATGAGAGTACCGTATTTCGCGGCATGTAAGACGCAGCATTGTGAAAGACGCACCCTAATTCTGGCAGGGCAGTTCTGTGAAAAAAAGTTTGCCCCAACCAAGACTGCAGTAAGGTTTCTTGATAAGAGCCATTACCACACAGATACACACTCACCTTTCAGAATCTATTCATTACTGATCATCAGCCTTTGGTTTCTTTTTGATATACAAAGAATGGTACAGGAAAAAGAAAACAATGCCCCTTCTTGACAAAACGTGACTGATATGAGCCACTATCACTTAGATACAACACTCACCTTTCAGAATCTATTCAGTACTGCTCATCATCCTTTAGTTTCTTCTTTTATGTACAAAGAATGATACAGGAAAAGAGAAAACAAAACCCCATCTTAACAAAACGTGACTTCAAACCACGAGGCCATCTCAACTTTGTTGATAAAAATGTATCAGTAAACTGATCTAAACACTGTTTTTAATATTTTATGAATTTAAAACCACAAATGAAGTCAATAAACTCTATTCTTTCATTCACTGACGAAAACATAAAATACAATGAATGTTCCCATCAGTTCATTTATCCTAAAAGAACCCCGTCATATTCCACACCTGTTACGGAATTTCCTCACATTGCCTTGACTCAAGCACAATATCAGACGACTACCATCATTAATCATGCACTCTAACTAACCTGTAATTATCTCCACAAATAATATAAAATGGTAGCACTTGTAAATACACAAATTACAATGTTTTACAACCAAAGTTCAATATAGCAAGGCTGCTTGGGAACAGGATAGACAGCTGTTTTTACTCTCTTCTCTCAGTATCACTCCTTCACTGTCAGCTATGTTTGCCTTGCAGCATCAACAATTAAAAATGTATGCTTCACTGATCATAATTTACTATAAACATTCATTTCAAAACATACTATGGTGAAAACATCCATTGTTACACCTTAGTAACACTGCTGCCTCCCAGTCGCTAGACAGCAGTCTCTACCCCTTCCTCTCAGTATCACTTCCTCACTGTCAGCGATGTTTCCCTTGCAGCATCAACAGTTAAAAATACGTTCTTCACTGATCACAATTTACTAAAAACAGACATTCATCTCAAAACATGTCGAGAATGGTGAAACTATCTCTTAGCAACACTGCTTCATCCCAAGCGCTAGACAACTGGCTCAACCCTCTTCTCACAGTATCACTCCCTTACTGTCAGCTGTTTTCCTTGCAGCATCAACAATTAAAAATGCATATTTCTCTTACCAGAATTTGCTAAAAACAGACATCCATCTCAAAACATTCGAGTACTGTGAAAACATCCATTTTTGGTCTTAACACTGCTGCCTCCTAGTCGCTATGGTACACACACACACACACGCACACATGTACACACCACATGCAACATTCGCTCACCTCTGAAACATTTACATCAGTCCGTTTTGGAGTACCCAGTGGCTTTATTATATGCCAAAAACATCAAAATGTATTTGGTTGTTCAATATAAATATCATCACTTAAGGACATGAAACATCTCAAACAATTTATTCATCCAAACATCGTCAGTGCAAGACTAAAGGTGTACAGCACCATTGATCCTAAATTTTCCATGGTTGCATCTGTCATGATCACCTAAAACCTATATTCAGTTCATATTACTGACATGGTGAAAATTTCACTTGTCTTCAAATCCTGAGAATTCATCACTACTTCCCCGAGTCCTGAAGCATCACTGGAAGTCATCACCTCAGTCATCATCACTGTTTCACTGTCACTTTCATACAGTAAATGGTCCTCAGTACCATCCATTGAATTGCTTATACCACACTTCATACGATTTTAACTTGGCAATCGTTTTAACTGAGCACAGGCGATATTCAGACTTGGGGCATTTGATACAGCCCACATTAACCTCCTCAGTACATGTTTCCTGAACTGAATAAAATCATATGGCGAGCATGAATAAACTACCCTATAAAATACATTGCTGGGCTAAAGGGATTATAATAAGCGGATTATCAGTTCCCTAGCCTGACTCTTCCCACTTCTACTTCCTTAACTACACCTACACCAAACTCTCACCTACACCTTAGGATTCTGGTCGTTTCGGCCGTAACGTCCAAAATGGCAAACGATTTTACAACCTAACCTAACCTAACAAATTTGGACGTTACGGCCTAAATGATCCATATTGCCGATCATGAGAGCTTTGCTTAGGCAGCAGAGATGCAGAGAGTGAACGTTGTCAATCATTCTGATCGCTTCGTCTGCTAAGAATACAGCAGAAATGGCGGACGCTGATATGAATGCCCGTCAGGCACTGCTATTTCAGATATTGCATCAGTTATGCTACTCAGTGAATTTTATCCTATTTTCATAACAAAATACTGTAATTGGGTGTGCCTTGAGTTGCATAGACATTGCTAAAGTACTTCACTTAGCTGAAAAAGTGAAGCTGTAACTTCGTTAGCTTGCTAGAGTAGGGTGTACGCTAGACACTAAACTGCTAAGTTGCTAAACCGCTAAACCCCTTGACGGTATTGGAGTTGAGCTGAAAACAATCCCGTGAATGCTTTGTGTTCTTGAACTTGCATGTTTTAATATCTGCTGCATATATACACTCACAAAATATCACAAAAGTAACTGACCTAATTAGGGTTACTGAATTTCCATACGTGACGAGAGTCTGTTTTGATGACTTGGCAGTTTCACTAGCCAGCATCTCTCCAGTATGATTGCTTTGCTCGTTAGTGAATGGATGGCAAGCAAAGTGGTCATGATTGCCTTTCAGAAGGTTAGCAGACAGTTCACCAGTGATCATGTATGTTAGCTTGCTGGAATAGTGCGGATGCTAAACTGTTAAACTGCTAAACCGCTAAATATCTTCACGATCATCACGATGTTAGCCAGTTGAGCTGTAAACAAACCCGTGAAAGTTTTATGTGTTTCTGATCTCGGGTGTTTCTTAAATCTGCTGCATATACACACTAGTGTATATTATTTTTAAAAATAAAATCAAGTCTGCATACTGTAGAAAACACCTGTGGTTGCTAAGCATTGAGATGATCATCTTTATAAGAGTTTCTTCTCAGTGAAGCCTAACTAACCTGCCTTAGTCTAACGTGCAGGACGCATGGGGATATTTTAAGGTAACTTTGAGACAAAAAGTGCGTCTTATATGCCGCGAAATACGGTATATGTTCCCGTCGCTCTGAGCTTGCACCTCCCTCTTTTTTCGTATGCATTATTGTTTGCCCTGTTATTTTCCTAGAGTCGAGTTTTCATGCCTGGAAAGAACTGCTCAAGGGATGAGAGGGTCTGTATCATTGCATGGAGACAGGATAATGTCCCTATCAAAACGATCTGTGAACGTACTGGATGGGCAAATTCGACTGTCATGAAGATTCTTGCTGTAGTGCACGGCCTGCCACCTGATGTCGTACCACAGCACAAGCATGGCGATGGAAAGAAGAGGATGACTTCCAGAGGTACAGACACACTTCCAAAGAGGGAAGTAATCAAGAATCCTTGACCGACAGCAGCAGAATTGAAGAGAATGCATATCCAGCTGCTACAAGACGTCTCAATTCGAACTATCCAACACTGCTTGCAGAAGGTGCTGGGTTTGCCAAGCCGCACTGCAGCCAAAAACCGCTTCTCACTGACCGCATGAAGAAGCAGTGCATTCAGTCTGCCAAGAAGTATGCACAGTGGACATCGGATGAGTGGAGAAAAGTTATGTTTTCCAATGAAAGCACATTTCAAGTGTTCCAGGTGCATTCTGCCAAGGTTCGTCACCCTGCTCCTGTAGTCGATATGACCCTGCTTACACGGTGCCAACTGTTAAGCACCCACAATCAGTAATGGTACGGGGTGTTTCTCAGGTGAAATGGGAAGGGGAGGCCTCTACTTTCTTCCTAAGAACTTGATGATGAATGGTGGCAGGTACATTCAAGTTCTGAAAAATCATTTGTTAAAATTTTTTGCTATTCATGGGTGCAACTTTTTCATGCACGATTCAGCTCCATGTCACAAGTCAAAAAAGGTGACAAAATGGCTTCAGGATAATTGGATTGAGGTCCTCAACTGGCCTGGCAACAGTCCGGATCTATATCCGATAGGAAACTGCTGGGCAATGATGAAGAAAATCATGGCAGAGAAGAACACACCCAATCTGGACAACCTCAAGATTGAACTGACAAATGTTTCATGCAAAGAAATGTCCTTAGATTATTTTAGAGATCTAAGTGATTCCATGACAAAATGCATCCAGCTGGTCCTGAAAAACAAGGGAAACATGATTTCATATTAATGAATGGCATTTCATGAACAAACATTGTGATATACTATGATTTCTGTGTTTTTTAATACCTTGTGGGGGGAGGTCCTAAGTCAGTTTGTGGTTCCTGTAATGATGGAGTTTGATGCGGTGACTCATGTTGTGACAAGAGAGACAGAGACAGTGGCCGAGGTGGTGAGGGAGATGGAGGCTGGGGTGAGGAAGGCAGCGATGGAGTGGCAGAATGCCTTAGCAGAGACAAAGGTGACACTGGAGACGGGGATCGGCTGGAGGTTAGGTTCAGCACTAGAAGCCGAACACATCCTCTGTGGAAGGATACCCTGGGTGTTTCTCTGCTGGTCGATGACGGGGGAGATGCTTTGCTGGTTGAAGGTTGGGGAGATGCTCTGCTGGTTGAAGGCAAGGGAGATGCTCTGCTTGTCAAGGTCTGGGGAGATCCTTTGTGGCTTGCTGGCATGGTGGGGGCCTGTTTGAAGATGGCAAGGATTGTAGTCTATCTGGTGGCCCTTTTCTTTTCTTCCAGCATCGTCCTGTACACCTTCATCCCTTCCTCCAGCTGATTAGCTGTGTCCCTGTTTCGTCCTGGAAGAGGGTCATGTGTGCACATCAGCGCAATGATTTCATCCAGCTTGGTCAGCATCTCCCTCAAAATTGTTATATTAAGGGCTCACACTTCAGGGAAGACCTCCTCCTCCTGTGTCTCCTGGTACGCTTGCTGAAGCTCCATATTGAGGAGCTTCTCATTGCTGGGCTCCTCCCTATAGCTTTCGAGAACCTCCTCCACGTCCTCCTCGTCGACCTCTCCGAAGCCCACAACGTGTAATAATTCCACTATGTCCTGCCACACACGCTGCACCGGCAGAGCTTGAACACCCTTGGGGAAGCTGGTGGAGTGCACGCACTCTGGCCACAGCTTCTGCCACACACTGTTCATGGTAAGCTGGCTAACTTCATGCCAAGCTGCAGTGATGTTCTCTATGGCATGGCGTATCTTGTAGCCCTTCCAGAACTGCTGCAATCGTCACTGTCACAGGCCCTCACCAACTGCTGCATTGTGTGGCAGTGGTAATACACTCTGAACGTAGTAATTATCCCTTGGTCCAAGGGTTGAAACAATGACGCGGTGTTGAGGGACAGGAACATCACTTCAGTGTTGCTTGCCCATTACTTCATCGCGGGAGAGTGGCTAGGTGCATTGTCTACCACCACGAGAAATCTGTTCACCAAATTCTCCCTGAAGGCACATCTCTTCAGGACACGAGAGAGGTATGAGTGGAAATACAGTATGACGAACAGATATTGAAAGTCAGCTAGGGCTTCTTGTTGGACTTCCAAATCACCTCAAGATTTTCTTTAACATACGTCACCAGAGCCCTGGGGTTCTCGGAGTGATAGACAACAGGTGGCTTCAACTTGAGGTTGCCCTCAACGTTGCCCCCAGCAGGAGTGTAAGCCAGTCCTTCGAGGCCTTGAACCCTGGCATAGACTTTTCCTCTGTTGCAAGAGATATCTTGGAGGGCATTCACTTCCAAAGAGCTCAGACTCGTCAAAAGTCAAGACCTGCTTCGCACTGTAGCCACCCTCTGTGATGATGCGTTTTGGTTCGTCAGAAAACGTTGCAGCTGCCACCATATTTGCACTTGCCACCTCACCATAAAACTTCACATGGTGGAGATTAGTTCAGCTCTTGAACCAGTCAAACCACTCATGGCTAGCCTTGAAGGTCTTGCTAGCATCAAGATCCTGCCTCACCTTGATTTCCTCCCACAGAGAGAGAGCCTTGGTGTAAATAGCTGCCTGGTTCATGGGTGCCTTCTGCCGGTTCTGATCCTCCATCCATGTGTGCAGCATCCACTCCAGCTCCTCCATCGCAGGCTCTCTCTGGCGGGTGATACGGAAAGCGTGTAAGGTTGCAACCTCCCCAGCAGCAGCTTTAATGGCCTCCCCATTCTTGATGATGGTGGAGACAGTCGACTGGGCAAGGTGGAGAGCCAAGGTAATAGCACATGCACCCTCGCCTTTATCGTGGAGCTTAAGAATATCAAGCTTGACTTCTAGAGACACAATTTTAGGCACAAGCTTCGTGGGAACATCACCAACACCAACACTAGCAGGCTACTTACCACCCTGACTAGGGCCTCCACTATCACCACCACTACCCCTACCACGTGCAGCAACCTTAACAGACATGATTACACTTATTAAGGCCAAAAAACACACAAAATTGCACACCACACACGATTAGTATCACTGCTCTACTCATGGCCCTGCTCGTACTCAGATGCGATGCACTACGATAGCAGCTTGCATAACGCTGGTGATGCAACACACTGTGTGATGGGCGAGCGTAAGAGAGCTCCTCACTCTGAGATGGCCGGTGTGAGAAGAACAATATGGGTGAGAGCCGGGTGAGAGCCGGGTGAGCGATGGCTGTGGGGGCTGTGCAAGCATTTTGGTGCATCCTAGGAGGCGAGCGGGCTCAGCTGGCCACGGGAACGCGCGATTCAAAATTTCGGTCTATCACCTGTGGACACGACATTGGAGGGCCCATTGTTAAACCAGGGCGAGGCCATTGTTTAACGGGGTACGGTAGTATTTGTACCCTCATCGCTATGCTGGGTATCACATCTAGGGGTATCGTATATCGGGGTATTACTGTAAATACTGTACATGTAAAATCAAGATACAACCCCAACATTTTAAACAATGCAATACTAACAATAACTGGATATTTACAATTCATGCTGTAGTCCTTAGTGATGGTGCTGGTGGTGGTGACTGTGGCAGGCGAGGTACTGACTACAGCTGGCGACTGCCAACTGGACATTCCAGCCGGAGTTTACGGTGGGCATGGGCAGCCCTACGTCATTGGTAGTTTCCTGCGCCCCACCAGAAGGCGACTTACTTGTGCTTACGACCCAATGACCTCATGCAGTTACAAGTGAATTGGCAGGTCAAAGAACACTCACTTACTCTTTTTCTCTTTATTCATATGCTCACACAACTTCTCACTCACTCACTCCCCACTCACTCAGTTGCTCCCTCACTCACTCACTTCCCACTCACTCACATTCACTCATTAATTCACTTACTCACTCTCACTCATTTACTCACTAATCCCCCTCAGTCTTCACAGAATCAATTCCTCCTTACTCTCAAGCTCATTCACTTACTCAACTTCTTGCTCCCTCATTCACCCACTACCACTGCCTCAACCACTCCCTCCCCACTCATTCACTCCACTCATTCACAGAACAACACTTCAGCACACTATGCAACATATCCATCACCAACACTGACAGGGACATTTTGAAATTCAACACTATCATATTTAACGCAGACAAACACCATATAACACAAGGCAATACAAGACACTACAACTTAAACTTTACACTGGAGATTGCTTGCTTCATAAAACAATGTGACTTACTCAAACGAATTCCCTTTTCTAATCCACACAAGACATAATCACAAAGTGCCAGCAATTCAACAATGAAGTAGGCACAAAAGTATCACAAAGAAAACAGAAAACTGGAAAGCTTTTGTAACAACACTAAGCTACTCCACAGATCCTTATGGCTCAACAATCAGGCATCTTCAAGACCGACACCATTAACACCTCCAACATCCAACACATCCCTTCTTACAAGACCATGCAGGCATGGTAGTGTAGCCAGGTCTCCAAAAATGAGGCCCAGCCCTATTCTGGGGGAGCCCGCTGCTCGGGTGCTTCGGCAAATGGCTCAAGAAGTGCAAGAACTTCATTCGACATAGCTACCATTACTTTGTTTTTGGCTCAACCATAAGGGATTGGATAAGGGAGGACAAAAAGCTTATTATCCTATAAAAACTGTGTGATACTGCTCGTACAAGAAACTCTGTGGTGTTGTTAAAAATCCTGCTCATACGAGATAACTTGCAGGCCCTTGTAGCTGATTCAAGTGAGGTAAGTCACACATCACGGGTTAAGCCAATTAAATTTGAAATGGGAGAGGGGTGGGCAATGGTCTGACTAGGTCCCCTCCCCTCACGGCTAAACCAGTATCTCTTGACTCTTCCAACAGTTCCAGACCAGAGAAAGAACTACATAGATCACTTTTCATAAACCCATACAGAAGACTATCTGAACTGATATATTACTTACCAATAATATCTCATTCTAATTTACGAGGAAGTGATGTGTTGGGTATTAGAGATAAAGACAAAGAACAAGCACACATGCTCATGTCTTAATGTAAGTCACCTTGCATTAGCACACACTAAGTATAAAAAAAAACCTTCTCTAGGCACACCTATCAAGCTGAACACAACATAACCCCCTTCACTCCAGAACAAACACAAAACAGTATCAAGAAAAAACTCTATACAAGAACTAAGACAGATGGCATCAGCAACCTACACCTAAACATTTTGAGCTACACAGCATTCAGGCCCTCTAAGACAACAGCAATTACTCATGAGCACAATGGGGCATTCCCATCATTTGGGAACATAAATCAATAATGTCAAACCAAACAAGGACACACCACAGCCTTCTTACAAATTTATTTAGAAAGTGGAGAGATGGTATGGTATGGGGCACAAGGGCTTAAGAGTAAATGGAGATTAAACAAAAGTGATGGTATCTAGGGCTGGTGGCTGTACTGTTAAAGAGGGAGAGTGGCCATGTGTAATTTGCCACAAGGGTGTGGGAAGTAATTCTATCTTGTGCAATTTCTGTGATAAATAAGTGCATAAGAGATGCAGTAGTACTAGAGGTAGACTGCGAGATAATGTGAAAGGAGGTGGAGATCGTCAGATGTGAAAGGATTGAACTTGCTGGTGAGTCTCTGGAATGTGTGGAAGAGTTTATTATTTGGGAGGCATGTTATATGCTGAAGGTGGAGCTGGAGTGAAGAGTGGTTGGAAAAAGTTCAGGGAGCTGCTGCTTCTCC
Organism: Coenobita brevimanus; assembly: GCF_032717465.1. Classification (NCBI taxonomy): domain Eukaryota; kingdom Metazoa; phylum Arthropoda; class Malacostraca; order Decapoda; family Coenobitidae; genus Coenobita; species Coenobita brevimanus. Next base: position 15,191,031 of record NC_137040.1, on the reverse strand, counting down.
TGACACTGAGAGGGCCCTCCCTCTGTACTAAGGCATCTTTGTATGCAGCATGTGTTAGGAATGTAATGCTGTATGACAGTGAGACCTGGGCAGTAAGGAAAGATGATATTTGCAGGCTCAAATGTACAGAAATGACAGTGATTAGGTGGATGTGCAGTGTGTTCCTCAGTGTGAGACCTGGGGGTACTAGGTTTACGATGGAAGAGTTGAGGGATAGGTTAGGACCGAAGTGTATTGGTGTTGTGATGAGGAGAGGTAGACTGAGATGGTTTGGGCATGTGGAGAGGATGGGGGATGATAACTAGATGCAGAAGGTGAGAAGTGTTAGTGCTTGAGGTAGAGTTGCGAGAGGTAGACCGAAAAAAAACCTGGGACAAGGTCAATGAGTGTGACCTCTTAGGACTGAATAGGAAAGCTGCCAGAGATCAAGCAGCATGGAAAGGCATCATTAGAAGAGCAAGGCCAATGCATGCCAGCATGTTGGAGCCTTCTAAAACTAAATGAATTAGTTTGCCATCGAATACAACTAAACTCCTAATTCTTAACAATGTCACACCTCATGTCTTCCTTGCTTCCTCACAACAAGGCTTTAAAGAACTACACTCCACAAATACCTTACCAACCAACTTCACAAAACATGCATCTGATGGCATCAACTCCAGGCAACCTGCACAAAGTACTGTACACTTCTTACAACAATGCACATAAGTAGTTTCACACCATCCCATTTTCCATATAATTTATATTCATGGAACCATTTATCAGCTGACACAACCTAACTGCAACAAATAGGTATTCTCTTGCACATCCTCACAGGTGTTAAATTTCAAAATCTACCAGACTTACTATCATTCTTGTCATATTTTGCCTTTTACACACCAGTTTTTTCTAATAATCAGGGCAATTACTTATCTACCTTTCCAGAGTAACAATGCTATACTTTGCTTATGTCTATCTATCTATCTATCTATCTATAGCCCGACGCCCTAATCCCGCAAAGGGTGGCCGCAGACAAAACGCCTCCAAGTCACTCTGTCACCCACCATTTGACTCCCTCCCCCCAACTCACCCCCCTCCCTCATATACCTCTCAACTCCATCCCTCCACCTCATCCTCGGTCTACCCCTCCCTCTCCCCCCCTCCACCTCACCTACATACACCCTCTTAGTCAGTCTTTCATTCTCCATCCTCTCCACATGTCCAAACCACCTCAGTGTATTTCTCCTAATCTTTTCAACCACATCCACATCTACCCCACAACGTTCCTTCACTTCTTCATTCGTCAACCTGTCCCTCCATGTCACTCCACATGCTCCTCTCAAGTAACTCATTTCCACTGCTCTCACTCTTGACTTGTTCCCCTCTTGCAAGGTCCACGCCTCGCTTCCATACGTCAGAGTAGGGATCACAATACCATCATGCAGTGACTTCTTAATTTCCATACTCACCTCCCTATTTCTCATCACTGCTTTCAGTGTGCCAACAACCTTCCTTCCCTGCTGTACCCTTTCACGTACTTCATCCCCCAAAGTTCCATCCTTACTCATCACACTACCCAAGTACTTGAATGCACTCACATTCTCCATATCCTCACCATCCAACCTCACTGCACACTCTGTGACTTCATTTCTCTCAAACACCATAACTTTACTTTTGTTTACATTAACTTACATTTAACACCTGTAAATAACTCACTGACACCAACATATAAAATCTGAAAGTCATGGGAATAGGTCAGAAAATATCAAACACCTCTCATCACTTACTTATCGTAAGTCCATCTCCAGTCCTGGTCATCATTCTTGCTATCCCCCCCAAGGCTGGGGAACATGTGGTGCTCCCTAGCACTCACTCCTCAAAGCCCTCAAACCCCATATTTAGGGGAGGGTCAGAGGGGAGGAAGCCTGGCAAGGTGGGGTGATCGTAACGGGAGACTGATGCACTGGCTCTGGGGGTGGCGATGGAGTGTGATGTGATGAGGCAGACGGTGGTGATGGGGTGCAATGAGATGACTCAGGTAGTGGTGATGGGGTGCGATATGATGGCTAAGGCAGTGGCAATGGGATGCAATGAGATGGCTCTGGGGGTGGCAATGGAGTGCGATGCAGTGACAGAGGAGGTGGTGAGACAGCCACGATGATCGGTCAGGTGACGAGGGAGACCACTGCAATGACTGATGAGTACACCCATCGCAAATTGACTTGGGACCTACACACAGAATTGCTATGTGAGAGTTGTCTGTCTTTGCTTTGTGTTTCCACCTCTACCAAGTGAATTTTGGCGGGCAAGAAGCAACTGGCAACTCCTCTGGTGTTGGCGGGAGGTGGTGAAACACTCAGCACGTCAGTGCTTGCCCAGGAACGAGAATGAGAGTACCGTATTTCGCGGCATGTAAGACGCAGCATTGTGAAAGACGCACCCTAATTCTGGCAGGGCAGTTCTGTGAAAAAAAGTTTGCCCCAACCAAGACTGCAGTAAGGTTTCTTGATAAGAGCCATTACCACACAGATACACACTCACCTTTCAGAATCTATTCATTACTGATCATCAGCCTTTGGTTTCTTTTTTGATATACAAAGAATGGTACAGGAAAAGAAAACAATGCCCCTTCTTGACAAAACGTGACTGATATGAGCCACTATCACTTAGATACAACACTCACCTTTCAGAATCTATTCAGTACTGCTCATCATCCTTTAGTTTCTTCTTTTATGTACAAAGAATGATACAGGAAAAGAGAAAACAAAACCCCATCTTAACAAAACGTGACTTCAAACCACGAGGCCATCTCAACTTTGTTGATAAAAATGTATCAGTAAACTGATCTAAACACTGTTTTTAATATTTTATGAATTTAAAACCACAAATGAAGTCAATAAACTCTATTCTTTCATTCACTGACGAAAACATAAAATACAATGAATGTTCCCATCAGTTCATTTATCCTAAAAGAACCCCGTCATATTCCACACCTGTTACGGAATTTCCTCACATTGCCTTGACTCAAGCACAATATCAGACGACTACCATCATTAATCATGCACTCTAACTAACCTGTAATTATCTCCACAAATAATATAAAATGGTAGCACTTGTAAATACACAAATTACAATGTTTTACAACCAAAGTTCAATATAGCAAGGCTGCTTGGGAACAGGATAGACAGCTGTTTTTACTCTCTTCTCTCAGTATCACTCCTTCACTGTCAGCTATGTTTGCCTTGCAGCATCAACAATTAAAAATGTATGCTTCACTGATCATAATTTACTATAAACATTCATTTCAAAACATACTATGGTGAAAACATCCATTGTTACACCTTAGTAACACTGCTGCCTCCCAGTCGCTAGACAGCAGTCTCTACCCCTTCCTCTCAGTATCACTTCCTCACTGTCAGCGATGTTTCCCTTGCAGCATCAACAGTTAAAAATACGTTCTTCACTGATCACAATTTACTAAAAACAGACATTCATCTCAAAACATGTCGAGAATGGTGAAACTATCTCTTAGCAACACTGCTTCATCCCAAGCGCTAGACAACTGGCTCAACCCTCTTCTCACAGTATCACTCCCTTACTGTCAGCTGTTTTCCTTGCAGCATCAACAATTAAAAATGCATATTTCTCTTACCAGAATTTGCTAAAAACAGACATCCATCTCAAAACATTCGAGTACTGTGAAAACATCCATTTTTGGTCTTAACACTGCTGCCTCCTAGTCGCTATGGTACACACACACACACACGCACACATGTACACACCACATGCAACATTCGCTCACCTCTGAAACATTTACATCAGTCCGTTTTGGAGTACCCAGTGGCTTTATTATATGCCAAAAACATCAAAATGTATTTGGTTGTTCAATATAAATATCATCACTTAAGGACATGAAACATCTCAAACAATTTATTCATCCAAACATCGTCAGTGCAAGACTAAAGGTGTACAGCACCATTGATCCTAAATTTTCCATGGTTGCATCTGTCATGATCACCTAAAACCTATATTCAGTTCATATTACTGACATGGTGAAAATTTCACTTGTCTTCAAATCCTGAGAATTCATCACTACTTCCCCCGAGTCCTGAAGCATCACTGGAAGTCATCACCTCAGTCATCATCACTGTTTCACTGTCACTTTCATACAGTAAATGGTCCTCAGTACCATCCATTGAATTGCTTATACCACACTTCATACGATTTTAACTTGGCAATCGTTTTAACTGAGCACAGGCGATATTCAGACTTGGGGCATTTGATACAGCCCACATTAACCTCCTCAGTACATGTTTCCTGAACTGAATAAAATCATATGGCGAGCATGAATAAACTACCCTATAAAATACATTGCTGGGCTAAAGGGATTATAATAAGCGGATTATCAGTTCCCTAGCCTGACTCTTCCCACTTCTACTTCCTTAACTACACCTACACCAAACTCTCACCTACACCTTAGGATTCTGGTCGTTTCGGCCGTAACGTCCAAAATGGCAAACGATTTTACAACCTAACCTAACCTAACAAATTTGGACGTTACGGCCTAAATGATCCATATTGCCGATCATGAGAGCTTTGCTTAGGCAGCAGAGATGCAGAGAGTGAACGTTGTCAATCATTCTGATCGCTTCGTCTGCTAAGAATACAGCAGAAATGGCGGACGCTGATATGAATGCCCGTCAGGCACTGCTATTTCAGATATTGCATCAGTTATGCTACTCAGTGAATTTTATCCTATTTTCATAACAAAATACTGTAATTGGGTGTGCCTTGAGTTGCATAGACATTGCTAAAGTACTTCACTTAGCTGAAAAAGTGAAGCTGTAACTTCGTTAGCTTGCTAGAGTAGGGTGTACGCTAGACACTAAACTGCTAAGTTGCTAAACCGCTAAACCCCTTGACGGTATTGGAGTTGAGCTGAAAACAATCCCGTGAATGCTTTGTGTTCTTGAACTTGCATGTTTTAATATCTGCTGCATATATACACTCACAAAATATCACAAAAGTAACTGACCTAATTAGGGTTACTGAATTTCCATACGTGACGAGAGTCTGTTTTGATGACTTGGCAGTTTCACTAGCCAGCATCTCTCCAGTATGATTGCTTTGCTCGTTAGTGAATGGATGGCAAGCAAAGTGGTCATGATTGCCTTTCAGAAGGTTAGCAGACAGTTCACCAGTGATCATGTATGTTAGCTTGCTGGAATAGTGCGGATGCTAAACTGTTAAACTGCTAAACCGCTAAATATCTTCACGATCATCACGATGTTAGCCAGTTGAGCTGTAAACAAACCCGTGAAAGTTTTATGTGTTTCTGATCTCGGGTGTTTCTTAAATCTGCTGCATATACACACTAGTGTATATTATTTTTAAAAATAAAATCAAGTCTGCATACTGTAGAAAACACCTGTGGTTGCTAAGCATTGAGATGATCATCTTTATAAGAGTTTCTTCTCAGTGAAGCCTAACTAACCTGCCTTAGTCTAACGTGCAGGACGCATGGGGATATTTTAAGGTAACTTTGAGACAAAAAGTGCGTCTTATATGCCGCGAAATACGGTATATGTTCCCGTCGCTCTGAGCTTGCACCTCCCTCTTTTTCGTATGCATTATTGTTTGCCCTGTTATTTTCCTAGAGTCGAGTTTTCATGCCTGGAAAGAACTGCTCAAGGGATGAGAGGGTCTGTATCATTGCATGGAGACAGGATAATGTCCCTATCAAAACGATCTGTGAACGTACTGGATGGGCAAATTCGACTGTCATGAAGATTCTTGCTGTAGTGCACGGCCTGCCACCTGATGTCGTACCACAGCACAAGCATGGCGATGGAAAGAAGAGGATGACTTCCAGAGGTACAGACACACTTCCAAAGAGGGAAGTAATCAAGAATCCTTGACCGACAGCAGCAGAATTGAAGAGAATGCATATCCAGCTGCTACAAGACGTCTCAATTCGAACTATCCAACACTGCTTGCAGAAGGTGCTGGGTTTGCCAAGCCGCACTGCAGCCAAAAACCGCTTCTCACTGACCGCATGAAGAAGCAGTGCATTCAGTCTGCCAAGAAGTATGCACAGTGGACATCGGATGAGTGGAGAAAAGTTATGTTTTCCAATGAAAGCACATTTCAAGTGTTCCAGGTGCATTCTGCCAAGGTTCGTCACCCTGCTCCTGTAGTCGATATGACCCTGCTTACACGGTGCCAACTGTTAAGCACCCACAATCAGTAATGGTACGGGGGTGTTTCTCAGGTGAAATGGGAAGGGAGGCCTCTACTTTCTTCCTAAGAACTTGATGATGAATGGTGGCAGGTACATTCAAGTTCTGAAAAATCATTTGTTAAAATTTTTGCTATTCATGGGTGCAACTTTTTCATGCACGATTCAGCTCCATGTCACAAGTCAAAAAAGGTGACAAAATGGCTTCAGGATAATTGGATTGAGGTCCTCAACTGGCCTGGCAACAGTCCGGATCTATATCCGATAGGAAACTGCTGGGCAATGATGAAGAAAATCATGGCAGAGAAGAACACACCCAATCTGGACAACCTCAAGATTGAACTGACAAATGTTTCATGCAAAGAAATGTCCTTAGATTATTTTAGAGATCTAAGTGATTCCATGACAAAATGCATCCAGCTGGTCCTGAAAAACAAGGGAAACATGATTTCATATTAATGAATGGCATTTCATGAACAAACATTGTGATATACTATGATTTCTGTGTTTTTTAATACCTTGTGGGGGGAGGTCCTAAGTCAGTTTGTGGTTCCTGTAATGATGGAGTTTGATGCGGTGACTCATGTTGTGACAAGAGAGACAGAGACAGTGGCCGAGGTGGTGAGGGAGATGGAGGCTGGGGTGAGGAAGGCAGCGATGGAGTGGCAGAATGCCTTAGCAGAGACAAAGGTGACACTGGAGACGGGGATCGGCTGGAGGTTAGGTTCAGCACTAGAAGCCGAACACATCCTCTGTGGAAGGATACCCTGGGTGTTTCTCTGCTGGTCGATGACGGGGAGATGCTTTGCTGGTTGAAGGTTGGGGAGATGCTCTGCTGGTTGAAGGCAAGGGAGATGCTCTGCTTGTCAAGGTCTGGGGAGATCCTTTGTGGCTTGCTGGCATGGTGGGGGCCTGTTTGAAGATGGCAAGGATTGTAGTCTATCTGGTGGCCCTTTTCTTTTCTTCCAGCATCGTCCTGTACACCTTCATCCCTTCCTCCAGCTGATTAGCTGTGTCCCTGTTTCGTCCTGGAAGAGGGTCATGTGTGCACATCAGCGCAATGATTTCATCCAGCTTGGTCAGCATCTCCCTCAAAATTGTTATATTAAGGGCTCACACTTCAGGGAAGACCTCCTCCTCCTGTGTCTCCTGGTACGCTTGCTGAAGCTCCATATTGAGGAGCTTCTCATTGCTGGGCTCCTCCCTATAGCTTTCGAGAACCTCCTCCACGTCCTCCTCGTCGACCTCTCCGAAGCCCACAACGTGTAATAATTCCACTATGTCCTGCCACACACGCTGCACCGGCAGAGCTTGAACACCCTTGGGGAAGCTGGTGGAGTGCACGCACTCTGGCCACAGCTTCTGCCACACACTGTTCATGGTAAGCTGGCTAACTTCATGCCAAGCTGCAGTGATGTTCTCTATGGCATGGCGTATCTTGTAGCCCTTCCAGAACTGCTGCAATCGTCACTGTCACAGGCCCTCACCAACTGCTGCATTGTGTGGCAGTGGTAATACACTCTGAACGTAGTAATTATCCCTTGGTCCAAGGGTTGAAACAATGACGCGGTGTTGAGGGACAGGAACATCACTTCAGTGTTGCTTGCCCATTACTTCATCGCGGGAGAGTGGCTAGGTGCATTGTCTACCACCACGAGAAATCTGTTCACCAAATTCTCCCTGAAGGCACATCTCTTCAGGACACGAGAGAGGTATGAGTGGAAATACAGTATGACGAACAGATATTGAAAGTCAGCTAGGGCTTCTTGTTGGACTTCCAAATCACCTCAAGATTTTCTTTAACATACGTCACCAGAGCCCTGGGGTTCTCGGAGTGATAGACAACAGGTGGCTTCAACTTGAGGTTGCCCTCAACGTTGCCCCCCAGCAGGAGTGTAAGCCAGTCCTTCGAGGCCTTGAACCCTGGCATAGACTTTTCCTCTGTTGCAAGAGATATCTTGGAGGGCATTCACTTCCAAAAGAGCTCAGACTCGTCAAAAGTCAAGACCTGCTTCGCACTGTAGCCACCCTCTGTGATGATGCGTTTTGGTTCGTCAGAAAACGTTGCAGCTGCCACCATATTTGCACTTGCCACCTCACCATAAAACTTCACATGGTGGAGATTAGTTCAGCTCTTGAACCAGTCAAACCACTCATGGCTAGCCTTGAAGGTCTTGCTAGCATCAAGATCCTGCCTCACCTTGATTTCCTCCCACAGAGAGAGAGCCTTGGTGTAAATAGCTGCCTGGTTCATGGGTGCCTTCTGCCGGTTCTGATCCTCCATCCATGTGTGCAGCATCCACTCCAGCTCCTCCATCGCAGGCTCTCTCTGGCGGGTGATACGGAAAGCGTGTAAGGTTGCAACCTCCCCAGCAGCAGCTTTAATGGCCTCCCCATTCTTGATGATGGTGGAGACAGTCGACTGGGCAAGGTGGAGAGCCAAGGTAATAGCACATGCACCCTCGCCTTTATCGTGGAGCTTAAGAATATCAAGCTTGACTTCTAGAGACACAATTTTAGGCACAAGCTTCGTGGGAACATCACCAACACCAACACTAGCAGGCTACTTACCACCCTGACTAGGGCCTCCACTATCACCACCACTACCCCTACCACGTGCAGCAACCTTAACAGACATGATTACACTTATTAAGGCCAAAAAACACACAAAATTGCACACCACACACGATTAGTATCACTGCTCTACTCATGGCCCTGCTCGTACTCAGATGCGATGCACTACGATAGCAGCTTGCATAACGCTGGTGATGCAACACACTGTGTGATGGGCGAGCGTAAGAGAGCTCCTCACTCTGAGATGGCCGGTGTGAGAAGAACAATATGGGTGAGAGCCGGGTGAGAGCCGGGTGAGCGATGGCTGTGGGGGCTGTGCAAGCATTTTGGTGCATCCTAGGAGGCGAGCGGGCTCAGCTGGCCACGGGAACGCGCGATTCAAAATTTCGGTCTATCACCTGTGGACACGACATTGGAGGGCCCATTGTTAAACCAGGGCGAGGCCATTGTTTAACGGGGTACGGTAGTATTTGTACCCTCATCGCTATGCTGGGTATCACATCTAGGGGTATCGTATATCGGGGTATTACTGTAAATACTGTACATGTAAAATCAAGATACAACCCCAACATTTTAAACAATGCAATACTAACAATAACTGGATATTTACAATTCATGCTGTAGTCCTTAGTGATGGTGCTGGTGGTGGTGACTGTGGCAGGCGAGGTACTGACTACAGCTGGCGACTGCCAACTGGACATTCCAGCCGGAGTTTACGGTGGGCATGGGCAGCCCTACGTCATTGGTAGTTTCCTGCGCCCCACCAGAAGGCGACTTACTTGTGCTTACGACCCAATGACCTCATGCAGTTACAAGTGAATTGGCAGGTCAAAGAACACTCACTTACTCTTTTTCTCTTTATTCATATGCTCACACAACTTCTCACTCACTCACTCCCCACTCACTCAGTTGCTCCCTCACTCACTCACTTCCCACTCACTCACATTCACTCATTAATTCACTTACTCACTCTCACTCATTTACTCACTAATCCCCCTCAGTCTTCACAGAATCAATTCCTCCTTACTCTCAAGCTCATTCACTTACTCAACTTCTTGCTCCCTCATTCACCCACTACCACTGCCTCAACCACTCCCTCCCCACTCATTCACTCCACTCATTCACAGAACAACACTTCAGCACACTATGCAACATATCCATCACCAACACTGACAGGGACATTTTGAAATTCAACACTATCATATTTAACGCAGACAAACACCATATAACACAAGGCAATACAAGACACTACAACTTAAACTTTACACTGGAGATTGCTTGCTTCATAAAACAATGTGACTTACTCAAACGAATTCCCTTTTCTAATCCACACAAGACATAATCACAAAGTGCCAGCAATTCAACAATGAAGTAGGCACAAAAGTATCACAAAGAAAACAGAAAACTGGAAAGCTTTTGTAACAACACTAAGCTACTCCACAGATCCTTATGGCTCAACAATCAGGCATCTTCAAGACCGACACCATTAACACCTCCAACATCCAACACATCCCTTCTTACAAGACCATGCAGGCATGGTAGTGTAGCCAGGTCTCCAAAAATGAGGCCCAGCCCTATTCTGGGGGAGCCCGCTGCTCGGGTGCTTCGGCAAATGGCTCAAGAAGTGCAAGAACTTCATTCGACATAGCTACCATTACTTTGTTTTTTGGCTCAACCATAAGGGATTGGATAAGGGAGGACAAAAAGCTTATTATCCTATAAAAACTGTGTGATACTGCTCGTACAAGAAACTCTGTGGTGTTGTTAAAAATCCTGCTCATACGAGATAACTTGCAGGCCCTTGTAGCTGATTCAAGTGAGGTAAGTCACACATCACGGGTTAAGCCAATTAAATTTGAAATGGGAGAGGGGTGGGCAATGGTCTGACTAGGTCCCCTCCCCTCACGGCTAAACCAGTATCTCTTGACTCTTCCAACAGTTCCAGACCAGAGAAAGAACTACATAGATCACTTTTCATAAACCCATACAGAAGACTATCTGAACTGATATATTACTTACCAATAATATCTCATTCTAATTTACGAGGAAGTGATGTGTTGGGTATTAGAGATAAAGACAAAGAACAAGCACACATGCTCATGTCTTAATGTAAGTCACCTTGCATTAGCACACACTAAGTATAAAAAAAAACCTTCTCTAGGCACACCTATCAAGCTGAACACAACATAACCCCCTTCACTCCAGAACAAACACAAAACAGTATCAAGAAAAACTCTATACAAGAACTAAGACAGATGGCATCAGCAACCTACACCTAAACATTTTGAGCTACACAGCATTCAGGCCCTCTAAGACAACAGCAATTACTCATGAGCACAATGGGGCATTCCCATCATTTGGGAACATAAATCAATAATGTCAAACCAAACAAGGACACACCACAGCCTTCTTACAAATTTATTTAGAAAGTGGAGAGATGGTATGGTATGGGGCACAAGGGCTTAAGAGTAAATGGAGATTAAACAAAAGTGATGGTATCTAGGGCTGGTGGCTGTACTGTTAAAGAGGGAGAGTGGCCATGTGTAATTTGCCACAAGGGTGTGGGAAGTAATTCTATCTTGTGCAATTTCTGTGATAAATAAGTGCATAAGAGATGCAGTAGTACTAGAGGTAGACTGCGAGATAATGTGAAAGGAGGTGGAGATCGTCAGATGTGAAAGGATTGAACTTGCTGGTGAGTCTCTGGAATGTGTGGAAGAGTTTATTATTTGGGAGGCATGTTATATGCTGAAGGTGGAGCTGGAGTGAAGAGTGGTTGGAAAAAGTTCAGGGAGCTGCTGCTTCTCCTGACACTGAGAGGGCCCTCCCTCTGTACTAAGGCATCTTTGTATGCAGCATGTGTTAGGAATGTAATGCTGTATGACAGTGAGACCTGGGCAGTAAGGAAAGATGATATTTGCAGGCTCAAATGTACAGAAATGACAGTGATTAGGTGGATGTGCAGTGTGTTCCTCAGTGTGAGACCTGGGGGTACTAGGTTTACGATGGAAGAGTTGAGGGATAGGTTAGGACCGAAGTGTATTGGTGTTGTGATGAGGAGAGGTAGACTGAGATGGTTTGGGCATGTGGAGAGGATGGGGGATGATAACTAGATGCAGAAGGTGAGAAGTGTTAGTGCTTGAGGTAGAGTTGCGAGAGGTAGACCGAAAAAACCTGGGACAAGGTCAATGAGTGTGACCTCTTAGGACTGAATAGGAAAGCTGCCAGAGATCAAGCAGCATGGAAAGGCATCATTAGAAGAGCAAGGCCAATGCATGCCAGCATGTTGGAGCCTTCTAAAACTAAATGAATTAGTTTGCCATCGAATACAACTAAACTCCTAATTCTTAACAATGTCACACCTCATGTCTTCCTTGCTTCCTCACAACAAGGCTTTAAAGAACTACACTCCACAAATACCTTACCAACCAACTTCACAAAACATGCATCTGATGGCATCAACTCCAGGCAACCTGCACAAAGTACTGTACACTTCTTACAACAATGCACATAAGTAGTTTCACACCATCCCATTTTCCATATAATTTATATTCATGGAACCATTTATCAGCTGACACAACCTAACTGCAACAAATAGGTATTCTCTTGCACATCCTCACAGGTGTTAAATTTCAAAATCTACCAGACTTACTATCATTCTTGTCATATTTTGCCTTTTACACACCAGTTTTTTCTAATAATCAGGGCAATTACTTATCTACCTTTCCAGAGTAACAATGCTATACTTTGCTTATGTCTATCTATCTATCTATCTATCTATAGCCCGACGCCCTAATCCCGCAAAGGGTGGCCGCAGACAAAACGCCTCCAAGTCACTCTGTCACCCACCATTTGACTCCCCTCCCCCCAACTCACCCCCTCCCTCATATACCTCTCAACTCCATCCCTCCACCTCATCCTCGGTCTACCCCTCCCTCTCCCCCCCTCCACCTCACCTACATACACCCTCTTAGTCAGTCTTTCATTCTCCATCCTCTCCACATGTCCAAACCACCTCAGTGTATTTCTCCTAATCTTTTCAACCACATCCACATCTACCCCACAACGTTCCTTCACTTCTTCATTCGTCAACCTGTCCCTCCATGTCACTCCACATGCTCCTCTCAAGTAACTCATTTCCACTGCTCTCACTCTTGACTTGTTCCCCTCTTGCAAGGTCCACGCCTCGCTTCCATACGTCAGAGTAGGGATCACAATACCATCATGCAGTGACTTCTTAATTTCCATACTCACCTCCCTATTTCTCATCACTGCTTTCAGTGTGCCAACAACCTTCCTTCCCTGCTGTACCCTTTCACGTACTTCATCCCCCAAAGTTCCATCCTTACTCATCACACTACCCAAGTACTTGAATGCACTCACATTCTCCATATCCTCACCATCCAACCTCACTGCACACTCTGTGACTTCATTTCTCTCAAACACCATAACTTTACTTTTGTTTACATTAACTTACATTTAACACCTGTAAATAACTCACTGACACCAACATATAAAATCTGAAAGTCATGGGAATAGGTCAGAAAATATCAAACACCTCTCATCACTTACTTATCGTAAGTCCATCTCCAGTCCTGGTCATCATTCTTGCTATCCCCCCCAAGGCTGGGGAACATGTGGTGCTCCCTAGCACTCACTCCTCAAAGCCCTCAAACCCCATATTTAGGGGAGGGTCAGAGGGGAGGAAGCCTGGCAAGGTGGGGTGATCGTAACGGGAGACTGATGCACTGGCTCTGGGGGTGGCGATGGAGTGTGATGTGATGAGGCAGACGGTGGTGATGGGGTGCAATGAGATGACTCAGGTAGTGGTGATGGGGTGCGATATGATGGCTAAGGCAGTGGCAATGGGATGCAATGAGATGGCTCTGGGGGTGGCAATGGAGTGCGATGCAGTGACAGAGGAGGTGGTGAGACAGCCACGATGATCGGTCAGGTGACGAGGGAGACCACTGCAATGACTGATGAGTACACCCATCGCAAATTGACTTGGGACCTACACACAGAATTGCTATGTGAGAGTTGTCTGTCTTTGCTTTGTGTTTCCACCTCTACCAAGTGAATTTTGGCGGGCAAGAAGCAACTGGCAACTCCTCTGGTGTTGGCGGGAGGTGGTGAAACACTCAGCACGTCAGTGCTTGCCCAGGAACGAGAATGAGAGTACCGTATTTCGCGGCATGTAAGACGCAGCATTGTGAAAGACGCACCCTAATTCTGGCAGGGCAGTTCTGTGAAAAAAAAGTTTGCCCCAACCAAGACTGCAGTAAGGTTTCTTGATAAGAGCCATTACCACACAGATACACACTCACCTTTCAGAATCTATTCATTACTGATCATCAGCCTTTGGTTTCTTTTTTGATATACAAAGAATGGTACAGGAAAAGAAAACAATGCCCCTTCTTGACAAAACGTGACTGATATGAGCCACTATCACTTAGATACAACACTCACCTTTCAGAATCTATTCAGTACTGCTCATCATCCTTTAGTTTCTTCTTTTATGTACAAAGAATGATACAGGAAAAGAGAAAACAAAACCCCATCTTAACAAAACGTGACTTCAAACCACGAGGCCATCTCAACTTTGTTGATAAAAATGTATCAGTAAACTGATCTAAACACTGTTTTTAATATTTTATGAATTTAAAACCACAAATGAAGTCAATAAACTCTATTCTTTCATTCACTGACGAAAACATAAAATACAATGAATGTTCCCATCAGTTCATTTATCCTAAAAGAACCCCGTCATATTCCACACCTGTTACGGAATTTCCTCACATTGCCTTGACTCAAGCACAATATCAGACGACTACCATCATTAATCATGCACTCTAACTAACCTGTAATTATCTCCACAAATAATATAAAATGGTAGCACTTGTAAATACACAAATTACAATGTTTTACAACCAAAGTTCAATATAGCAAGGCTGCTTGGGAACAGGATAGACAGCTGTTTTTACTCTCTTCTCTCAGTATCACTCCTTCACTGTCAGCTATGTTTGCCTTGCAGCATCAACAATTAAAAATGTATGCTTCACTGATCATAATTTACTATAAACATTCATTTCAAAACATACTATGGTGAAAACATCCATTGTTACACCTTAGTAACACTGCTGCCTCCCAGTCGCTAGACAGCAGTCTCTACCCCTTCCTCTCAGTATCACTTCCTCACTGTCAGCGATGTTTCCCTTGCAGCATCAACAGTTAAAAATACGTTCTTCACTGATCACAATTTACTAAAAACAGACATTCATCTCAAAACATGTCGAGAATGGTGAAACTATCTCTTAGCAACACTGCTTCATCCCAAGCGCTAGACAACTGGCTCAACCCTCTTCTCACAGTATCACTCCCTTACTGTCAGCTGTTTTCCTTGCAGCATCAACAATTAAAAATGCATATTTCTCTTACCAGAATTTGCTAAAAACAGACATCCATCTCAAAACATTCGAGTACTGTGAAAACATCCATTTTTGGTCTTAACACTGCTGCCTCCTAGTCGCTATGGTACACACACACACACACGCACACATGTACACACCACATGCAACATTCGCTCACCTCTGAAACATTTACATCAGTCCGTTTTGGAGTACCCAGTGGCTTTATTATATGCCAAAAACATCAAAATGTATTTGGTTGTTCAATATAAATATCATCACTTAAGGACATGAAACATCTCAAACAATTTATTCATCCAAACATCGTCAGTGCAAGACTAAAGGTGTACAGCACCATTGATCCTAAATTTTCCATGGTTGCATCTGTCATGATCACCTAAAACCTATATTCAGTTCATATTACTGACATGGTGAAAATTTCACTTGTCTTCAAATCCTGAGAATTCATCACTACTTCCCCCGAGTCCTGAAGCATCACTGGAAGTCATCACCTCAGTCATCATCACTGTTTCACTGTCACTTTCATACAGTAAATGGTCCTCAGTACCATCCATTGAATTGCTTATACCACACTTCATACGATTTTAACTTGGCAATCGTTTTAACTGAGCACAGGCGATATTCAGACTTGGGGCATTTGATACAGCCCACATTAACCTCCTCAGTACATGTTTCCTGAACTGAATAAAATCATATGGCGAGCATGAATAAACTACCCTATAAAATACATTGCTGGGCTAAAGGGATTATAATAAGCGGATTATCAGTTCCCTAGCCTGACTCTTCCCACTTCTACTTCCTTAACTACACCTACACCAAACTCTCACCTACACCTTAGGATTCTGGTCGTTTCGGCCGTAACGTCCAAAATGGCAAACGATTTTACAACCTAACCTAACCTAACAAATTTGGACGTTACGGCCTAAATGATCCATATTGCCGATCATGAGAGCTTTGCTTAGGCAGCAGAGATGCAGAGAGTGAACGTTGTCAATCATTCTGATCGCTTCGTCTGCTAAGAATACAGCAGAAATGGCGGACGCTGATATGAATGCCCGTCAGGCACTGCTATTTCAGATATTGCATCAGTTATGCTACTCAGTGAATTTTATCCTATTTTCATAACAAAATACTGTAATTGGGTGTGCCTTGAGTTGCATAGACATTGCTAAAGTACTTCACTTAGCTGAAAAAGTGAAGCTGTAACTTCGTTAGCTTGCTAGAGTAGGGTGTACGCTAGACACTAAACTGCTAAGTTGCTAAACCGCTAAACCCCTTGACGGTATTGGAGTTGAGCTGAAAACAATCCCGTGAATGCTTTGTGTTCTTGAACTTGCATGTTTTAATATCTGCTGCATATATACACTCACAAAATATCACAAAAGTAACTGACCTAATTAGGGTTACTGAATTTCCATACGTGACGAGAGTCTGTTTTGATGACTTGGCAGTTTCACTAGCCAGCATCTCTCCAGTATGATTGCTTTGCTCGTTAGTGAATGGATGGCAAGCAAAGTGGTCATGATTGCCTTTCAGAAGGTTAGCAGACAGTTCACCAGTGATCATGTATGTTAGCTTGCTGGAATAGTGCGGATGCTAAACTGTTAAACTGCTAAACCGCTAAATATCTTCACGATCATCACGATGTTAGCCAGTTGAGCTGTAAACAAACCCGTGAAAGTTTTATGTGTTTCTGATCTCGGGTGTTTCTTAAATCTGCTGCATATACACACTAGTGTATATTATTTTTAAAAATAAAATCAAGTCTGCATACTGTAGAAAACACCTGTGGTTGCTAAGCATTGAGATGATCATCTTTATAAGAGTTTCTTCTCAGTGAAGCCTAACTAACCTGCCTTAGTCTAACGTGCAGGACGCATGGGGATATTTTAAGGTAACTTTGAGACAAAAAAGTGCGTCTTATATGCCGCGAAATACGGTATATGTTCCCGTCGCTCTGAGCTTGCACCTCCCTCTTTTTTCGTATGCATTATTGTTTGCCCTGTTATTTTCCTAGAGTCGAGTTTTCATGCCTGGAAAGAACTGCTCAAGGGATGAGAGGGTCTGTATCATTGCATGGAGACAGGATAATGTCCCTATCAAAACGATCTGTGAACGTACTGGATGGGCAAATTCGACTGTCATGAAGATTCTTGCTGTAGTGCACGGCCTGCCACCTGATGTCGTACCACAGCACAAGCATGGCGATGGAAAGAAGAGGATGACTTCCAGAGGTACAGACACACTTCCAAAGAGGGAAGTAATCAAGAATCCTTGACCGACAGCAGCAGAATTGAAGAGAATGCATATCCAGCTGCTACAAGACGTCTCAATTCGAACTATCCAACACTGCTTGCAGAAGGTGCTGGGTTTGCCAAGCCGCACTGCAGCCAAAAAACCGCTTCTCACTGACCGCATGAAGAAGCAGTGCATTCAGTCTGCCAAGAAGTATGCACAGTGGACATCGGATGAGTGGAGAAAAGTTATGTTTTCCAATGAAAGCACATTTCAAGTGTTCCAGGTGCATTCTGCCAAGGTTCGTCACCCTGCTCCTGTAGTCGATATGACCCTGCTTACACGGTGCCAACTGTTAAGCACCCACAATCAGTAATGGTACGGGGGTGTTTCTCAGGTGAAATGGGAAGGGGAGGCCTCTACTTTCTTCCTAAGAACTTGATGATGAATGGTGGCAGGTACATTCAAGTTCTGAAAAATCATTTGTTAAAATTTTTTGCTATTCATGGGTGCAACTTTTTCATGCACGATTCAGCTCCATGTCACAAGTCAAAAAAGGTGACAAAATGGCTTCAGGATAATTGGATTGAGGTCCTCAACTGGCCTGGCAACAGTCCGGATCTATATCCGATAGGAAACTGCTGGGCAATGATGAAGAAAATCATGGCAGAGAAGAACACACCCAATCTGGACAACCTCAAGATTGAACTGACAAATGTTTCATGCAAAGAAATGTCCTTAGATTATTTTAGAGATCTAAGTGATTCCATGACAAAATGCATCCAGCTGGTCCTGAAAAACAAGGGAAACATGATTTCATATTAATGAATGGCATTTCATGAACAAACATTGTGATATACTATGATTTCTGTGTTTTTTAATACCTTGTGGGGGGAGGTCCTAAGTCAGTTTGTGGTTCCTGTAATGATGGAGTTTGATGCGGTGACTCATGTTGTGACAAGAGAGACAGAGACAGTGGCCGAGGTGGTGAGGGAGATGGAGGCTGGGGTGAGGAAGGCAGCGATGGAGTGGCAGAATGCCTTAGCAGAGACAAAGGTGACACTGGAGACGGGGATCGGCTGGAGGTTAGGTTCAGCACTAGAAGCCGAACACATCCTCTGTGGAAGGATACCCTGGGTGTTTCTCTGCTGGTCGATGACGGGGAGATGCTTTGCTGGTTGAAGGTTGGGGAGATGCTCTGCTGGTTGAAGGCAAGGGAGATGCTCTGCTTGTCAAGGTCTGGGGAGATCCTTTGTGGCTTGCTGGCATGGTGGGGGCCTGTTTGAAGATGGCAAGGATTGTAGTCTATCTGGTGGCCCTTTTCTTTTCTTCCAGCATCGTCCTGTACACCTTCATCCCTTCCTCCAGCTGATTAGCTGTGTCCCTGTTTCGTCCTGGAAGAGGGTCATGTGTGCACATCAGCGCAATGATTTCATCCAGCTTGGTCAGCATCTCCCTCAAAATTGTTATATTAAGGGCTCACACTTCAGGGAAGACCTCCTCCTCCTGTGTCTCCTGGTACGCTTGCTGAAGCTCCATATTGAGGAGCTTCTCATTGCTGGGCTCCTCCCTATAGCTTTCGAGAACCTCCTCCACGTCCTCCTCGTCGACCTCTCCGAAGCCCACAACGTGTAATAATTCCACTATGTCCTGCCACACACGCTGCACCGGCAGAGCTTGAACACCCTTGGGGAAGCTGGTGGAGTGCACGCACTCTGGCCACAGCTTCTGCCACACACTGTTCATGGTAAGCTGGCTAACTTCATGCCAAGCTGCAGTGATGTTCTCTATGGCATGGCGTATCTTGTAGCCCTTCCAGAACTGCTGCAATCGTCACTGTCACAGGCCCTCACCAACTGCTGCATTGTGTGGCAGTGGTAATACACTCTGAACGTAGTAATTATCCCTTGGTCCAAGGGTTGAAACAATGACGCGGTGTTGAGGGACAGGAACATCACTTCAGTGTTGCTTGCCCATTACTTCATCGCGGGAGAGTGGCTAGGTGCATTGTCTACCACCACGAGAAATCTGTTCACCAAATTCTCCCTGAAGGCACATCTCTTCAGGACACGAGAGAGGTATGAGTGGAAATACAGTATGACGAACAGATATTGAAAGTCAGCTAGGGCTTCTTGTTGGACTTCCAAATCACCTCAAGATTTTCTTTAACATACGTCACCAGAGCCCTGGGGTTCTCGGAGTGATAGACAACAGGTGGCTTCAACTTGAGGTTGCCCTCAACGTTGCCCCCCAGCAGGAGTGTAAGCCAGTCCTTCGAGGCCTTGAACCCTGGCATAGACTTTTCCTCTGTTGCAAGAGATATCTTGGAGGGCATTCACTTCCAAAAGAGCTCAGACTCGTCAAAAGTCAAGACCTGCTTCGCACTGTAGCCACCCTCTGTGATGATGCGTTTTGGTTCGTCAGAAAACGTTGCAGCTGCCACCATATTTGCACTTGCCACCTCACCATAAAACTTCACATGGTGGAGATTAGTTCAGCTCTTGAACCAGTCAAACCACTCATGGCTAGCCTTGAAGGTCTTGCTAGCATCAAGATCCTGCCTCACCTTGATTTCCTCCCACAGAGAGAGAGCCTTGGTGTAAATAGCTGCCTGGTTCATGGGTGCCTTCTGCCGGTTCTGATCCTCCATCCATGTGTGCAGCATCCACTCCAGCTCCTCCATCGCAGGCTCTCTCTGGCGGGTGATACGGAAAGCGTGTAAGGTTGCAACCTCCCCAGCAGCAGCTTTAATGGCCTCCCCATTCTTGATGATGGTGGAGACAGTCGACTGGGCAAGGTGGAGAGCCAAGGTAATAGCACATGCACCCTCGCCTTTATCGTGGAGCTTAAGAATATCAAGCTTGACTTCTAGAGACACAATTTTAGGCACAAGCTTCGTGGGAACATCACCAACACCAACACTAGCAGGCTACTTACCACCCTGACTAGGGCCTCCACTATCACCACCACTACCCCTACCACGTGCAGCAACCTTAACAGACATGATTACACTTATTAAGGCCAAAAAACACACAAAATTGCACACCACACACGATTAGTATCACTGCTCTACTCATGGCCCTGCTCGTACTCAGATGCGATGCACTACGATAGCAGCTTGCATAACGCTGGTGATGCAACACACTGTGTGATGGGCGAGCGTAAGAGAGCTCCTCACTCTGAGATGGCCGGTGTGAGAAGAACAATATGGGTGAGAGCCGGGTGAGAGCCGGGTGAGCGATGGCTGTGGGGGCTGTGCAAGCATTTTGGTGCATCCTAGGAGGCGAGCGGGCTCAGCTGGCCACGGGAACGCGCGATTCAAAATTTCGGTCTATCACCTGTGGACACGACATTGGAGGGCCCATTGTTAAACCAGGGCGAGGCCATTGTTTAACGGGGTACGGTAGTATTTGTACCCTCATCGCTATGCTGGGTATCACATCTAGGGGTATCGTATATCGGGGTATTACTGTAAATACTGTACATGTAAAATCAAGATACAACCCCAACATTTTAAACAATGCAATACTAACAATAACTGGATATTTACAATTCATGCTGTAGTCCTTAGTGATGGTGCTGGTGGTGGTGACTGTGGCAGGCGAGGTACTGACTACAGCTGGCGACTGCCAACTGGACATTCCAGCCGGAGTTTACGGTGGGCATGGGCAGCCCTACGTCATTGGTAGTTTCCTGCGCCCCACCAGAAGGCGACTTACTTGTGCTTACGACCCAATGACCTCATGCAGTTACAAGTGAATTGGCAGGTCAAAGAACACTCACTTACTCTTTTTCTCTTTATTCATATGCTCACACAACTTCTCACTCACTCACTCCCCACTCACTCAGTTGCTCCCTCACTCACTCACTTCCCACTCACTCACATTCACTCATTAATTCACTTACTCACTCTCACTCATTTACTCACTAATCCCCCTCAGTCTTCACAGAATCAATTCCTCCTTACTCTCAAGCTCATTCACTTACTCAACTTCTTGCTCCCTCATTCACCCACTACCACTGCCTCAACCACTCCCTCCCCACTCATTCACTCCACTCATTCACAGAACAACACTTCAGCACACTATGCAACATATCCATCACCAACACTGACAGGGACATTTTGAAATTCAACACTATCATATTTAACGCAGACAAACACCATATAACACAAGGCAATACAAGACACTACAACTTAAACTTTACACTGGAGATTGCTTGCTTCATAAAACAATGTGACTTACTCAAACGAATTCCCTTTTCTAATCCACACAAGACATAATCACAAAGTGCCAGCAATTCAACAATGAAGTAGGCACAAAAGTATCACAAAGAAAACAGAAAACTGGAAAGCTTTTGTAACAACACTAAGCTACTCCACAGATCCTTATGGCTCAACAATCAGGCATCTTCAAGACCGACACCATTAACACCTCCAACATCCAACACATCCCTTCTTACAAGACCATGCAGGCATGGTAGTGTAGCCAGGTCTCCAAAAATGAGGCCCAGCCCTATTCTGGGGAGCCCGCTGCTCGGGTGCTTCGGCAAATGGCTCAAGAAGTGCAAGAACTTCATTCGACATAGCTACCATTACTTTGTTTTTTGGCTCAACCATAAGGGATTGGATAAGGGAGGACAAAAAGCTTATTATCCTATAAAAACTGTGTGATACTGCTCGTACAAGAAACTCTGTGGTGTTGTTAAAAATCCTGCTCATACGAGATAACTTGCAGGCCCTTGTAGCTGATTCAAGTGAGGTAAGTCACACATCACGGGTTAAGCCAATTAAATTTGAAATGGGAGAGGGGTGGGCAATGGTCTGACTAGGTCCCCTCCCCTCACGGCTAAACCAGTATCTCTTGACTCTTCCAACAGTTCCAGACCAGAGAAAGAACTACATAGATCACTTTTCATAAACCCATACAGAAGACTATCTGAACTGATATATTACTTACCAATAATATCTCATTCTAATTTACGAGGAAGTGATGTGTTGGGTATTAGAGATAAAGACAAAGAACAAGCACACATGCTCATGTCTTAATGTAAGTCACCTTGCATTAGCACACACTAAGTATAAAAACCTTCTCTAGGCACACCTATCAAGCTGAACACAACATAACCCCCTTCACTCCAGAACAAACACAAAACAGTATCAAGAAAAAACTCTATACAAGAACTAAGACAGATGGCATCAGCAACCTACACCTAAACATTTTGAGCTACACAGCATTCAGGCCCTCTAAGACAACAGCAATTACTCATGAGCACAATGGGGCATTCCCATCATTTGGGAACATAAATCAATAATGTCAAACCAAACAAGGACACACCACAGCCTTCTTACAAATTTATTTAGAAAGTGGAGAGATGGTATGGTATGGGGCACAAGGGCTTAAGAGTAAATGGAGATTAAACAAAAGTGATGGTATCTAGGGCTGGTGGCTGTACTGTTAAAGAGGGAGAGTGGCCATGTGTAATTTGCCACAAGGGTGTGGGAAGTAATTCTATCTTGTGCAATTTCTGTGATAAATAAGTGCATAAGAGATGCAGTAGTACTAGAGGTAGACTGCGAGATAATGTGAAAGGAGGTGGAGATCGTCAGATGTGAAAGGATTGAACTTGCTGGTGAGTCTCTGGAATGTGTGGAAGAGTTTATTATTTGGGAGGCATGTTATATGCTGAAGGTGGAGCTGGAGTGAAGAGTGGTTGGAAAAAGTTCAGGGAGCTGCTGCTTCTCCTGACACTGAGAGGGCCCTCCCTCTGTACTAAGGCATCTTTGTATGCAGCATGTGTTAGGAATGTAATGCTGTATGACAGTGAGACCTGGGCAGTAAGGAAAGATGATATTTGCAGGCTCAAATGTACAGAAATGACAGTGATTAGGTGGATGTGCAGTGTGTTCCTCAGTGTGAGACCTGGGGGTACTAGGTTTACGATGGAAGAGTTGAGGGATAGGTTAGGACCGAAGTGTATTGGTGTTGTGATGAGGAGAGGTAGACTGAGATGGTTTGGGCATGTGGAGAGGATGGGGGATGATAACTAGATGCAGAAGGTGAGAAGTGTTAGTGCTTGAGGTAGAGTTGCGAGAGGTAGACCGAAAAAAAACCTGGGACAAGGTCAATGAGTGTGACCTCTTAGGACTGAATAGGAAAGCTGCCAGAGATCAAGCAGCATGGAAAGGCATCATTAGAAGAGCAAGGCCAATGCATGCCAGCATGTTGGAGCCTTCTAAAACTAAATGAATTAGTTTGCCATCGAATACAACTAAACTCCTAATTCTTAACAATGTCACACCTCATGTCTTCCTTGCTTCCTCACAACAAGGCTTTAAAGAACTACACTCCACAAATACCTTACCAACCAACTTCACAAAACATGCATCTGATGGCATCAACTCCAGGCAACCTGCACAAAGTACTGTACACTTCTTACAACAATGCACATAAGTAGTTTCACACCATCCCATTTTCCATATAATTTATATTCATGGAACCATTTATCAGCTGACACAACCTAACTGCAACAAATAGGTATTCTCTTGCACATCCTCACAGGTGTTAAATTTCAAAATCTACCAGACTTACTATCATTCTTGTCATATTTTGCCTTTTACACACCAGTTTTTTCTAATAATCAGGGCAATTACTTATCTACCTTTCCAGAGTAACAATGCTATACTTTGCTTATGTCTATCTATCTATCTATCTATCTATAGCCCGACGCCCTAATCCCGCAAAGGGTGGCCGCAGACAAAACGCCTCCAAGTCACTCTGTCACCCACCATTTGACTCCCCTCCCCCCAACTCACCCCCCCTCCCTCATATACCTCTCAACTCCATCCCTCCACCTCATCCTCGGTCTACCCCTCCCTCTCCCCCCCTCCACCTCACCTACATACACCCTCTTAGTCAGTCTTTCATTCTCCATCCTCTCCACATGTCCAAACCACCTCAGTGTATTTCTCCTAATCTTTTCAACCACATCCACATCTACCCCACAACGTTCCTTCACTTCTTCATTCGTCAACCTGTCCCTCCATGTCACTCCACATGCTCCTCTCAAGTAACTCATTTCCACTGCTCTCACTCTTGACTTGTTCCCCTCTTGCAAGGTCCATGCCTCGCTTCCATACGTCAGGGTAGGGATCACAATACCATCATGCAGTGACTTCTTAACTTCCATACTCACCTCCCTATTTCTCATCACTGCTTTCAGTGTGCCAACAACCTTCCTTCCCTGCTGTACCCTTTCACGTACTTCATCCCCCAAAGTTCCATCCTTACTCATCACACTACCCAAGTACTTGAATGCACTCACATTCTCCATATCCTCACCATCCAACCTCACTGCACACTCTGTGACTTCATTCCTCTCAAACACCATAACTTTACTTTTGTTTACATTAACTTTCAGCTTCCTCCTCCTACACACTGTCCCAAATTCATTCACCAAACCTTGCAACTCCCATTCATCTTCACTCAACAATACTGTATCATCAGCAAACAGCAACACCGGAAGCTTCCAAATCTCACCCTCATTCATTAGGGCCACCCCCAAATCCACTGCCCTACCTTGTACCTCCTTTACGACCCCATCCATATATACATTAAACAGCCATGGAGACATTACACACCCCTGTTTCAGTCCCACATTGAGATCAAAGAACTCACTCAGCTCACCATCCACTCGCACCATAGCCCTAGCTCCCTCGTACATACTCTTCACAGCACTCAACAATTTCCCCTCCACTCCATGTATTCTTAATACCTTCCACATACCTTTCCTATCTATTCTGTCATAAGCTTTCTCCAAGTCCATGAAGGCAGCGTACACTTTCCTTCCCTTCTCTAGATACTTCCCCACTAAACATCTTAGAACAAATATCTGATCTACACACCCTTTTCCCTTCCTAAATCCCCCTTGTTCTTCTCCAACTAGCTCCTCTGTCATATGCCTAACCCTATCAATGAGTATTCTACCATATATTTTACCAGTCACACTAAGAAGGTAAATACCCCTATGGTTACCACATACTTCTCTCTCCCCTTTTCCTTTGTACAGAGGAACAATTATACCTGATTTCCAGTCCTCTGGAACCCTTCCCTCTTCCCAAGCCAATCTACACAACTTCCATATCCACTCCACAACAATCTCACCCCCATACCTAAGCATTTCACCACACACTCCATCAATTCCTGGGGCCTTTCCCAACTTAATATTCTTCATCGCTTCCGCTACTTCCGCCCTACTGATCTCTTCCTCCCTCCTCTCATCTCTTCTTCTCCCAGCCATTCCCCAACCACTTATACTCACACTGCTCTCACTCTCTACATTCAACAAATCCTCAAAGTGCTCCTTCCATCTCCTCAATTTCTCTCTCTTCTCCACCAACAATCTATTATTCCTATCTTTCACTCCCCTACTATTTCCCCTTTCACACTGCCTTACTTTCTTTACCTCCTTCCAAAACAATTTCTTACTCTCCCTCCATTTCACACTCAGATTCCTCCCAAACTCTTCATCCACTTTCTTCTTACTCTCTTTCACCAGTCTCTTAACCTCCCTTCTCCTGCTCACATATACCTCTCTCTTCTCTCTCTCATCTTCTCCCCTACCTCTACTCGCCAACCATTCACCATATGCCTTCTTCTTTTGTTCCACAGCTCGTTTCACCTCATCATTCCACCATGCTGTCCCTTGCACACCCTTGCAGCTCCTCCTTACTCCACAAACCGCCTCACACGCTGCGCTTATCTCTTCCGTGAATATCTTACATACGTCTTCCACCCCTTCCATCTGCTCTAGCTCATACCTTCCCAATCTTTCTTCCACTATGCTCTTATACTCTGTCCTCTTCTCACTATCTTGCAATTTCTCCACTCTTCTCACAGGAGCTGCTTCCTCCTGTCTTCCCCTTCGCCTCCTCAACCACTTTCTTTGCAGCTCTACCTTGGCCATCACTAAGTGATGGTCTGAGACTCCATTCCCCCACCCTCTCCACACCCTTGCATCCAACACTTGTCTTCTCATTCGCTCATCCACACACACGTAGTCTATCATTGCCTTTCGTTCAACAAGTTCACCATCCATCCTCCTCATTACTCTCCATGTATACCGGTGGATCATCTTATGACGAAAGTAGGTGTTGGCTATTGCCAACCCCTTACCAGCACAGATGTCCACCAAAGCACTACCATTCCCATCTACTTCCGCTGGCACACCCCACTGACCAACCACTCCATCCACTCGTACATTCCCGACTTTGCCATTCATGTCTCCAATCAACAGCACTCTCTCGCTTATGTACATATGATAAATCACTTCATAATCAAATGATGGAAACAGTTTGCAAATAATCAACAACTTATTGCTTGTTTTGTCACTACAGTACACCCTCACTTTAATGAACCTCGACAGACCAGATATCGGATTTAACGAACAATACAAAGGCCACCAAACTTCCGTCGGCTATAACAAACAATGGACATTTAATGAGGTGCAGTGGGGCACAATACATGAGTTTTCTACTCTTTTTACTCCAGCCTGACCAGAAATTGCCCTCTCCTCATCATGACTGGTGAGCTGTAATATCAGACTATAGCAATACTGTACAGTACTAATCATGAAGAGCTTTGATAAGGACATGAAATAAGCTGCAAAAGGGCAAACTTAATGGCCAATTTTGTGTAAAATTGGTATAGTTTTCATTTTTAGTATTAGAATATGGGACTGTACACATTTATTTTCACATGTGCTTGAAATCCCACCTCCAGGGAGAGCCATCGGAAATAACAAACTATTAGCTTTATTGGATCAGGCTTCCCACCAGTTAGTCCATTATAGCATTGGTCAACTGCAATATAGTTACAGAGATCCCAGAGCTATTTGTATCATTTATAATGCTCCAACATGCTTGTATGAGTCAGCCTTGGTCATCTAATAGCAGCTCTCCATGCTGTGCATCTCTAGCAGCCTCCCTGTTCAGTCCCTTACTTCTGAGGTCACACTCTATGACCTTGTCCCTGGTCAATTTTGTTCTGCCTCTTGCAGTCCTATCCCCAACATTCTCACTTCTCATCTTCTGCACCCAACTGTCACCTTCCAACCTCTCAACATGCCCAAACCACCTAAATTTACCCCTCCTCATCACAACAACCAATACATTACAGTCTGATCCTTCATCTCAACCCTTCATCACAATCCTAGCCCAACCAGGCCTCAAATTCAAGGATGCACTACACATTCATCTAATCACTGTCATTTCTGAACATCTGAGTCTATGAATATCCTCTTCCTTTACTGCCCGGGTCTCACTACTACACAGCATTACACTCTTAATCCATGTTGCATACAAAGATCCCTTAGCACAGAGGGACAGCCCTCTCAATGTGAGGAGAGGGAAGAGCTCCCTGAACTTCCTACAACTACTCTTTTTACCAGCCACACACATTACATGCACCCCAAATAACAAAGCTCCTTCACACATACGAGACTCTCCAGCAAGATCAATCCTTTCACGCCTGACAATCTGTACATGCTCTCCCTGACACGCTGCACACAAAATCAGCATTATTTTGCAGTCTACCTCTACTATCACTACACCTCTTATGCACCCACTCATCACAACAATGCACAAGATAGAGTTACTTCCCACACCCTTGTGGCAAACTGCACATGGCCACACTCCCTCTGCTTTGATGGTATAACCCTGGGCCTAGATATCATCACTTTTTGTTTTAATCCTCATTTACTCTCAAACCCCTGTGTCCCATTCTGATTCTCCATTTCCTAAACCTTTCCTCTACCTCCCTTTCATTCTCTGCAGTCAACAAAGAGTCACCAGCATACAACATCTCCGATGGGAGTCCATCACTAAAGTCATGCAAGACAGCTTCAAGCATCATGACAAACAACACAGGGCTCAAGACTGACCCCTGATGCATGACAACATTTAAGAAAAATCCAACACCCAAATCCATATTCACTCTGCTCTGGGTGTGGGCACCCACATACATGGCCACAGCCACTCTAACCACCTACTCCCTGATCCCAAGTTTTCTCACTGCCTAACTCACCACCTCCCTAAGGACTCTGTCAAAAGCCTTCTCCAAATCAAATAAAAACAAAGAACAGCTCCTTTTTCTTTTCAATATATATTTCCGGAAGTTATCAGACAATGACTAAGACATCAGTGGTCCCTTTGCCCGGCATAATCCCAAACTGCACCTCATCAACATTCACTCTTTCCCGTATCATACCTTCAAGGACTCTCTCCATTCCTTCATTATTTGGCCTAAGCATTTTATGCCTCTATAATTCCTTCTTTCCAAGGCATCATCCTTCCCCTTATACACATTTACAATCACACTCTTCAGCCAGACATCTGGGAAAACACACTTGTATATACTCAAATTTATAAAATCAGCAACTAAATCCACTCAAATGTCTTCTGAGGCCTTCAACATTTCAGCAGTCAACCCAGACACAACAGCCACCTCCTACAACTGCATTTTGCTTACAGCAGCAACATCAACCAAAGGCCATACTGCCCTGCTTTCAGCAGCAACATCAATCAAAGGCCAAGGGCCAAATGCTGGATCCACTGACTTCAAACCTTCCCTGTTTCAGTCAAACTCCTCCTTCAGCAACCATTTATCTTTAATATCCTCACTGTCCACTATTACCTTTCTTTCATCATTCCTTACACACTGCTCACCTACAACAGCCCTGTATTCCCTTTTCATCTGATTTGCCACCTAAATACTATATTTGTCTCTTCAGCGCATGCGTGTGAGGCGGTTTGTGGCATGAGGAGGAGATGCAAGGGTGTGCAAGGGACAGCATGGTGGAATGATGAGGTGAAACGAGCTGTGGAACAAAAGAAGAAGGCATATAGTGAATGGTTAGCGAGTAGAGGTAGGGGAGAAGATGAGAGAGAGAAGAGAGAGGTATATGTGAGCAGGAGAAGGGAGGTTAAGAGACTGGTGAAGAAGAGTAAGATGAAAGTGGATGAGGAGTTGGGAGGAATCTGAGCATGAAATGGAGGGAGAGTAAGAAATTGTTTTGGAAGGAGGTAAAGAAAGTAAGGCAGTGTGATAGGGGAAACAGTAGGGGAGTGAAAGATAGAAATAATAGATTGTTGGTGGAGAAGGGAGAGAAACTGAGGAGATGGAAGGAGCACTTTGAGGATTTGTTGAATGTGGAGAGTGAGAGCAGTGCGAGTATAAGTGGTTGGGGAATGGCTGGGAGAAGAAGAGATGAGAGGAGGGAGGAAGAGATCAGTAGGGCGGAAGTAGCGGAAGCGATGAAGAATATTAAGTTGGGAAAGGCCCCAGGAATTGATGGAGTGTGTGGTGAAATGCTTAGGTATGGGGGTGAGATTGTTGTGGAGTGGATATGGAAGTTGTGTAGATTGGCTTGGGAAGAGGGAAGGGTTCCAGAGGACTGGAAATCAGGTATAACTGTTCCTTTATACAAAGGAAAAGGAGAGAGAGTAGTATGTGGTAACCATAGGGCTATTTGCCTACTTAGTGTGACTGGTAAAATATATGGCAGAATACTCATTGATAGGGTTAGGCATATGACAGAGGAGCTAGTTGGAGAAGAACAAGGGGGATTTAGGAAGGGAAAAGGGTGTGTAGATCAGATATTTGTTCTAAGATGTTTAGTGGAGAAGTATCTAGAGAAGGGAAGGAAAGTGTATGCTGCCTTCATGGACTTGGAGAAAGCTTATGACAGAATAGATAGGCAAGGTATGTGGAAGGTATTAAGAATATATGGAGTGGAGGGGAAGTTGTTGAGTGCTGTGAAGAGTATGTACGAGGGAGCTAGGGTTACGGTGCGAGTGGATGGTGAGCTGAGTGAGTTCTTTGATCTCAATGTGGGACTGAAACAGGGTTGTGTGATGTCTCCATGGCTGTTTAATATATACATGGATGGGGTTGTAAAGGAGGTGCAGGGTAGGGCAACGGATGTAGGGGTGGCTCTAATGAATGAGGGTGAGATTTGGAAGCTTCTGGTGTTGCTGTTTGCTGATGATACAGTACTGTTGAGTGAAGATGAATGGGAGTTGCAAGGTTTGGTGAATGAATTTGGGACAGTGTGTAGGAGGAGGAATCTGAAAGTTAATGTAAACAAAAGTAAAGTTATGGTGTTTGAGAGGAATGAAGTCACAGAGTGTGCAGTGAGGTTGGATGGTGAGGATATGGAGAATGTGAGTGCATTCAAGTACTTGGGTAGTGTGATGAGTAAGGATGGAACTTTGGGGGATGAAGTGCGTGAAAGGGTACAGCAGGGAAGGAAGGTTGTTGGTACACTGAAAGCAGTGATGAGAAATAGGTAGGTGAGTATGGAAGTTAAGAAGTCACTACATGATAGTATTGTGATCCCTACCCTGACGTATGGAAGCGAGGCATGGACCTTGCAAGAGGGAAACAAGTCAAGAGTGAGAGCAGTGGAAATGAGTTACTTGAGAGGAGCATGTGGAGTGACGTGGAGGGACAGGTTGACGAATGAAGAAGTGAAGGAACGCTGTGGGGTGGATGTGGATGTGGTTGAGAAGATTAGGAGAAATACACTGAGGTGGTTTGGACATGTGAAGAGAATGGAGAATGAAAGACTGACTAAGAGGGTGTATGTAGGTGAGGTGCAGGGAGGGAGAGGGAGAGGCAGACCGAGGATGAGGTGGAGGGATGGAGTTGAGAGGTATATGAGGGAGGGGGGGGGGTGAGTTGGGGGGAGGGTAGTCAAACGGTGGGTGACAGAGCGACTTGGAGGTGTTTTGTCTGCGGCCACCCTTTGCGGGATTAGGGCGTCAGGCTATAGATAGATAGATAGATAGTCTCTTCAGCACTATTTAGGATATCCAATGAAAGTCCCTGAAACTCAGATTTTGCCCTGTACATCTTTAGAGTCCTACGTTTAACAGCCAAGTATTCCCCCCTATTACCACCCTTTTTCCATTCACAGAAAAGGTTTTTCTCCATAACTGTGGATTCTGTACCCTTATCCCACTATCACGCTATTTTATGTCATGAAGGGCCTCTTGTTCATCCACATACTGAATCTGAAACTCTCAAGAGATTGTTCTGGAGAGCTCTGTACTGTTCACTAACATTTCTGTCAACAGTTCCCTATTCAAGTTATCCCACGGAGAGAGTTTCCAACAAACCTGACCTTTTCCTTGCAACTAATCCTTCTGTTTATGTTGTTAATTTTTTCTCTCCGTTGGGCTCCTCTGATCACAACCGAATCACCCTAACCAGTCCTATTGCTCCAATAAGGCCTACAGACCCTCCCAAGTGGTGGCAGCTGTGGCACTTTGGAGCTGCTGATTAGGCAGCCCTCAGGCAATACTTCTTTGACTTTCCATTGAATGATTATTGCCTCCATGGTTGGAAACAAACGAGTGTGCATCACGCATTACAGAGATTACTCTCTCAGGCATGGAAGCATACATTCCTTTCTCTTATCCTGTGACTAATGCAACAAAACCTTGGTTTAATCACACTTGTCCTAATGCTGTCCACAACAAGGAGAAGGCCTACAAAAGGTACCAAAGCCAACCTACCTCTGAATCTCATCTCTCTTATGTTTCTGTCCAGAATCATGCTAAGTCTGTTCTTCACTCTGTGAAAAATAATTTCATTCTTACTAAATGCTCAGAGCTCTTCGATTCAAATTCCTCATGCTACTTCTGACACCTTGCCAAAAACCTATCTAATAACTTTACTTCATCATCCTCCCCTCTGATTTTCTACTCCGATGGCTCTGTAGCTGTCTCTTCTACTGATAAAACAGAACTCTTCACTCAGACTTTCTCCTCCAATTCCACCTTAGACAATTCCAATGCTATTCCTCCATCACTTCCCCACTCTGACTTACTCATGACTGACATTAAAATTACTTCAGCTGATCCGTATGCTGCAATCACTGGCCTGAATACTAACTAGGCATACAGGCCTAATGCAATCAATCCTGTTGTCCTCAAGAACTTTGCTTACTTGTACACCCTGCCTAGGTAAACTCTTTAGTCTTTGTTGTCAACTTGTACCTCTCCTTGCTGTAAGTTTGCTCTCATTCATCCTGTCCCAAAGAAGGGTGCCAATTCCTAGCCCTCTAACCACTGTCCAATTGATTAATATCCTCTATTCTTAAAGCTTTTGAATCTATCCTCAACAAAAACATATTTAAAGCACCTTTCCCATCAAATCACGCTTGTTCTAATGCTGTCCAAAACAAGGAGAGGGCCTATAAAAGGTACTGGAGCCAACCCACTCCTGAATCACATCTTTTTCATGTTTGTCCAGGACTGTGCTAAATCGGTTCTTCATTCTGCTATTTTTTTTTTTTTTTTTAATAACAGAACAGAGGAAGGAGAAACAATGAATAAAAAAGTAATCCATACACCAGAATTTCTGGCATCCTCCACTCATAAAGTATCTGCAACAGTTGGACTTGAACAGCTGTAGGTTAATGTCTGGGGGAAACAACTCTGGGGAAGTGAGTTCCAGAGAGATGCACTTCAGGGAATAAAAGAATTCTGATAGACAAAAGTTCTGCAATATGGCTGTGTGACATTCCAGTCATGAGCGCTACCTGATGCCCATGTAGCATGAGGGAAGGCATAGAGAGGTGGCACGATGGACACAACTTTGTCTGAACATTTACCATAAAAATCTATCTATCTATCTATTGCCAGACTCCCCAATCCCATTTGGGGTGGCCACAAACAAATCGCCTCCAAGTTGCCCTGTCCCCCGCCATTTCACTGCCCTGCTCCCAATTCACACCCCCCTCTCTCATATACCTCTCCACCCCATCCCTCCATCTCATCCTCGGCCTCCCCCTCCCTCTTCCCCCCTCCACCTCACTCACATACACTCTCTTCGTCAGTCTTTCACCCTCCATCCTCTCCACATGGCCAAACCACCTCAGTGTGTTCCTCATTACGCTTCCTGTCACATCCACATCCACACCACAACGCTCCTTTATATCCTCATTCATCAGCCTGTCTCTCCATGTGACTCCCCAGGCTCCTCTTAAATAACTCATTTCCTTCTTACTTGTAGGGGAGGTAGTTTAACAGGGATATTAATCATTCCAACAGCTTTGTTTTGAATTTTGCTTAGCTGTTTTAGTGCAACCTTTCCACATCCATTCCACAAGGGTGAGCAATATTCAAGCTGAGACTGCACAACTCATAAATTATAGCTAACTGTTATAATTTATGAGTTGTGCACTCTCAGTATCAGGCCAGTATTCACTGTCACAGAGACAAGGACCACCCAATCCTTCCCTGGGCCTGTTATGTCACATTGCAGACACCTGTAATGACACCATGAATCCACCAGTATCTCTCTCTCTCTCTCACAAAATCCTGCCCTACCTCGTACAATGGGTAATGAGACCTGATACTGACTTCCTTATATTGCATCACTACGACGAGACTGAAGCCTTATCAATGACACTGTAAATCTACTGGAAGACGTGGGGTAGCTTCAGAACTCATGGGTATTTTGCCTAAAGTGCGTTAGTCGGGTTTTACCATCCAGGTGCTGGTGCACCAATATTGCTTACATTTACTTGGATGCTCCAGTGGCACTCAACCTTTATCCTACCATAGGTCCAGCTTAACCTTGGCTGTGGTATGCTGTATAAGCTGTATGAAGACACGGTGCATTAAACGCTCCTTCCTTTACATATAGAACTGCACTGTTCTCTGTATTACTTAATGTTTCTTTTGGTTGAAAACAGGACCTCATTCAGATTGCTGGGAAGTGAATGTGTGTTCAATAATCAGTCAGTATAGTCACCAAAACTGCGACTTTGGCTGCTATATTGGTATAACTGACAGTAAGTCAGTGAAATGTATTACCAGACTCCCTGCACAAATACTGTACCCAATTTTACACTCTCCCAGCAGCACCACGCCACCAGTCACTTCAACAAACAAAGGATGAGGCTATGGCACACCTAATGTCTGACTTGGCTCATATCTCTGACTGGGGTAAAAATAATCTGGTTATTTTTAACGCATCTAAGACTCAGTTCTTACACCTATCAACCCAACAAAATCTTCCACAGGTATACTCACTAATGTTTAATAATATTCAGCTTAATCCTGCATCATCCTTGAACATGCTTGGGGTTTCATTTAATCGGGACTTATCTTGGAAAGATCATATTACATCTCTTGTAAAATCTGTTTCCAAGAGATTAGGTGTGCTAAGCTGACTCTATTCTTTCATTACCCCTGCACAATTGTTGACTCTATACAGGGGTTTTATCCACCCCTGTGTGGAGTACAATTCTCATGTGTGGGGAGGCTCCCCACATACAGCTCTTCTCAATAGGGTGGAGTCAAAGGCTTTTCGTCTCATTAACTCTCCTTCTCTTACTGACTCCCTTCAACCTCTGTCTCTTTGCCGCACTGTTGCACCTTTATCTCTTTTCTATTGCTACTTTAATGGTCACTGCTCCTCTGAACTGTCTGCATGCATTCCCCCATCTCTACAACGGGTGCGTAGCACCTGTCTAGCAGCAAACTCTCATCCCTTTTCTGTCCAACTCTCTAATCCAAGAGTTAACCGTTACTCCCAGTCCTTCATTTATGCAACAGGTCAACTCTGGAACTGTCTCCCTCTGTCTGTACTTCCTGCTGCCTATGATCTCCAGTCTTCCAAACGTAGTGTGTCCAGGCATCTTGAAATGATCGGATCTTGAATTTGGCTCTCTATTCTATTTTGTTTTTCTCTTGGAGGGAACTGTTATTGTGGGCTCATGGCCTTTGGTTCCTTCTTCCTCGCATAAAAAAAAAAATATACATATATTGTATATATATATTTTGTGGAGCCGTGACCACATACAGGTAACTCGCACGGAACACGATCTCACGGAACGCGCTCGCAATTATACACGGTAAGGGCTGGGATACATATAAGACAAAGTAAGATTAGAAAACCATTATGAAAACTGCAAATTAACACAGGAGAGGCCTTTGAAAGATCCAATCCTCGAACGTCACCGCAGCGCGCGGTTTGTTTTGATTACATGACGATCTAGGCGGGAAATTATTCAGTGAGTGAGACATTCCCGAGTACAGAAGCACAGTATTTGTAAGTTAAATATTTACAGTACTGTACTGTTCTGGTAAGTTTATGTGCAACTTAAAGTACTATTAAATA
Source organism: Coenobita brevimanus (assembly GCF_032717465.1). Taxonomy (NCBI): domain Eukaryota; kingdom Metazoa; phylum Arthropoda; class Malacostraca; order Decapoda; family Coenobitidae; genus Coenobita; species Coenobita brevimanus. Next base: position 15,155,386 of record NC_137040.1, on the reverse strand, counting down.
ACGTTAAAGCAAGAAATAAAGTCTTATAACCAGTTTACCTGATAGGCGTCAGAATATTGCCTTTTTTATTTGTTCGTTTTTTCCACAGTACTGTACAGTATTTGTAAGTTAAATATTTACTGTTCTCGTATGTACTGTACTTGTAAGCACTTAAATAAAGTTAAATCATTAAATAAAGCCTTGTAACCAGTTAACCCGAATTATATGATTACCCATGATCGGTGTCGGAATATTGTCTTTTTTGTTTGTTCGTTAAACTCTTACTGTACTGCTTTTCTACAGTACTGTATTTGTAAGTTAAATATTTACTGTTCTGGTATGTACTTGTAAGCAATTAAAGCATTAAATAAGGCCTTGTAACCAGTTAACCTGATTTATATGATTACCCATGATCGGAGTCGGAATATTGCCTTTTTTGTTTGTTCGTTAAAGACTTATAATAAGAGAAAAATACATTTTTGTCTTGGTATCTTTACCTATTTGCTCAGGTTTGCTGTAATGGTTTGGATTATTTGATGCAGTGCAACTTGTAGAAAACTGAAAACTTTCGGGAACTGAACGAAAATCTGGGACATGAGACTGACCTTGACTTCACCCTCTCATGTATCATCTGTCAGTTCACCACCTGCTATCGTGGTGAGTGGATGTACGATTTTTCGCTCGTGGCCATGCCTAACCACACATAGTTACACCCATTATCTCGACCCAGACAGAAAATACAATCTTTTTCCTCCCTTGCAAAACACAAACAACCACCCTGTTTACGAGACAGCAATATATATTGCGAAAATAACAAGGTAAAATGATAAAGATGAACGTAAAATGATAGAGAAAGATGAACATGTTATGATGGAAGAAGTACGTTTTCCCCGTCTGTAAACGTATTTATTTCTGCTTTGTATCTGTATTCGTAATAATTAGACTTATTGTTGGTTCTGAAACTGCATTACGATTCTATTTTTAGCCATTCTCGTGGTGTGGGAGCTGGAAGTTGTGACACAACTTCCTTATTGCTAATCGGACTGACCCTCCACTTATTCTCCCATGGCAGAGTCTAGCCTTGGAGGACGTGCAGTTTTCTCATTTAGGACTGAAAATTCAACTCTTTCGCTCCCTTTTCCAAGCATGGGCACAACGATAACGTAAAAAATAACTCGAAACTACCATAAACATATATCAAAAAGGTGAAAATGTATTCATAAATTTTTTTTTTTTTCCAGCCATTCCTAACAGATTATGTACCGAAATCATTCGATATCACAGTACTGCATTTCTAAGTTAAATATGTACTGTTCTGGTATGTACTTGTAAGTTAAAGCACTGGTACCAGTTAACCTGATTTATATGATTACCTATGATCGGCGTCGGAATGTTTCCTTGTGTTTACGTACAGTATTTGTGTGTTGAAGTTTTGCTCTGGAGTACTGTATTTGTGAGTTATAACATTAAATAAACCTTCTAACCACTTAAAGTTCTTTCTAGTGATTACCAGTGACAGATAACAGCAAAACAACACATTTGGGGGGTCTAGGGAGCAAAATACTGAGTAGTTTAAATATACACGATTTCGCACCTAACACGGCACGGTAGGAACGAAACCCACGTGTTCCGTGCGAGTTACCTGTACTAAAATCTCGTGTTATAATGGCAGACAACGGACAGACATGCATGGTAAAGGAAATAGTGCTCCCTCTGGATGAACAGTGTGAGTGTAGACACACAATTAAATAGTATAATGTGTCTGGAGCTAAGGAGGGCCTGAATGTGCAATATGTGTATGAAAACTAATGTATGAATGTTTTAAAGAGAATATAGTAAACGATGATCAATTTTTGTGGATGTTGTATCACAGCTATCCAGACTAATGACATAGCACCTCGAAGAAAGCAACATCATTTGTGAACTGGACACCTGTAACACCGTTATTTCAATTATCATAATACAAGATATGCATTCATTATGCATGGATGTTCCTTGGACCTCCTTTTTCTCCCATGATGCAAATTCCACATTGGGCCACATACAGGATTTAATTAAAGTCGGCATGGAAACATTCATTCCCCACCATAGTTACAGAAAAAGATGTAATTCTCCTAAATGGTTTGATCACAATTGTGCTAGAGTAACAGAACATAAAACAATAGCCTATAACACTTATACAAGAACCAAAACCAAAGAAGCCTTTAACTATTTTCAAAATATCAGAAACCATGCCAAAACTATTATCAATCTTTCTAAATCAAACTTTCTACATAGACAAGCTAACACACTACTAAACAATCCAAATGATAACAAAATATTCTGGTCAACCTTTAATTCATTCAAAACTAACTTCACTACCACCTCTTCCATTCCACCGTTACAGTCCCCCAGTAGAAATCTAGTGAGTGATCCACGCGGAAAAGCCAGCCTTCTTGTTGACATTTTTTCAACAAACTCAACCCTAAATTCAGAAAATCATAATATTCCTGTACTTGATTTTGATTCCCCTCAAATACCTCCTTTCATGATTCACACCAGATACATACAAGCCGTATTACAGAATCTATCAGCACACAAAGCCACTGGTCTAGATTAAATTCCTTCAATAGTACTTAAAAATTGCTCCTCAGTGTTGGCTCCTGTATTAGCAAAATTTTTCCGCTTATGCATCTGTACCTCAATTTTTCCAGCCCCATGGAAAGAAGCAAATATCCATCCTGTTCCTAAAAAGGGGGCAACTTCTGATCCATCAAACTATAGCCCAATTGCAATAACTTCCGTTCTCGGTAAAGTTTTTGAGACACTAGTTAACAAACACATAGTCAAGCATCCAGAAATCAATAAATTGATCAATGATCGGCAGTATGGATTTAGACAGGAACATTCAACTATAGATATTCTTTGCCTTCTTACCCATCAGATCAACAAAACAATAGACCAACATGGTGAAACACACACAATAGCACTTGATATTTCAAAAGCATTTGACAGAGTATGGCACCAGGCCTTATTGTCTAAGATGTCACACTATGGCCTTGCATCACTGGTTCCTCTAACTTCTTCTTACCTTCAAAGTACTGTAGAAAAATACAGGTCATGGTAGATGGAATTTATTCTCAGTTTCATTCCATAAATGCTGGCGTACCTCAGGGATCAGTTTTGGCGCCAACCCTTTTTCTCATTCATATAAATGACCTCCTATCTGTCACACACAACCCAATACACTCTTATGCTGATGACTCGACCCTTCATAGTTCTTTCACATTTAGTACCTACTTTACACAAAATGATATTATAAATTCCCAGATAAACATAGCAATTTCTCTGAACCAGGACCTTTCAATGGGGACAAAAAAATCTTGTCTCATTTAATGCTCAGAAAACTATATACATTAATTTCTCCAATAGAAAGAATCCCTCAGACTCTCACATAATTTTAAATGATGTCAGTATTCCCATATCCACTACAATTGATATCCTAGGTGGTACTCTAAACCCCAACCTAAGCTGGACAGCTTATGTTAAATCCCTTGCTAAAAATGCTTCTAAAAAACTGGGACTTCTGTACAGAGTTCGTGAGTTCTTCACTGACGAGCAGATGGCCACAATATACAACAGCCATGTGCATTCTCAGATCGAATACTGTTCACCACTGTGGAGTGGATGTGGAGCAGTTGCACTGAAGCAGTTGGACAAAATTCAAAATAAAGCCATTGGATTAATCAATAATCCTGCCATAACGCAGGACCTTCCTCCGTTGTCAGTATGTTGAGATGTTGCTTCTTTAGCACTATTTTATCGATATTTTTACCGTAAGTGCTCTAACGAACTGGCTTCAATTGTGCCTCCCCTTCACAATTTCTTCTGAAATACTTGGGCAGCTGGGAGCACCCATGAACTCACACTCTCTCCCCCACAATGCAGAACCTCTGCTTATCAAAATTCATTTATCCCCAGCACTACTATTCTCTGGAATTCACTTCCTGGGAGTTGCTTCCCAAATACATTTAATCCTCTCGATTCTAAATCCAATAGTTATAAGTATTTTATGAATGGAGGATGCCTTTAGGCACATGGACTAATTTTTTTCCTTTGTTTTTCCTTCCTCCATTCATTATAAAAAAAAAAAAAAAAAAAAAAAAAAAAAAAAACTACCTCATTACCTCCATGTGATCCATCAGTATGATGACTGCACAACATTTTCACACAACAAGCCAACAGCTGTCCAGCACTCAAAGTAGCTATAATCCTATGCAACAGGACATCTCCTTACACCATGGTTTGCAAATATAAATATTGTTTTTCCTCACAATAAAACAGACTCGATGATACACAACATGGTATGATTGTTGTGTCACGTGCGTAATCATGAATCATTTATGGCCACCCTGGTTCAGCCACAAAAATGTTACAGCAGTTGAGTCACACACTCACTAGACTCAGATGAACCACGTTTCGAGACACTGCACATCACACCTTCTAACACATATGCTCAACTACAGTTGTTCACCATACTGTATGACAAACATTAAGACTCCAACATTTATCCAATATACTGTACGTTATTGCATATGGAGTTACAGATCGCCTCAGAACATCTGTATAATCGCACCCTTCATCATTCTAAACAAAACACGGCAAAGTTTTGATACATGCCCCCCCCCCTACTTGTCCCCCCTCCCCTCCATTCCACCTTGCCTCACAGTCATCTCCTGTCAAAGAAACAATGGGATCCAATGGCATTACTATTTGTTTTCCTCTTTACCTTCCTCTATACAGTACATACATGGCAAACACTTGTATTTTCAAACAGTATGACTTGACAGAACATTGTTTCTGTGGATACTTGATACTGTAGCGGAGGGGAAGCTCTGCCGGGTCTGCCCATTCGCTTACTGTTACTATGATGTAAACAAACACAGTGGTGCCACATGTCACCAAACACACCACCCACTGTACTTGTTAGAAATGGAGGTAACTGTATCTCTCCACCACTATGGTGGGTGCTAGCACCGGTCTAGCAGTAACCTCTCATCCTTTCTCTGTCCAACTCTCTAATGCAAGAGTTAAAAGTTACTCTCTGTCTTTCATTTATACAACAGGTCAACTCTGGAACTGCTTCCTCTGTATTTCCTACTACTTATGACCTCCAGTCTTTCAAATGCAGTGTGTCCAGGCATCTTGAAACGAATGAATCTTGAATCTGGCTCTCCGTTATCTTGTTTTTATTTTTTTTTTTGGAGGAACAATCTTGCAAGCTTCTAGCTTTTGATTCATTCTTCCTTTAAAAAAAAAAAAAGAAGAAGAAAAAAAAAAGCCACAATAGCTTATACCAACAGTCCCTCCCAGCAGACATTCTGGTTACTGTGCATACAGTACAGTAATCTCTCAATTCTCTGTTGTCAAAATATCCAGCCTATCACAATATATGGCACTTTCTGCTCGGCTTTATTTAAACAACATCCGGTGAAATTAGGCAATATCCGGCTCAGAAACAGGAAGCAATCAATGGTACTATGCATTTTTTGGTGGTAACGCGTATCACTCGCCTCAGACACATGACCCAATCAGCACATAGGCAGACCACACAACACAGCAACACATGTCAGCCAATCACAATGCACTGCAGGGGCAGCCCACCCGAAGCACCATGCCAACTGTCGTCCTCTCATTTTCTCCATCGGATGCCATGTAGTGAGGGCGTATCTGTGACTTGTGCATTTGCAGTCCATGCAGTGGTTACCCCTCAGTGCTGTGACTTAGCCTGTGGCCCCCCATGTCTCGCTTGTTGCTGCAGTGCTGTAACTTCCCTTGTGGCCCTTCAGTGCTCTGACTACTGTACCCCAGTGCTGCGTGATGACTGAGTTTATGGCTTTTGTGATGGTGCCAACACAAGGTGAGTATGATTATGATTATCTTACGTAGTGTATTACTACTGTACTACATGTACTGTATCAGTACTGTACAGTACTGTATTTTATGCTTGATGTTAATCTCTTACTCATGGGTACAGTTTTTAGGGCAGAGGGGCATGACAGATAGCTTAGGGTGGAGACATATTATCCAGCTCATTGCCAAATGGATAGCCAACTGGGGGTACCAACACACTATCCAGCATTTTTGCAACATCCGGCAGGGGGTTTGGCTGAATTATGCTGGATAATTGAAAGATTACTGTGCTTGGTACTGAACATGGTGCATGATGACAAATTTGCATGATAACAGAAACACAGATCCTCCGAGATTTATCCTCACTGATCCCAGGCATCCCAAGCTCAAACCTCAATTTTCCCTTTTAAGAAAATTTACTACTAAAATTATACATACATGTTATTATGGTAGGTACTTGAGACACACATAGGCATGGTCAAGTTTATATATATATATATATATATATATATATATATATCATCATCATCATCAACCGGACCTCCTTTCCCACCCAAGGGCAGGGTGAGGAGTAGCAATGTCCAGACAGTCCAAAATTGCCCAAGCCAATGGGCCATGCTTTCATACACTCATCATTCAAGCCTCCGGAATCCTGGCTCTATCGGATATGCCAAAAACATTGGCTCTTATTTGTAACAGTAGACTAAGAACATTACACTATATATATATATATATATATATATATATATATACACTCAATCCTCGTAAATTGTGGCAATTTGGGTCTGGACCACTGCCACGATTTATAAATTCCGCGGTTTAAAAATTATAACTCTTATGTGAAAAATGAATTTGGGTCTGGACTTTGGCCAACCACCCCCCACAGCACCCTACCTACACCTATCTAGGCACCATCAAACACAAACATACAAATTTAGGAATACTGAGTGCATGTATTTAATAGAAATAAGCAATGTTAAGGGATCTCACCTTAATCCTATGACGATATTGCTTAAGTGAACGAAGTGGGGTGGTGTTGGGAAGAACTTAGAACCTCTCAGCATGAGGTGGGGGTGCTCCCTCATGCTGTTCTCCCTTCTCCAGCACCTCAGCCTCCCTCAGGAAGCCCTCAAAGTCTGCCTCAGAGATGACTGATGCTTGATGATGATGGTTGTTGGGTTGCGGTTATCAAATTGAATGCCACGGTTTACGATTCTCCTCGGAAAAGGCCCACTTCGGTGCCTAGATCCGTGATTTTCGTGACTTAACAGCGGTTTAAGGGTGCCGGCAGTCTGACAGCCACTTTGCCGCGGTTTACGAATCCATGGTTTATAAACACGCGGTTTACAAGGATTGAGTGTGTGTGTGTATATATATATATATACTGTATATATATATATATATATATATATATATATATATATGTAAAATCTTTCTTACTTTATGTCTCTGCATTTAAATTTTATGTATGTAAATATTATGTAGAACTGTTCATATTGCCACAACTGATCACACTACCATGTCTTCAGTGTGTGGTATTCTGTGACGCAATCAATACAGGGACTCACATCACACTCTGGTATGTTATAGGCCCATGGAACAGAAATGTGTTCTGGAACGTCGACCGCCTTTTCCTTGACAGATGTTCCGGAATGCTGACAACATTCAGGGGTTAGGAGGTTACAAGGCTAGAGAGTGGAGAGTTAGTGATTTCAACCACGTGGAATTAATTCCTTGAGTAGGGCCTGATCTTCAAACCCTTCAAGGCCATTAGAAACCACAGACAGTGCATCATCATTGTTGGCTCAGGTGCGCAATAACGATGCTATTTTGATGAAAAATATGCTATAATGACGGAAGTTCAGACTCTCATCTATCAGCGATAATGAAAACCAAGATAACCAAGTGCACTATAACCAAGGGATCACTGTATAGTACTGTACTTCTAAAGTCCACATGCAATAATATGCTTTATTCACTTATCACAGGTTTTGGTAGAAGTTTGTATAGTGGCTAATGACAGTACCTCAATAGGCTATTGCATGTCTGAAATTTTTTTGTTGCACAGCCAAGTGAAAGATATTGCAAGCAAACTAGTCCATTCTGCCTTGGGTTTATGGCTTCTTCCGTTGTTTCTCTCTGGCATTTAATCACTGCTTTTGCAATCTATCTATCTATCTATTGCCAGACGCCTCAATCCCGTTTGGGGTGGCCACAAACAAATTGCCTCCACGTCGCCCTGTCCCCTGCCATTTCACTGCCCTGCTCCCAACTCACACCCCCCTCTCTCATATACCTCTCCACCCCATCCCTCCATCTCATCCTCGGCCTCCCTCTCCCTCTTCCCCCCTCCACCTCACTCACATACACTCTCTTCGTCAGTCTTTCACCCTCCATCCTCTCCACACGGCCAAACCACCTCAGTGTGTTCCTCATAACGCTTCCTGTCACATCCACATCCACACCACAACGCTCCTTTATATCCTCATTCGTCAGCCTGTCTCTCCATGTGACTCCACAGGCTCCTCTTAAATAACACATTTCCACTGCTCTCTCTCTTGACTTGTGTCCTTCCAACAACATCCAAGCTTCACTTCCATACGTTAGAGTTGGTATCACAATACTGTCATGTAGTAACTTTTTCACTTCCATGCTCACTTCCCTGTTTCTTATCACTGCTTGCAATCTATAAAGATGGTAAATATTTCAGAACCAACAGCTGTCAAATGCATTCTTGCTAATCATCATAACTGCACACTAGCACTGCTATACTGAAATAAGATTGTGATGTCAAGACCAGTCACTGTTTGTTCGGCAGTTACACAAAATTTCAGCTACCTTAAGTGCATTCATTTACTTATGCTTGCAAACTTTAGCAAAAAAAAGCCAGTACTGAAGTGCTACTCACCATATTTTTAAAACACAAGGTGTACAGGGTCCATCATGGAGGGTTTCATTAAACAGTACCACTCTACTAAAGTTACATTAAAAAATCTGGCATGCCTTTGACTATGCTCTACAGAAAATAATTTTCCTTCATAAGTCTCTTAAAAAGATACATTCCTTGATTCTGCCTTTCATTATTGTATCTTTCCTCTAACTGTGCATGTTTTACAGTAGGGTCAAACAGTATTCTCAACACACAAGTGCAATTATAGCAGGAACAAATCAAGAAAGTGGGGATGAAAAAAATACTATTCAATTCCATCCTTAGGCAGCCATGCACAGTCTATCTATCTATCTATTGCCAGATGCCTCAATCCTGTTTGGGGTGGCCACAAACAAATCGCCTCCAAGTCGCCCTATCCCCCGCCATTTCACTGCCCTGCTCCCAACTCACACACCCCCTCTCTCATATACCTCTCCACCCCATCCCTCCATCTCATCCTTGGCCTCCCCCTCCCTCTTCCCCCTTCCACTTCACTCACATACACTTTCCTCGTCAGCCTCTCACCCTCCATCCTCTCCACATGGCCTAACCACCTCAGTGTGTTCCTCATAATGCTTCCTATCACATCCACATCCACGCCACAACGCTCCTTTATATCCTCATTCATCAGCCTCTCTCCATGTGACTCCACAGGCTCCTCTTAAATAACTCATTTCCACTGCTCTCACTCTTGACTTGTGTCCTTCCAACTACGTCCAAGCTTCACTTCCATACGTTACAGTCGGTATCACAATACTGTCATGTAGTAACTTTTTCACCTCCATGCTCACTTCCCTGTTTCTTATCACTGCTTTCAAAGAACCAGCAACCTTTCTTCCCTGCAGTAATTTTGTCAAACAAAACATATGCTTCATTTCTTTCAACAAGATTTCTGTTGATGCAAATGCGTTTTATGACAACATCATCTTATAGCACATTTGCATTGGCAGAAAAGATAAACTCTAGTTGACAGGAATGAAGCATTTGTTGGGTTTGACAAAATTACTGTGCTTGCAATCTGTACATTTCCATTGTATTATCTGCAAAACAGTTGAGTGCGAGTGAGGGATGGAGTGACAGTGGTCAGGTGAGAAAGAAATGGGTATGCCACAGTCGTTTACACAACTGTGAGCACGGGAGTCATGATAATTCTACTGTGCAACACTTCTTTCCAAATCATCACTTCACCAATATGTGCTCAAGATTGATTTCTTTAGGTTATTTGCCCATGTTTAAGGAATAAACCAAAGAATAATATTTAACAAAATGAACTTGCTGTGTGAATTTTGCACTACTGCAAGACATTGCACTCATGTGTACATCTATGGGATGTGTTTAAGAGGTTGTTTCAAATGGAAAAATGCTGGTGTGACCCTGGATAGGAGTGTTGTTGTATATACTGCAATGATAAAGCCTATATATAAAACTAAATACTGTATATCAGATATACAGGAAAAATTGGTAACTGGGAAGATAAATGCCCCAAGCTTCTATGTTAACTGGAATTGTACTACAGTAATCTAGAGAAACTATTTGGTACACATAAATTTGTTCATCATCATAATCTAATCCTGTGCTGCCCCATGAGAAACATAGGGGCCCAGGGCTAGGCAAGTTGGTACTGACATTTCAGATGAGAGTGACCAGCCTCACTCATCCCTAAGTGGCATTACGTGAGCAATAAACCCCAACCACCCCCTGGATATAAACCTGCACCAGCTCAATCCAACTGGAGCGTCTTAATTACCCACTAAACCACCAGGCGCCATAATTTGGTTATATGGTTACCACCCAGCATAGGAAATGGTTTCCTGTGTACACGAAACCATTTGGCTTGTCACTCAGTGTAGACTTACCTATTGGCAGAAGGAAGAGGAAAGAATGAAGGAAACAAAGACAGAAGAGGGGGTGCAGAGCCACCCATAGGCATAAGGAAAAGGAAAGAATGAATAAAAAAAAAACAGAAGAGGATGGAAGGAAAGAAGGAAGAAGAGAGGAAAGGGCAATCACCCGAGAGCAGCACTACATCAAGTGAGTGGATGGTGAGCACCCCCACCTACCACTTCCTTCCAGATATTTTATTCTCTCCCTTAATTGAAAAAAAGGTATGGATGATGATGATGAAGAATAATATGCCCAGATCAACTCCCCAGTCTAGAAGCATTGGATTCAAAGAGCACGGATGTCTGAAAGTGCGGGAACTGAATTCATTAACTTCAAAGTTTTCACGGGTACAGGTAGTATTCTTTTGAGGTACAGTACCTCCCAATGGTCTGGCATGACCTCTGTCCTGATGATGCCAACCTGGTGTACAGGTTGGAAATTAATGCCAGTAATATTTTTACAACTTCTATCTATATCTATCTATTGCCAGACGCCTCAATCCCGTTTGGGGTGGCCACAAACAAATTGCCTCCAAGTCGCCCTGTCCCCCGCCATTTCACTGCCCTGCTCCCAACTCACACCCCCCTCTCTCATATACCTCTCCACCCCATCCCTCCATCTCATCCTCGGCCTCCCCCTCCCTCTTCCCCCCTCCACCTCACTCACATACACTCTCTTCGTCAGTCTTTCACCCTCCATCCTCTCCACATGACCAAACCACCTCAGTGTGTTCCTCATAACGCTTCCTATCACATCCACATCAACACCACAACGCTCCTTTATATCCTCATTCGTCAGCCTGTCTCTCCATTTGACTCCACAGGCTCCTCTTAAATATCTCATTTCCACTGCTCTCACTCTTGACTTGTGACCTTCCAACAACGTCCAAGCTTCACTTCCGTACGTTAGAGTTGGTATCACAATACTGTCATGTAGTAACTTTTTCACTTCCATGCTCACTTCCCTGTTTCTTATCGCTGCTTTCAAAGAACCAGCAACCTTTCTTCCCTGCTGTACCCTTTCAAGCACTTCACCCTCCAAACCTCCATCCTTACTTATCACACTACCCAAGTACTTAAACGTACTCACATTTTCCAATTCCTCACCATTCAACCTCGCTATACATTCACTGACTTCACCTCTCTCAAAGACCATCACTTTACTCTTCCCTACATTCACCTTTAGATTCGGTTTCTTACACACTCTCTCAAACTCATCCACCAAGCCTTGCAGCCCTCCTTCGTCTTCACTCAACAACACAGTATCATCTGCAAACAACAGTACAGGGAGTTTCCAACAGTATCCTCTCTCACCAGGGCCACTCCAACATCCACTACCCTACCTTGTACCTCTTTTATTACCCCATCCATGTACAGATTGAACAACCATGGAGACATGACACATCCCTGTTTCAAACCAACTTTCAAAGAGAAAAATTCACTTAGTTCACCATCCACACGCACTGCAGCCTTCGCACCATTGTACATACTCTTCACAGCATTCAACAACTTCCCATCTACTCCATATATTCTTAACACTTTCCACAATCCTTGTCTATCCACCCTGTCATATGCTTTCTCCAAATCCATGAAAGCCGCATACAACTTCTTTCCCTTCTCTAGAAACTTTTCCACTAAAGATCTAAGAATGAATATCTGATCTACACAACCTCTTCCCTTCCTAAAGCCTCCCTGTTCTTCTCCAACTAATTTCTCTGTTCTTTCTCTAACTCTGTCAATAAGTATCCTACCATACACTTTTCCTATTATACTAAGAAGACAAATGCCCCTATGATTACCACACACTTCTTTTTCTCCTTTTCCTTTGAACAAGGGAATAATTATACCTAACTTCCAATCCTCCGGGACTCTACCTTCCTCCCAGGCCAATCTCCACATCTTCCACATCCATTCTACTACTATCTCTCCCCCATGCTTCAGCATTTCACCACACACTCCATCAATTCCTGGGGCTTTCCCCGATTTAACTTTCTTCATTGCTTCCACAACTTCTATCCTACTGATTTCTTCCTGTCTTCTCACCTCCCTCCTTCTCCCAGCCATTCCCCAGCCACTTATACTCACATTACTTCCATCCTCTACGTTCAACAATTCCTTAAAGTGTTCTCTCCATCTGCTCACTTTTTCTCCCTTCTCCACTAGTAATCTACCATTTTTATCTTTCACTCCCCTGCTAACTTCATTGCCACCCTTTCTGACTTTCTTTACCTCTTGCCAGAACATTTTCTTACAGTCCCTCCACTTTATACTCAAATTCCTTCCAAATTCCTCATCCACTCTCTTCTTACTCTCTCTTACTAATCTTTTCACCTCTCTCTTTCTTTCTACATATAACTCTCTCTTCCACCTCTCAACTTCTTCCACACCCCTATTTCTCATCCATTCATTGGATGCTTTCTTCTTTTGTGCCACAGCCTGTTTCACCTCTTCAGTCCACCACGCTGTTCCTTGCACCCCCCTCCGTCTTCTCTTCCTCCCACACACCACATCACATGCTGCACATATTTCTTCTGTAAATATCCTACACACACCTTCCACGTCTCCCATCTGCTCCAATTCATATTTGCCCAATCGTTCCTCCACTTCTCTCTTATACTCTGCCTTTTTCTCATCCTCTTGTAACCTTTCCACTCTCCTTGCAACTACTCCTTCCTCTCGTCTTTCCCTTCTTCTATTCCTCCATCTTACTTGAATTTTAATTCTGGCCACCACCAAGTAGTGGTTAGAAAGTCCACTCCCCCAGCCTCTATAAACTCTTGCATCCATTACACATCTTTGCATCCTTTCATCACCAACCCCCTCCCAGCACAAATGTCCACTAACGCACTCCCATTCTCATCTATCTCAGCAGTCACACTCCACTCACCAACTATTCCATCCACCTTCACATTCCCAACTTTACCATTCATATCACCAATCAAAAACACTCTCTCATTCCTTCCAAACTTTTCCATGCACACTTCTACATTACAACTTGCACTGTATTATCCCATGTTTTTATACATTTTTACGCTAATGTCGTGCATTATCGACAATGATTCAGTATTTATTTTTTTCAGTTGAACGATGACACTTGAGACTAATATTTTACCAGTGAGTTCCTATATATTTTGTGATATTTATCCACACCTTTAAAGGAAAATATCATAGGCAGTTTAAAAGTTCATTTATTGTAAGGATCCCTAAAGGGAGAAGGGAAAACGAGATGCCAGCTCTCTCTATGTTTTGATTTGTGAGGGGCAGCACCGCAGCCTCCTGCCTGGAGCTTTTCTTTCTTCTAGCCCCTAGTATGAGTTAGAGCATCAACTTCTGTTCCCCTAAAAGGTATATTAATTGTATTTTGCCTATGCCAGTAAAGTTTTGTAAGTGATATCTGTTCTAGAAACTGTTAAATATGAGAAGAGTACTGAGCAGCTCTCTCTGTGTGGGAAAGACAGAAAACAGCTTGTGTCAGCATTCTGACGCCCTGGGGTAAGGCTAAGTAGTCACATACGCCACCGTGATGCTAAAATGTGTGTTATAATTATAGAATAAGGTGACAAATCTTTATCCTATGCAGTATCATCCTAGCACCTGGAGGTTAGCTAGATCAAAGGGCAGCTGCATTATCTAATTTCTTGGAATATTCCTATGTAAAGTTTTATTTTTTTCACAAAGTATAATACTTTTATCTTATCATTTTGCTTGAAACTACCTGAAAGTTCTAACACTTTCGGGGGAACAAGTCTTGGAGCAAGTTTTGGATAAAAGTCTGGGAGTGGACTTTATTCAAGTTCTGGCAGAGCATTTTACTTCTGATACTGGGTCCAGCATGGCCATTGGCTGTTTTTGTACACAGTTTCCAAGTATTGCCCAGGTCTGGAACAAGTCCATTCTCCGTCTTATCATCTAGCATTTATGGAGAAGCAGCATATAAATAAAGGACCAATCTCTACAGTCAGGGTGTTTTGTAATCCTCCTGCATCACCCTATCCTCCTTCCCAGATTATCTGAAGGGTCAGTGCTACCAAGTACATCTTATACCCTTCTTCAAGTCATAGTGTGGACACCCCTTTAACCCCTACACCGCGGGCTTGTTTACCAATGACTTGCGTGTGCCGCGGGGTTATTTGGGCTCCGACAGACTCTCAAAAAATATTTGCCAAAAATCAGTTATTAGTCCTAGAATAATAAAATTACATATGCTTATGGCACATACCTTCAGCTTTCTCCTGGAATGATTGTTGAGCCTTCGTCGGTTACCGTAGGACTCGTGGAGACCTCTGAAGTAGGGTAACGAAGTCTCCACTTTACACTTCCCGACAACCCGTAATATGATTACCACAGCCAGATACAAACACTATAAACACTATTCTACAATTTTCAAGTAGTTTGGGATCCATACTCAAAAAAAAAAACACTGTGAAAGCAATGGAAATTACGAGCGCGTCTGATCGTCGCACTGGCACTAGTTCGCTCATGGTAGTCTGTCATTTATTATTCATAAAACCCCTCACACTTTATATTTCTATTACTATATAACACTTATATATATCTACAGTCTTTATCCATAAGTTTCCTTCAGTAGTATTAGTTTATTGTCACTGTAGGGATTCAATTTCTTTCAGTAAAATACGTAGCATTCACTTTCTCGTCCTGTATACTGGCATTGAGAGTGAATGTCACTTTCATCTTCACTCTCATAACTCATAGCATTCAGACATGCTAGAGTGAAACTTTCACTTTCATTACTCCTAGGGTATATACTCGTATTCTTATAATACTACTCATTTACATTTCTATTTACGTTCTCTATTTTATTTACGTTATTTACATTTCTATTTTATTTACAGTGTTATGCACTGTCACTTGAAATAACTTATAAAACTATTTTCCATTGTTCACGTATATTTACATTCATTACTTTCACTTGCTGTTTACACATTATTTACAATTCCACTTGCACTGTTTTACTCAATAGAAAGATCGTAGTCACTCTTTTATCAATTGTCAGCCCTTTACCTCTTTCCACACGAGGTTTAGTAGGGGGTAAAGGTCACAGAGCCATTTGCATGGGGGTGAAAAAAGGCCTTGAAGTCAGCAAGATGAAACATACGTCCTCTCATTCGGAAGATGAGAGTACACTGATAACGCAGGGGCCAGGCCAGCTAGCCTAGAGGCCTGCTTTAGGGGTTATTCAGAGTTACCAATATTACTTCTTGAAACAGCTAAGTCTAGCACTGATATGACTGGCAGGAAATCTAGACAATACATTATAAATTTGGTAGTTCCAGGTGAATGTAAATATCATTTAGGCTTCTCCCTTCCCTCCTTACATGTATATTTATTACCAAAATAGATTAGAGGCCTACTTAGGAGATATATAATCAGAGCTACCAATGTTAAATCTTGAAACAGCTTTGTGTAGCACTGATATGATTGGCAGGAAATCTAGACAATACATTATAAATTAGGTAGTTCCAGGTGAATGTAAATATCACTTAGGTTTCTCCCTTCTCTCCTTACATGTATATTTATTATGAAAATAGATTATACGGCATATTTCAAGGGGAAAAAAACAGCGAAAATTAGCAAACGAGTGCACGTGAGGTGTTGTCAGGTGATAATTAGCCAATTCCAGGTGTATGGCACTCTCACTTACCTGATTTCTTTCTTGTATATATTATTTGGTATAAGAATACGACATAGGGCTTATTTCAATGGATGAAATCAGTGAAAAATTCCAGGGAAGATTTACTTAGCGTAACATGGCCGGGCAGGCGAGAGGATAGGGTAATGGAGGGGGGGTAGGGAGGGGAGTCAAGAACGGGGAGAAATGGCTAAATTGTCAACAATGGATGGGAGTACAGATGAGATTAGGAGTGCTGACTAGTGTTGGACATTGTCAGTACTGATAGATGATACAAGCCCCCACTTGAAAGCCCGGGTGAATTCAAAATAACACAGAATCACAAAAGCGACGCCCCGCGGTATGATCCCTTGCTCCCAAGCGTCACGAAAGTGACGCCCCGCGGTTAAGGGGTTAAGTTAGGTCCATTTATTATTTTATTTTAGAGTGGATTACTCATTAATCATTCCTCACCCATTTCATGTATTCTTAAACTTTTTTTTTTTCATTTAAATGTACTGGTCATTTATTATTATTATTTTTTAAGTGGGATTTTGGTGGTTATTTTTCCACCAGTACTTCTGTTGACCAGTACACTACAAGCAAACCCTGGTTTAACGATGCAATTGGTCAAGTAAAAACCCATCGTTAGATGGGGTATTGTATCGCGGGGTAGATTTAACATGTACTGTATAGGGATGTGTTTTGAGTCTTGGGTTCCCCCCCCACCCCAACCAAGTCCTAAACCCATTCAAATGAGTCTAAAAAAAAGTTTAAAGCCGATCTAAATGGCCTAACAGCTGTAAATGAAGCTAACCTAAAACCAGTGCCTGTCTCACGTCTACCCAGTCAAGGTCACTGGAGAATGCGATCAACCAAATCGTATGCAAACTCGGTAGAGAGGAAGAAGCAGCACTGTATACAATCCCACCATCAGACGGTCTGGGGACAATTAAATAAACATCTGTTATGCATAATAATAATGTATGAATGACAAATAATCATTCATGCATAATAATAATGTATGAATGACAAATAATCATTCAAGGTGCAAACTGTTATGAAGGAGAATCGCTGATGTTTTGACAGAGAATTCTCTTGAAAGGAAATATTCTCGATGATGCAATTGGGATAGCCTTTTCAATGGTCCCCCCTTGTGTCGTTTTAGTTACTGTTCTGGCCGCTGACCTCCTTTATTTTCTTCTCTCTTATTTTCCAACATTTATTTAGAAATTCCTTTGTAATTTCAAAGCATTTTCCCTTGAACAGCCTGAATGTAAATACATGATTTATCGATCGATGATGCAATCAGGATAGCCTTTTCAATGGCCCCTCTTTATGTTGTTTTAGTTACTGTTCTGGCTGCTGAGCACCTTTATTTTATTTTCTCTCTTATTTTCCAACATTTATTTAGAAATTCTTTTGTTATTTTCAAAGAGTTTTCCCTTGAACAGACCGAATGTAAACACATGATTTATCGATTGGTGTTGTGATCAGGACAGTCTTTTCAATGGCCCCTCGTTATGTCGTTTTAGTTACTGTTCATATATGGAGCAGATGGGAAGTTGCTGAATGCCATGAAGAGTATGTAAGAAGGTGCTAAGGTTGCAGTGCGTGTGGATTGTGAACTGAGTGAATTTTTCTATTTGAAGGTCAGATTGAAACAGGGATGTGTCATGTCTCCATAGCTGTTCAATCTGTACATGGATGGGGTTATAAAAGAGACACAAGGGGCAGTGGATGCTGGAGTGGCCCTGATGAGAGAGGGCAGTGTTTGGAAACTCCCTGTACTGTTGTTTGCAGATGATACTGTGTTGTTAAGTGAAGATGAAGGGGAGCTGCAAGGCTTGCTGAACGAGTTTGGGAGAGTGTGTAAGAATCAGAATCTAAAGGTGAATGTAGGGAAGACTAAAGTTATGGTCTTCGAGAGAAATGAAATCAGTGAAAGTACAGTGAGGTTGGATGAGGATGAAATAGAAAATATGAGTGCGTTTATGTACTTGGGTAGTGTGATGAGTAAGGATGGAAGTTCAGAGGGTGAAGTGCTTGAAAGGGTACAACAAGGAAGAAAGGATACTGGTTCCTTGAAAGCAGTGATAAGAAACAGGGAAGTGAGCATGGAATTTAAAAAGTTACTGCATGACAGTATTGTGATACCAACTCTAACACATGGGAGTGAAGCCTGGACCTTGTTGGAGGGATGGAAGTCAAGAGTGAGAGCAGTGGAAATAAGTTATTTGAGAGGGGCATGTGGAGTCACATGGGGAGACAGACTGAGAAATAAGAAAGTGAAGGAGCGTTGTGGTGTGGATGTGGATGTGATAGGATGCATTAGGAGAAACATACTGAGGAGGTTTGGCCATGTGGAGAGGATGGAGAGTGAGAGACTGATGAGGAGAGTCTACGTGAGAGAGGTAGATAGGGGGAGAGGGAGGGGGAGGCCAAGGATGAGATGGAGAGATGAAATGGAAAGGTATATGAGAGAGGGTGGTGCGAGCTGCGAGCAGGGCAATGAAATGACGGGGGACAAGGAGACATGGAGGCAATTTGTTTGTGGCCACCCTTTACGGGATTAAGGCATCTGGCAACACATAGATAGATAGATAGATTTAAACTTATTATTATGTATTCCACGATAGGTTAGATGTTCAATGGTCCAACACGAAATATTCTTTGTTGAGTCATCTAGTTGTCCACACTGTTTTGTACTTCGTCTGATGGGCGACAATCCATACCCCAAATGACAGTACTCACTCCACCTATGACTAAAACACATTAATCTAAGTCTAAAAACAGTTTATAAATCACCCTAAAAACAAAATTAAGTCTAAAATACCATGAAAATTGGTAAGAAAAAAAAGAAATAAAAACCCACTGCAAAACTTGAGGTAGGCCTATGATAGACAGGGGTAGGGTGGTATTTCTATCCCCATCACTATTCCGGGGTTTCCCTGTACAAAACTTTTAGTGTATATACTTTGTATCAGGTACTATATAATGTGTTCACATAGTTATGAGCTCACCTGGTGTATCCCAACATGGCTGCCAGATGTAAAAGGGTGAGGCCATGCAGTTCAGGCAGGGTGGCAGCAAAGCCCTGGTCTACACTCAGCCACTGTTTTGCACTCATGCGCTGGCAGTATGAGATAACACGCTCCTGCACACACAAAGAGATAAAATTATGATTAGGGTGTGGCATTTTGTGTATTTACAGATTTACAGTATTTTACCTAGCTAAGTGCTCTGCTTACAGTATAACATACAAACACTGTGATGATGTATAACTTCAGTTTTGGAGAGAAGTGCTATAATAAAGTAAGGAATGAGAAAAAAGTGCGAAAATGTAAGAGACAGAATGATGTAAAGGGCAAAAATCCATTTTTCACTCAGTGACAGAATTTGGAGGCACCACCCATGAAGAGGCTTCTAGCTACTTTTGAGAATCAGAAAAGCTACAAGAGGTATGGCCCAAGATTCATAGGCAAAGACAGGGTGCAATGCTTCATATCTCCAGTAACAATGCCTCATGTGACATGATAACGTTCCTCCGATGTCCTTAGTGTCTTACCCATATGCCTGGGCAAGCGCTTGACTAGGCAACTTCACCCCTATATGAACATGCAGGCACCACTCTCATTTGAGAATGTGGGGCTTCCCTTGTGAAGGTGGTCTTACCTGGTGTAAAGTGGGAAAGAGGAAGGACATAACTCCCTTGGGTAGGGGCTGGGTGCCACCAAATTCACCTGTCATGAATAAAAAATTGGTCCTTAGCCCTAGAAGAACCTGCTTTGTAACTCTAAATTCTCTCATTTGGAAGCATCCTTCACGATGATTACCAAAGATAGTTCAAGAAACAGCAGTGAAGAGGCAGCTCCAAAAGTCATACACCTGGACAGCGACAGGAAAGTAAGTTTAAGTTAAAGGGGTTGACATCCTCTTGGATGTTACACCTGGAGCTCTGGCCAGAGGGGCCCATAGTTTCAGGGTGGCATGTGAATGGTGGGACCTCAGATGTATGTCCAGGCAGAGAAGCACATTCTGAATGTGCACCCTGGTGTTACAACAGTTCCCTACACAGATATCACACCTAACTTAATGGTCCTGACTGGAGAGACCGTGTCCACTGTCCAAGTTGGTACCAAAATGACTTGTGCTGGATGTGATGCTACAGTAACAAGACTCACCTCTACAACAATGGGTAAGGGGTGATCAGAATGACAAACCCTGCATTCCAAACCAGGATGGGGACAAGATACCAGCAATGACAAACCAACCACTCCTTGTAAAGTCAGGAAGTGCTGTCCCAGGATGAGACTGAAAGAGGTATGCAAATACCCCTGAATGGCAGTTCATCCTCTTCTTATCCAAAGCATAACAACAATTTAAAAAAAATGAAAACAAAGCATAATAATGTATAAAATGCACAAATTCCAAGAAGAAATAATAAAAGGTATAAACCCTCAACCCCACAAAAAAGATTAAACCTAGAAAAGTGAAAATTGCTAAACAGAACCTGGATGCAGCCACAGTATTACATAGTCTTACAGATGAAAAGAAAGCACAAAGAAAAAGAAAATCATGGGCAAAACAAGAATGTTTACCCTTTACCAACTAAGCATGCCAAACAGGGGAAGGAAAAGACAGAGAAACTGGGAGAAAAAGGAAGGAAAGAACCAGGAGCAGCTACCATGCCATAACATACTCATAAATCCCTTAAAATTCAAGTCAGACGGGGAAAGAGACCTCCTCATATACTGTACCACTGACTGAAGATGAACAGTCTTGAGGACAATGGGAGGCTCTATGGTGCAGCATATCAAGAAAAAGACAATATAAAACAAAGGAGGGGAGACCAAACAGATGAATAGTGTTGAAGACATTAAATGTGAAAACTGCACATTCATGATAACCAGGGTCAGAAGCAGGGAGATGCACACAAGGGTATTTAACCCACTGAGTGAAACATACTTTTCAGTTAGTAAGGTGGGTGACTGCTACATAATTTTCAGAAAGGGAGACTAATTTTAAATGTTCTGTGGTTGCAGTCAGTTTAAAACATTGGCAGCTGACTATGTTACTGACAAACTATATACTACTGTACTGCATAAATAAAACTCATTTACCTCTGGCCTAGAGGGAATTGAGGGATTTTACATTTATGCAGCAAGTTCTTATAACAAGTTGCCTTATTTTACATCCTTTTTGCAATTAAGTTCACAACAAATTACATTAAGTTGCTGGACAGAGTTCCAATACTACATGTAAAGCTGATCTGCCAGTTTCTTCTATTTTTTATACTGCCAACTGCAGAGAAAAATGTTTGACAAGTTATGAGACCCTATAGAAAGTACTGCATTGACAATAATGGTCTCATTCCATGGCATTCCTTGTCCTCAAGTAATGCAGATTACCAGGAAGGGAAAAATAACTTTGATGAAAAACACTGGCATCAGCACTTAAAATCTGTGGATCCTCCTGACAGCAACAGTGGCTTGGCCAGCAATGGCATAAAAAAAAAATACTGCTCCTGGCACTTGGCAAAGCAGAGTCCTTTGTTTTCATTCTTGTCCAAGCACCTAGTTGAAGCCTATTTCGAGAAGGTGACTTAAGTTGTTAAACTCTGACTCTGCTAGACTTGTGTGTGCATTCTGGAATGTAACCACAGATTCCTGGTGTACCGAGACCCCATGGATCAGCAGTGGGCTTTGCTTCTGATTTAGTTTGCGTTTTCAGGGTAACCTTCATAGTTGTTCTTCCACGTAGTGGCAGCCTTTGGGATGTTTTGTTTTCTCCTTTTTTTCCTCTTCTCCTTTCACCTTCTTATGTTTCCTCTGATTCTGAGCTTCCTTCTTTACTTCTGTGATGTCTTTGTTTCTTCTGTCTTTTATATGTTGTATTTTTTAGTGTTTTATGGTCTGCTGCTCCACATTACCCTTTTGTGCAAACACAATCTGGGATGTCAGACTGGTCTAACTTGTGTAGCATGTCACCACTGTTTGCAATGTTCCTTCTGTTAGTGTCTGCCCAGTAGATAGGGCACGTTATGTGTACCAGTACCTTCCCTCTGTTGAGATATAGTCTTACTGGCATGCCCCTTGTTCTTTTGAGTGAGTTCTACGTCCCACAAACATTACTGTGAGTTAGTGTAATCTTGGTTTCTCCTGGTCAAGGACATCATACCTCCAGGCTGAACATTTCTCACCTGACTGAGTCTAATGCAGCTCTCAAGTGATCTGTGCACGATCCCACATGTTCTTTCTACCTGGAGGCATTTGAGGATATGGCCTTGTCTCCCATCCTTTTACCAGCAGCACCATTCTGTAGTGCAACCCCCTTGTTTCTGAGACTGTTCTATGGACATCCCACACCACACCAAGGACAGCTCACTTCTCCCTAAGGGATGGTTCAGTCACAAACTCCCATCTGGGGTGTGCTAATCCAGAAATCCAGCAGGCACTACATTCGGCAACACAATTTATGCTGTCCCTCATTCCTCATAAGTCCTGCTCATCCTTCCACCCCATGGCACTTGAGGTATTATGTTTCTCTCAATGCACACCCCACTTCTTACTGCATCATGCAATAGGCCATCCTCTTGCAGAGCTGTCCTACACTTACTGTACTTGCCTTGGTGTTCCAGGTGGTGACTGAGAGGTGCTTTGGTGATGGGAGTTCAATCCCCAACTGGGATAGGAAACAACTGAAGATTTAAATTTCATTAAAACCCACTTCACTGATCTACTACAAGACCCATCAACATATCATAACAAAAAAACACCAACACCAAAACACCAATCTGGAATGAGACAGCCCTGGCATGCATTCACTATGGATGGTCGGTGCTAGCACTGATGTAGTGACATGTGAAGAAGTGTTGTACATAGGATCAGGGAATGGGCTGTTAAATCTATGTTCTGTTAAAGCCATTAGAAAAAAGAAATTCTTGCTCTTCCATTCAGCTTCTTGCATTTTGCTATCTCCACTGAGCCTTAACCACTCTACCACAGCACTATGTTATGGTAAAATGCATTGGTACTGTCTTACTAAGATACTCTGTCCTCATCGAGGAATGTGGAGCCAGGGGGATCAAGTCTGCTCAAAATAAATCTTTCATTGCTTCAGTGGTAATCAGTCGTACATCCCTCTCATTCTCAGTCAGAGATGATGTTCAGTGTGCCATGAGGATATCCCTTTTGTTTACCATCACAGTCAGGCTTTTGTATAGCTCCTTGCACTCGGTTGAGAATCTTCTCATTGTCTATCCCCCAACTAATATTTTGATATTTAGAGAAGCATGTCACATCCTTCATATATGAATTCTTATATATCCTTTTACAGTGAAAGACTACTCCCAGCAACCTAGGCCTTGTCAGTTCAAACTTATCTATCACTGTTGTTTTCATAGCTTTCTACGTTCAAAACTGGAGCACTATACACACTCAGTGTCTTTACTCGCCAGGCAGATTTTGCTCACTAACTTGTGATGAATTTTGACTGTCCAATGTGCTGGAAACAAAATAAGTCACTCACCTATTCCATTTTCCTTTTCAGTTTACCTCTGCAATTCTTATATATCCTTTTTCAGTGAGAGACTACTCCCAGCAACCTAGGCCTTGTCAGTTCAAACTTATCTATCACTGTTGTTTTCATAGCTTTCTACATTAAAAACTGGAGCACTATACACACTCAGTGTCTTTCCTCGCCAGGCAGATTTTGCTCACTAACTTGTATTTACCTATTTGTATTTACCTATTTGTAGTATACAGGAATTGAGCAATGCTCGTATTGTCCTGTCTCCATATCCACATTTATCAAGTCTACCTTTACACACATGAATGTTTTTCTCATGCACCACCTCTTTGTCTAAGTCATTCCAAATATTTAAGAATATACTTAATTGTGATATACACGGAATGTACTATGCTCGTGGGTTTCCGTCGCTGTTTCTCAATAAGTCGAATTTAACTTTAAACTCGTTTAAGTTTTTAGACTGGACGATCTCTTTGTCCAGGCTATTCCATAAGTCTATACTTCTGTAAGGAAAGCTATATTTCTTGATATCCTTCAAGCAGCTTGACTTTTTCAATTTCATTCCATGTCCTCTTGTTGCTCTCTTATCCCATACAAACAGATCTTCTTTGTCAATTTTATCTACTCCCACCATGGTCCTGAACACCGCAATCATGTCTCCCCTCTTTCTCCTTTCCTCTAACGAAGGCAAATCCAGTTTTTCCAGCATCTCTCTGTATGACAGGTCTGTCAGACTGGGGACCATCTTGGTTGCTGTTCTTTGTATTCTCTCAATCTTGTTTATATCTTTCTTTTTGTGTGGGCACCACACTACCGCTGCATATTCTAACCTGGGGCGGATCATGGCCACTATCAATTTTTTCATCATTTCTTCGTCCATATAATGAAATGCTACTCTTATGTTAGTCAAGAGCTTATAAGTCTCTCTAACTATCTTGTTAATGTGCTTTTCTGGTGACAAACTATCTTGGACCAGCACTCCCAAATCTTTCTCTTCTCTCCTTTTTGTGATTAATTCATTACCCAACAAATAATTCAGTGATGGTCTCCTGGTACTTTTACCCATTTCCAATATTTTACATTTCTTTACATTAAATTTCATTTCCCACGTCCGGCTCCAATTGTGTATCCTATCCAAATCCTCCTGCAGTATTTTACAATCCTCCTCAACCTCTATCTTCCTCAAGATCTTTACATCATCAGCAAACAGACTCGCATAACTGTTCACTCCATCTACCATATCATTTACGTAAATCAGGAACATTACTGGCGCCAACACTGAGCCTTGAGGGACTCCACTTGTTATTTCCCTCCATCCAGACATCTTTTCCTTTATTACTGTCCTCATTTGTCTGTCTCTCAAAAAGTCTCTCATCCATTCCAGAAGTTTCCCCTTTAGTCCTCCTATATATTCTAGTTTCCACATTAGTCTCTTATGAGGTACCTTGTCAAAGGCCTTCTCTAAGTCTAAGTACACACAATCCACCCAACCATCTCTCTCCTGTACCACATCAATCGCTCTTGAGTAAAAGCTCAACAAGTTTGAAACACATGACCTTCCACTTCTGAATCCAAACTGACATTCAGCCAAAATATTCATCTCTTCCAGATATTTTATCCATCTGTCTTTCAGGATTCTCTCACACAATTTTGCGACCATGCTGGTTAGAGACACTGGTCTATAATTCAGGGGTTCTTCCCTGTTTCCTCCCTTGTAAACCGGTACCACATTTGCCCTCTTCCATTCTTTTGGCACTTTCCCCTCTTCCAGTGAGCATACAATTAAGCTGTGAATTTTATCCGCCAGTTGTTCTCTGCATTCCTTCAGTACCCAATTAGAAATTCCATCAGGTCCTGGGGCTTTCCTTACATCTTGAGTTTCCAGTAATTTATACACTTCCCGCACCTCCACTTTTATATCTTTCATCACCGGAACATTTCTAATCACTCCCTCCCCTTCCACAAGCTCCTTTTCTTTAGTGAAAACTGACTGGAAACGTTTGTTCATTATTTCTGCTTGCATTGCTGCATCCTTAAAGACCTCTCCATCTACTTTCAGCTTGGTGATTCCTTCCTTTTGTTTCAGTTTGCCATTAACAAATCTATAAAACAGTTTGGGTTCATCCTTGCATTTGTCAATTATACCTTTTTCAAAATTCCTTTCTTCTTCCCTACGTATTCTTGTGTATTCGTTTCTTGTTCTTTTATATTCTTCCTTTGTTCTGTCGTTACCTCTCTTTCTCCAATTGTTCCACACCTTATCTCTCTCTTTTTTGGCTATCATACACCTTCTATTAAACCACTCCTTTTTCCTGTTTTCTTTCCCTCTTACTCTTGGTACAAATTTTTCCACTCCCAAATTATAGAGGTCTAGAAAGATATCCCACTTCCTCTGTATCATCCAGGGAGGTACTACCAAGGTAGTAACATGGGGCCTAGGCCTGGTAACTGGACTTGCACAACATTCCCAGGCAGGGAACTCAAGCTAATTTACCAAGTCATCAAAGTCCAGGTGGAGACTATTATACTTATCTCACAGTTCCTCCTCTTGAAGGCTATGCCTCCTTCATTTTTCCTGTGCCTCACCATGAGGAAGGACCCTGTTCTGACCCTGATGAGGTGCTGTCTACCACATGAAGGTGCTGGCTTACTTGTGGTTGATGGGTGTGCTCAGGCAGACAGACCAGTGTAGAGCAGCAACAAGAGTAAGCCCACAATGTTCAACTAAATGAGGGTAAAGTTGATGATACAGCAGATAAATTGATATAGTAGATGTTCATTTGGGGGAAATATAATGATGCCAGATTCAGTTTATGTTAAATCTTGTTTGGCTGTTACCTAACAGTGATTATATAAATGCAAAGAAACAAGACATTAAATGTCTAACTGAAACCAAATTGAACAGTGACATCAATATGAATGTGCTAGAATGGAATGGCTATAACATATGAATGGAGGAAGAGCTAGAAAAAACAAAAAATGTTGGAGGTGTGCTGGTTATAATTCATGAAAAAATAATGGCATGAAGGATAGATACTGGAAACAACAATGCAGAGGTAGTCGGGGGTGGAAATACAAGAAGATCAGGGTAGAAAACTGGATATAGTTATGATATACATGTCTCCTCAAACAGGAATGCAGAAATGAGGGGAATATAAATGTCTGATGAGAGGGTCCCTAGATGTGTTAGCAAATTTGAAGAGAAGAAACAACAGACTGGTGTTGACTGGAGATTTGAATTAAAAGGAGGTAAATTGGGAAGGACTGGATGCAAGGACATTAGAGAAAGTTGGGCATACAAAGTCCTGATGGTAGAAAACTAATTCAACACATCACAAAAATACAAGAATTGGAGGAGATGATGAACCATCATTATTGGACTTGATATTTAAAAAAACATTGCAATGATGTGTTTGATTTAATTAAGATACCAGTGTCCCCTGTAGAAACGTGACCATTTGGTCACTGAAATGCAGGTGCTGATGAGAGACATGGAAGTGAAATATGAAACACACAAACAGAGTAGACAAAACTAGGGAAAATGGACTTTGACTCTCTTAGACATTATTCTGGTTATGTAGATTGGAGCAAAATGAGTGACAGAGAATATCCAAGAGAAATATGGAATTATGGTGAACATAATAATTATGAAGAGAGTGTTAACAGATATAACTCAAAATTTGCTAGCCAGATGGAGAGGAAAAAGGAATGGTTTAATTATAGGTGTAAGAAAGCACAGGAAAAAAGAAATACAGCATGGAAAATGTTACAAAGAAGACACGGTGAAAGAGTGTGGAATGAATACAAGGAGGTAAGAAATTACTATGTAAAGGTATGAAGAGGAGAACAAATGAAATATGGAACCAAAATTTTTCTATAAATTTGAAAATGGCAAAATGAAAGTAATGGCAGTAAGTGGTACTGACCATCATCCACTCACTTGATGTAGTGCTGCCTACTTCCTCCTTCACCTTTATCAATCTTATTCTGTGTCTGCCCTTCTCTCTCCCTATTTCTTCCATCTTTCCTGTCATTATTTATTACTCTTGTACAAAGTGCAGGGAGCTGTTGCCTCTCCTAACATTGAGAGGGCTCTCCCTCTGTGCTAAGGGATCTTAGTATGCAGCATGAGTCAGAAGCGAAATGCTGTATGGTAGTGAGACCTGGACAGTAAAGGACGAGGATATTCGCAGGCTCAAACATACAGAAATGACAATGATTAGGTGGATGTGCACTGCCTCCTTGAGTGCAAGGCCTGAGGGTGCTAGGTTTACGATGGAAGAGTTAAGAGGTAGAATGGGATTGGAGTGTATTGGTGTTGTGATGAGGAGAGGTAGATTGAGATGGTTTGGAAAGATGGAGAGGATGAAAGACAAAAACTGTGTGTAGAAAGTGGGAAGTGTTAATGTTAGGGGTAGGGTTGCGATAAGCTGACTGAAACTGACCTGGGAAGAGGTCATTGAGTGTGACCTCAGAGATAAGGGACTCAATAAGGAAGCTGCCAGAGATCAAGCAGCATGGAGAGTTGCCATTAGGTGAGCAAGACCAATGCATGCAAGCATGTTAGAGCCTTTAACTCCTAAAGTCCTATGATCATCTACTGATGTATTCGGGCCTTGGTAAGCAGAGTCCTATCATCACCAATCGTACAGAAGCTACCAAAAACTGGCACGAGGTATCCCCGTCTCTTTGATGATGTATATAGAGCCTAGCCAATGGAAAGTATAATATCTGGTGGTGTGGTGTCTGGCATGATTGGTCCCCGTAGACATGATGGGGGAGGGTCCTCCCACCCACTATATCTCCATCTCTATCTGCTCCATTGGGCCCTGTCCTCAATGTCTTCTCCCACCCAAATCACCCCCCATACTCCCTCTAGACCATATTGGCTGTGTGTGGCAAGCATATTCCCTCCCTTTTGCCCCCCTCCTGATGCTCCCCCACACTCCCTCCACCTCCCTATTCCCCCTTATGTTGTCCCATTCTCGCTCAGAGTGAGGGATGGCTTTTTTTATCTCTCCCTCTGACAGTCAACAGTGCAGTAACCATCAGACATATGAGAGTGA
The DNA here is from genome assembly GCF_032717465.1 of Coenobita brevimanus. NCBI lineage: Eukaryota > Metazoa > Arthropoda > Malacostraca > Decapoda > Coenobitidae > Coenobita > Coenobita brevimanus. Next base: position 15,126,478 of record NC_137040.1, on the reverse strand, counting down.
AATATACTTTTCTGGTGTGTAAAATCAAGCTCTTCTAATCTATGAGACCAAAATTTACTTTGGTGCAATTTCTTTTTCTCTCTATACATGAGGGGTTACCATCCATCCATCATCCAATCCTATATCACTCCATGAGGAGCGTAGGAGCCCTGGGTTAGGCAAGTTGGTCCTGACACTTAAGTTGAGAGTGACCAGCCTCACTCATCCCTAAGTGGCATTACATGAGCAATAAACCCCAATCACCCCTTGGATATAAACCTTCACCGGCTCAATCCGATTGGAGTGCCTTAATTACCCACTAAACCACCAAGGGTAACAATTTTTATTATTGGCTCTCTTTGACAGTCAATAGTGTGGTAACCACTAGACATATTAGAGTGAAATATACATTTTCTGGTGTGTAAAACCAAGCTCTTGAAATCTATAAGACTAATATTTACCTTGGTGAAAGCTGAAAAACTGGACCCTAAATGCTGTTCTGGGACAGACAGGGTGGGAGAAGCTGCAGGCTTTAGGGGTTAAAAATGAAACAAAACAAAACTTTCCCTTTCAGGTGAATTTACATTGAGTGACAAGCCTAATGGTTTCCTGTAAGTCAGGAAACCATTTACAACAATTGGTGGTACTCATATAACCAACCATATGTGTTCTCTACATTTCAACATATGGGTTGGTGGAGGGTTAATGCCCTTCCCCATAAAAACAACATACTCAAAGAGAAACGGCCAACCCTTAAGGGATTACGGTGTCTGGATATAGATGGATAGATAGAAAACAAAAATAAGGGATACCATAGTGAGATTGAGTGATGTGGAAGTGATATATGATAAGGATATGAGTAAGATCATGAACAACAGGCAACATTCAATATTTGTAAATGAAAGCAAATTTATGAGCTCAGGTGAAGAAGAGGGCGCTCAGCAGTTAGCTGAGACAGTAGATGATAGTTATTAAATGCTATACATGATGCAGTGCAGGTGCATATGTGCAGATATGAAATCCTGTGGGCACGTTTTGAAGAAAGCATGGCACCTGTTTAGATGTCTTAGGGACATCATCAGCTTTAGGAAAAACCAAGGTGGCAGTCTGAAAAATTGTTAGATTCAAAATGGCGGCCAATTTTGAAAATGGTTGCCAAGCGATACTGATATTTCTTAACATACAGATAAAATCTGACAGGATAGGACGATTTTCATGATCTTTTCATCACATTGCATGTTCTTGACTATGCTGAAATGAAATTCCACTATTTTAAAGAAACTATTGAAAGTTCTGGACCAGAACCTAAAAATAAAGGTAGAAATATGGGAGAAAAGTCTAAATTTCCTTGAATTTTTCTTAGCGGTACAGCTTGACCATAAACTTAGTCTCAGACACCTCATTCATTTCTATCTTCTGTCTATTTAACTATGTTTATTGGTATTAGGCATCACAGTGATTGCATAATGCCATCTACACATTGTCTCACAATACTGACAGACTGCACATTTGCACATTAATTTTATGTATCATTTTATTCTAATATTTATACTTGTTCTTAAGATAAGTTTTATTTACAGACAGATGTATGGACATTTCAAAGTGGTTGAGCTGAAACAAGATCATTCATTGTTTGCAAGGTTATTGGTTGTCTGCAAGGCTAGGCCCGACATAAAGTTGGAAGATGCAGTTGGGAAATATGAATTTTTTGTTACTGCTCAATGAAAGGCAGTTTGGTGGACATCCTAGAGAAGCTTCCTGGAAATCATGAAACCATTACCAGTGCAACCAGCAAGAATGATGGCACAGCTGAAGGACCAATGAAAACAGTAGTCACTGTTGATGCAATGGCTGAAGTCCAAGCTTTTGCAATGCCAAAGGACATGAGGCACTGTTCAGAGCTTGCATAAAGATTTACAGAACACATCTTGCTGAAATACAGTGACTGTGATGAGCTGCACCCAATATTTGACAGATATGATGTTGAAAATTCACTGAAACTAGCCACTAGAAAAAGAAGACGAGGAGGGCAACCACCACTTGCTTATCACATAACAGACAGAACAAACACTGCCAGCATATCCTTGGAGAAGCTGTTGTCTCATACACAAACAAAGCATGAATTAACAACATATGTGACGGAAAAACTACTGACAGCAGCTGCTGAAAATCAGCAAAATGTAGTTGTGGCTAGTGGTAGCAAGTGTCAAGGCACACACAGGGATATGAGCTTCCTTGACAGCAATCAAGAAGAGGCAGACACCAAACTTTCGCTACATGCTGTGGATGCAACAGCCTCAGGTGCAACAACTCTGCAGATTCATCCCCCAGATACTGGCGTGTTTGTTCTCGCTATCAGGCAGTACCCAGATTTGTGTCAAGACACATCATTTGTGACAGGAATGGGACAGCGGCACAGAGTGATCCCTCTGAGACCAATTGTTGAGGCACTTGGTCCAAATAGAACACCTGTTCTTCCAGCATTCCATGCACTCAGTGGTGCTGATAACACAGGTAGCTTTGCTGGCAAGGGGAAACTTAGCTGTTGGAAAGCTTTTCAGGATGCAGAGAATGATGTTCTATCAGCACTGACAAGTCTAGGCACTAGTGATTAACCAACAGATGAAATATTCACCTCCATAGAGAAATTTGTTTGTCAGATTTACCTTCCAAAGACCCTTATTTCCAGGCTGAAAGACCTAAGATGGTGGTTTCTCAAGAAGAAGCAGGCTGACTCAGAAAAACTCCCACTAACCTCTGAGGCACCCCTGGAGGCCATATTGCGCAAACATTACCAGTTATTGGTATGGAACCAAGATCAAATTGCCAATCCCAGACTGCATCACCTGAGGGTTATAGGTGGAAGTTTGATGGTAAAGAATGGGAACCAGTTATAACCAAACAACCACCAGCACCACATGCAGCGATTCACTTGGTTAAGTGTAGCTGTAAAAAGTCTGACTGTTTCACTGGCCGTTGTTCTTGTCGAAGTGCAGACTTGAGGTGTACAGAATTATGCAGCTGCTCTGGTAGTGATGTAGAATGTGAAAATACAGAGTCCATGGTGTTAGAAAATGAAAGTGATGATGAAAATTAAGATGTTATTTAGCAATGAAAATATACAGAAGCATAGCATAATAATGCCATCTTGGGTTTTGTTGTTCTAGTGCTCCATTTCATAGATAATACAGTTTATTCATGAACATAATTTGTCAGCAAAGGACTCATACAGGAACTATTGTACAAAATAGATTTCTGATTGAATCTTTTAAGTCAACTTGAACAGTGAGTGAAACCTTTAAGACCATAATTATGCACTGTACATTCAAAGGTAATAGTTGATCAGGCATATATGAATTGCTAGTTATTTGATAAATGTATGTATGGTAAATGTGTGTAACATCTTATTCCAGGTCATTATTCTAATAACACATTTAAGTGACATTTCAACCAATTTTACTTATGCTTTTTAACTGTCAGAAAAAAATAAATGATGTTAGAAAAAACTAAATGATTAGCAGATTGGGCAACAGTCTGTTTAGGTAAACTTCATCACCTATTCCTGCTACCGTATGATTAGTTTTCATACATTCTGACTTAAACACAAAACAATGTAGTAAATCATCTGTCTCTACTGTCTTCAAATTCATATTTAAAGAGGGCTTTTGTTTCAAATATTGAAATATATGCCTTATTAATTAATATCTGGAGTCTTTTCAACCGAATTACACGTATACAGATGTAATTATTTGCTCTGATATTAGAGAAATATGCAAATAAAGGGGCACAGGTCACTGCAATGCATTTTTTAATATCATAATCAGATCTGGCATCACCAAAAACATATAATTTGATGAGTAGATCATTAAAATTGAGCAAGTGAGATTTAGCTGCAGGAATAAGAATTATTATAATCGCTAAGCAGCAATCTTTGAAACTGGCTGCCATTTTGAATCTAACAAGATTTCAGACTGCCACCTATGCTTTTATTTATAATAAGCTTGTATTTTAGACAACTGAATAGGTGCCATGCTTTCTTCGAAAAATGCCCATGGGATTGCACATGCTCCTGCACTAATGAGGGAATTAGATGTGAGAAAGGCCATGGAGTCAGATGGCACTGCTGGATGGATATTAAAAGTGTGCAGATCAATAAAGACAGCCAATTTATGATATTATTAATGTTCATTGAACAATGGAGAATTAAAAGACTGGGCAGATCAACTGGCATTACCAATTTATGATAATATTAAATGTTAACTAAACTTAGGACAGTTGTCAATACATTAGAAAAGGGAAATACAGTGTTAATTTATAAAGGAGGCGATACAGACGACCAACTTTATTGTAAACCATATCCCTCTCCAGTGTTGTTTGCCAACTGTATGAAAAATTATCAGAAAAAGGTGAATTAAATTCCTAGAATGATGGTAGGTGGTGGGGACCATCATCCACTCACTTGATGTAGTGTTGCCTACTTCTTTCTTCACTTTTATAATTCTTTTTCTGTCTGCCCTCTTCTCTTCCTATTTCTCCAACCTTTCCTTTTATTTTTTATTACTTTTCTTTCCTTTTCATGTGGCTTTACACTGAGTGACAAGCCTAATGGTTTCCTGTATGTCAGGAAACCATTTACAGTGCTGGTTGATAACCATATAACCAACCCAAAACTGTCAACAAGTGGGTTGGCAGAGGGGTAGTGCCCCTCCCCACAAAATGGCTTACATAGATAAACAAACTCCCCTTATAGGATTATGGCATCTGGATATAGATAAGATAGAAGTTCCTTAAAGAATATGAGGTAATAACAACAAAGCAATCTGGATTTGGGGTAGGCTTATCATGTGTCACAAAACTGTTTTTAAAGAAAAGTGGTGGATATCATACCAGAAAGAGAGGGTTGGGTAGATTGTGTCTACCTGGATTTGAATAAGGCAATTGACAGGGTGCCACAAAAAGAGATTGCTAGGGAAATTAAAAACAATTGGAGGACTGAAGAGAAAACTGCTAATATGGATGGAAAATTATTTAGTGGGAAGACAGATGAGAACAAGTACATTCAATCATTCATTCATCATCTAATCCTGTGTTGCCCCATGAGGAGTGTAGGAGCCCGGAGCTAGGCAAGTCGATCCAGACATTTAAGATGAGAGTGACCAGCCTCAAACATCCCTGAGTGGCATTACATGAGCAATAAACCCCAACCATCCCTTGGATATAAACCTGCACAGGGTCAGTCAGACTGGGATGCCTTAATTACCTACTAAAACACGAGGTGCCATAATTTGGTTATATGGTTACCACCCAGCATAGTTAATGGTTTCCTGGTGTACAGGAAACCATCTGGCTTGTCACTTAGTGTAGAGTCACCCATAGACAGAAGGAAGAGGAAAAACTGAAGGAAAAAAAGAAGAGGAAGGAAGGAAGGAAAGGGCAGTCATCTGAGAGCAGCACTACATCGAGTGAGTGGATGGTGAGCGCCCCCACCTAGTTACAAGAGACATATTCTCGATGGAAGAGTGCGACTAGTGGAGTGCCGCAAACGTCATTTTTGGGTCCTATTAAGCTTTTGATTTACAGCAGATTCTTAAAATTACATACCATTTGGTAATATGAACCTCTGAAATTTAAACTGTTCATATTTAAATGGATTTCTTATGGAGGAAAAATAAGCTGAGGACATGGGTGAGTGGTGACAACACAGACAAAGAAAACAGTCTTTTTCTGTTTAATTTTCTTGTCTTACTCCTTCCCTTAAACACGAAAACAATCCAAACAAAATATCTGCCCACCATTTCCACAGTACTTTCCTTTCAATATACAGTACAGGTACAGTATTACCAAATGAATATTACTTGCTACTGGATTCTTAATAGCAACATACTCAAGAAATCATATTGCAGCAATCTTAAAAAATATAAAATATTAAATATGAAATAAGTCCATCAATTGGAGCATACAGGCACCTTCCAGCTGCTGCATTCATCAGTGTCTGACAACTGATTCGTGTGGTTGTATCTCTGCCTCTTGTAATTCTAGTTATCATGCATTATCTTTTATTTTGGTTCTTGGCACCATGCACAGGTTTTTTTGCTTTGAAACAGGGGCTAGGTAATTCAATTGATGTTTTTTTTTTTTTAATTCATGCCCTCTTGAAAGAAGTCATTATCCACTACAATGGGATCGTTTGTCCTGGTTCATGTATGACGGCACATAAATAAATATTGTCAAAAAAGGACAAATGCGCAGATTGCACATAGCTGGTACCTGCACAACTGTTCACCAAATGTCGTTAATACACTTATTTTCAATGTTGTACTGCCTGTAAATAATGTAATGTGCGATATATGACACTGTAATTCACATGTTGGATCTGCATAACCAATCACTCAGTTTTTCAAGTCACTGTATATAATGTGCAATATACACAGCTGCTATTCACGTGTTGTGGAGAGGATTGAGCATCACCATTTGCTTGTTTGTCGCACGTGAGACTGCTTCCTTGACCACGTGAACTGCTGACACATTACATGCCATTAATGCTGTTGTTTTTGCTACATCCCATACTTATGATCTGACTGGCAGCTGTAGTTTTTTAGTTCCATATAGCCAGACTGTGTCTGTGGACAGAAGCCAAGCAACCTTAGATGCATTTTGAATCCCAAATTCTAGCCCTGACTCATTAAAATCGTGTTTGCAATTGAAAATTGTGATCTGGTAAATATTTGAAATTCAAGCTGTCCAGATTTATTCATGTAAAATTTGAGAATCTACTGTATGTAAATGATATGCTAAAAGATTTAAGCAGTTATATGAATATATGATGCAAAATTATGGAGCAAATCCAGAATGGTGACAGTTGTTAGGAGCTGCAAAATGATTTGGTTAAGATGTTCAGTTGGAGCCAGACTTGGAAAATGGAATTTAATGGGAAAAAAAAAAAAAAAATCCATGTCCTAGAAATGACAGTACAGTACTTTAAGTGGCGAAAGACCTAATTATGAGTGTAAAATGGGAACAGAGAGGATCAGACCTAATAATGAGTATCAAATTTGAACAGACAGGATCAGCAAAGCATGGGAAGAGAATGATCTCAAGTGACCATACAAGATAATCAATCAAAAGAGAAGAATATAAATAAGATAATTAGAGGGAGATATGGATTAGTGGCAAATATTAGAGTGGCTTTCAGTTATCTGGGTGAAGAAATGTTGAGAAAAATAACTGTGTCCATGATCAAACCAAAATCTGATTATGCAACAGCAATATGGTCACTACATTTGAAGAAGCATTTAAGACCACTGGAAAAGGGACAGAGGAGGGCAACTAGCATACTAGCAAATATGAGATAACCGTTTTATGATGTGAGACTTAAGTAGCTGAAATTACTAATGCTCAGTGAGAGAAGAGAGAGGAGATTTGATTATGATGTTCAAAGAAGTCAGAAAACTGGAAAAAGCAGATAGAGAAGATTGTGGTGACACTACGACATACACTGTATCAATAGTTAGGTTATTATGTGTATTATATGCATATATTTGTAATAGTTATTCCATTTGCTTGGTTTACTCAGTTTTTGTTCTATGACTTTTGTTTGGATCCTTTCACTGATCCACCTGGTGAACTAGCTTACACCTTTTCTATCCTTAATGACCTACAGCAGCTTGTACAGCACCCTACCCATATCCCTGACCGCCTTGGAGAGAGCTCCAACATACTTGACCTCTTCCTTACTACTAATCCTTCTGCTTACACTGTTAATCTTTTCTCTCCGTTGGGCTCCTCCGATCACAACCTTATCACTTTAACCTGTCCTATCGCTCCGGTATGGCCTGTGGACCCTCCAAAGAAACGACGTCTGTGGCACTTTGGAGCTGCGGATTGGGAGGCCCTCAGGCAGTACTTCTTTGATTTTTAATGGAATGATTATGCTTCCATGGCCGGGAGCCATCTGAGTGTGCCTTGCGCATTACGGAGGTTATTCTCTCAGGCATGGAAGCATACATTCCTTTCTCATATCCTCTGACTAATGCAAGAAAGCCTTGGTTTAATCACGCTTGTTCTAATGCTGTCCGCAACAAAGAGAGGGCCTATAAAAGGTACCAGAGCCAACCCATCCCTGAATCACATCTTTTATACGTTTCTGCCAGGAATCGTGCTAAGTCTGTTCTTCGCCCTGCTAAAAATAATTTCACCCGTACTAAATGCTCTCAACTCTCCAACTTGAATTCTTCCCGCTCCTTCTGGCACCTTGCCAAAAACCTTTCTAACAACTTTACCTCATCATCCTTCCCTCCTCTTTTCTACTCTGATGGCTCTGTAGCTATTTCTTCTACTGATAAAGCAGATCTCTTCGTGTAGACTTTCTCCTCCAATTCCACCTTAGATGATTCTGGTGCTGTTCCTCCATCACTTTCCCCCTCTGACTTCCTCATGGCTGACATTAAAATTTCTTCAGCTGATGTATTTTCTGCCATCACTGGCCTCAATACTAACAAGGCATATGGGCCTGATGGAGTCCTTCCTGGTGTTCTCAAGAACTGTGCTTCTGTGCTTACACCCTACCTAGGCAAACTCTTTCGCCTTTGTCTATCAACTCATACCTTTCCTTCTTGCTGGAAGTTTGCTCTCATTCAGCCAGTCCCAAAGAAGGGTGACCATTCCCAACCCTCTGACTATCATCCAATTGCTTTAACATCCTGTATCTCAAAAGTTTTCGAGTCAATTCTTAATAGAAAAATTTTAAAGCACCTTTCCTATCACATCCCCCTGTGGCGGGGGGGGGGGGGACACAATCTGGCCGCACTATGGGGTGGTACTACTACTCTGCGGCCAGGTTGTGTTAAGAAGAATACTGCCACCGTATTCCCTGCGTGTCGTAAAAGGTGACTAAAAGGGGCGGGGTGAGGGGACTAGGAACCCCCTCCTCTGTTTTTTAGTTCCTAAAAAGAGAAAGGCCAGAGAAAGGGATGGGGGATGGAGTTATCCCCGTACCCTGAAGATTGGGTCTATGAATGTGCGTGGATGTAGTACAATTGAGGCTAAAAGGGAGGAGATTGGAAGAATGTTTGTGAGAAGAAAGTTGGATGTCTTAGCTTTGAGTGAAACGAAGATGAAAGGGAAGGGTGAGTCTATGTTTTGAAGTGTGAATGGAAGATTGTCAGGTGTTGATAGAGGAAGGGCAAGAGAAGGTGTGGCCTTGTTAGTGAGTCAGGAAGTACAGCAGTGTGTGATTGAATGGAAAGAGGTGTCATCGAGACTGATGTGGGTGAAAGCAAAATTTGAATGTGAGTTGTGGGTGTTGGTGAGTGCCTATGGGCCTGGTAGTGAAAGGGATGAAGAAGAGAGGGAGTCTTTCTGGAATGATGTTGATGAGTGTCTGCAGAGTTTTGGAGCGAATGTGAATGTGGTAATGATGGGAGATCTGAATGCTAGAGTGGGAAATGTAGCAGTTGAAGGTGTAGTTGGTAGCATGGTGTGCCTGCAAGAAATGAAAATGGGGAACGAATGATGGCGATGTGTGTTGAGCGAGAGATGGTGATTGGAAATACGCTGTTTGAGAAGAAAGATATTTATAAGCATACATGGGTGAGACAGGAGGGTGGAAGGGTTGTTGATAGAGCTTTGATGGACTATGTGGTTATGTCTAGGAATGTAATAGGAAGATTGTTGGATGTGAGAGTTCTGAGAGGGGAGGGTGGAGGTATGTCTGACCACTACCTGGTGGAGGGAAAGTTAAGAGTAGGTAAGTGATGGGTGAGAGCTAGGAGGGTTAGGTGTGGCAGGGAGGTTTTGAAAGTGAGTGAGTTGGATAAAAGAGAGAAAAAGATAGAGTATCAGGAGAAACTGAAAGATGAGTGGAACGCACTGAAAGATCAGGAAAATGGCAGTGTGGAGGAGGAATGGCAGTTATTTAAGAGTGCTGTGGTGAGGCATGCAGAAGAGGTGTGTGGTGTGAGACGTGTGGGTGGTGGTGTAAGAAAAGGAAGTGAATGGTGGTGCGAGGAAGTAAGTATGGCTGTGGCTGAGAAGAGACATGCATATGAAGTGTGGCTGCAGAGGAAGGATGAGATGTCATATGAAAGGTATAAGGAAATGAGGAATAGGGCGAGAAGGGCTGTGCGTGATGCTAAAGTGGCAGCAGATGAGAGGTGGGGTAGGTGGCTTACAGAGAATTTTCAACAGAATAAGAAAATGTTTTGGAAGGAGGTGAAAAGGGTGCGAAAGGGAGAGTCTGGGAAGGAAGAACGAGTAAAAGCAGAGGATGGAAGGATGTTAATTGAGATGGATGCAGTAAGGAAGAGATAGGCAAAGCATTCTGAAAGATTGTTAAATGTAGAGGAGGAAAGGGTGGCTGAGATTGTGGCAGATGGAAGGGTGCAAGGAATAAATGTGTTGGGAGAGTTGAATGATTCTTTGATCACGAAGGAGGAAGTGGAGAAGGCAGTAAAGGAGATGAAAACAGGGAAAGCTGCAGATATGGATGGGTGTGCTGTTGAATGCCTGAAGAGTGGTGGAGTGACCACTGTTGACTGGTTAGTAAGATTGTTGAATGTGTGCTTTGTGAAAGGTATGGTGCCAATTGACTGGGCAAGTGCTTGTGTGGTCCCGTTGTATAAAGGCAAGGGTGATAAGTATAAATGTACTAGCTTTAGGGGTATAAGTCTGTTAAGTGTTGTAGGTAATGTTTATGGTAGAGTGATCATTATGAGAGTTAGAGAGGGTACAGAGGGAGTGATTGGTGAAGAGCAGTGTGACTTTAGGAGAGGGAGGGGATGCGTGGATCAGGTGTTTGCTGTGAGACAAGTGTGTGAAAAGTATTTAGCGAAAGGCAAGGATGTGTTTTGGGCATTCATGGATTTAGAGAAAGCGTATGATAGAATTGATAGGGAGGCTTTGTGGACTGTTTTAAGATTGTATGGACTTGATGGCAGGTTACTAAAAGGGGTGAAAAGTTTTTATGTAAATAGTAGAGCGTGTGTAAGAGTGGGAAATGCTGTGAGTGACTGTTTTCCTGTGAGAGTGGGGCTGCGACAGGGATGTGTGATGTCGCCTTGGTTGTTTAAAATTTACATGGATGGTGTTGTAAGGGAGGTGAATGCAAGAGTTTTAGGTGGAGGTCTGAGTCTGGTGAATGTTGATGGTGGAGAGTGGAATCTGAAGCAGCTGCTGTTTGCAGATGATACTGCACTGGTGGCTGATTCAGAGGAGAGATTGAGACAGTTGGTAGAGGAGTTTGGAAAGGTGTGTGAAAGGAGGAAATTGAAAGTAAATGAGAATAAGAGTAAAGTGATGAAGTGTACGAGGTTGGTAGATGGTAGGGGGATGAATATAGCTTTGAATGGCGAGTTGCTTGAGGAGGTAGAGTGTTTTAAATATCTAGGGTCACATGTTGCTGTGGATGGAAGAATAGATGCAGAAGTGAAGTTTAGAATAAATGAAGTAGGAAAGGTGCTGGGAGGAATGAAAAAAGTGTTTAAATGTCGTTCGCTTAGAATGGATGTAAAGAGAAGGTTGTATGAGGGTGTTGTGGTACCGACTGCTTTATATGGGGCTGAAACATGGAGTATGGGTGTAGCAGAGAGGAAAAGTTTGAATGTAATGGAGATGAGGTGTCTGAGGAGTATGTGTGGAGTGACGCGTATGGATCGAGTGCGAAATGATGAAGTGCGAAGGAGAACTGGAGTTGTTCGGGAGATGGCTGGTAGAGTTGAGCAGAGGGTGTTGCGATGGTTTGGGCATATGGAGAGAATGGATAATGAGCGATTGGTGAAAAAGATAACTAGATCTGATGTGAGAGGTGCAAGGCTGTGAGGAAGACCACGAATAGGATGGATGGACAGTGTGAAGAGAGCACTGGATGCGAGAGGGATGTCTGTTGAGCAAGGAAGAGTGGCTGTGCGTGACAGAAATAAATGGAGAGAAACTGTGAATGAATAAGTGATGACGCAGCCCTGAGGGGACATTCTCCCGCATTTGGTCTGATCAGCTAGTCAGGTCAGGTGCGGGTAAGGGGATGGGTCTGTTATGATGTGGCAGGGGTAAACCAGCTCTGCTGTCGGGCCCTGCCGCGGATGTCACTGATTGCATTGCGCAGTTGACCCTTGTGCGGTGTGGTGCAGTGAGGATCTGTCCGTTCTCCCCTTGGGGCTAAGATGCGAATGAATGTGTTTGAATGGATGAGTAAATGGGGAGTGTGTCGTCCTGCCTCGGCTACCTCCCTTTCCTTGGGGGAAGCAGCCTAGGTATATAGATAGATAGATAGATCCTATCACAACCTTCTTTCTGATCGTCAGTATGGGTTCCGTCAGGGATGCTCCACTGGCGATCTGCTCACCTATCTTTCAGACTCCTGGTCATCCTCCTTTCGGGACTTTGGCGAAAGCTTTGCCATTGCACTTGACATCTCAAAGGCTTTCGATCGAGCCTGGCATAAATCTTTAATTTCCAAACTGATCTCTTACGGTTTCTATCCTTCTATCTGTGCCTTCATCTCTAGCTTCCTTTCTGGTCGTTCTATAGCCGCTGTTGTAGATGGCCATCGTCCTTCTCCTAGATCTATCAACAGTGGTGTTCCTCAGGACTCTGTCCTACCACCAACTCTCTTCCTTTTATTCATCACTGACCTTCTAAGCTGTACATCTAACCCTATCCACTCATATGCTGATGACTCCACCCTTCACCTATCCATTTGGTTCTCGCAACGTCCATCTCAGCAGTTACTTCAACAAACAAGGGACGAGGCTATGGCACACATAATGTCTGACTTGGCTCGTATCTCTGACTGGGGTAAAAATAATATGGTTGTTTTTAATGCTTCAAAGACTCAGTTTTTACACCTATCAACCTGACAAAATATTCTGCAGGTATACTCACTAATGTTTAATAATATTCAGCTTAATCCTGCATCATCCTCGAACATGCTTGGGATTTCATTTACTCGGGACTTATCTTGGAAAGATCATATTACATCTCTTGTAAAATCTGCTGCCAAGAGATTAGGTGTGCTAAGCTGACTCCGTTCCTTCTTTACCCCTGCACAATTGTTGACTCTATACAAGGGTTTTATCCGCCCCTGTGTGAAGTACAACTCTCATGTGTGGGGAGGCTCCCCACATACGGCTCTTCTCAATAGGGTGGAGTCGAAGGCTTTTCGTCTCATTAACTCTCCTCCTCTTACTGACTCCCTTCAACCTCTGTCTCTTCGTCGCATTGTTGCATCTTTATCTCTTTTCTACCGTACTTCAATGGTCACTGCTCCTCTGAACTGTCTGCATGCATTCCTCCTCCTCTACGACGGGTGCGTAGCACCCGTCTAGCAGCAAACTCTCATCCCTTTTCTGTCCAACTCTCTAATGCAAGAGTTAACCGTTACTCCCAGTCTTTCATTTATGCAACAGGTCAACTCTGGAACTTCTCCCTCTGTCTGTATTTCCTGCTTCCTACGATCTCCAGTCTTTCAAACACAGTGTGTCCAGGCATCTCGAAATGATCGGATCTTGAATTTGGCTCTCTCTTGTATTTTGTTTTTCTCTTGGAAGGAACAATAATTGTGGGCTCGTGGCCCTTGGTTCCTTCTTCCTCGCATAAAAAAAAAAAAAAAAGTACTTAGGTTTTGAAGCTTTAGTTTAGGTGTATCAGTGAATCAATTTAATTTACTTCTTAGCAATCATTGCCCACCGAGTCAGTCTGCTCCTGGCCACCCAACGAGACACTCATTGTTCTCTTGTATTATGACTGGTACTCTGAAATATACACTAAGCTACATCGAGACAGTGCTTCCCTTGGCCCTACCTCTCACACACACAAGCCACTACACACACACCCCACAACTGGCGACCCTGGAGTGACTAGTGATGATATAGGTGGACTTGAAGATTCTACTACTGAAGGAGAAGCACACCATGCGGCCATCAAACCACCTCAATTTATGGAGTCGTCGGCAGAGGGGTGGTTCACCATAATGGAGGCCTAGTTCCACCTGCAGCATATCACTTCAGAAGTAACCAAATTCAACCACGTTCTATCAGCACTTCCACCCAATGTTGTCGGCCAACTCACCGTGGAAACACTCAATTCAGGATCATTCAAGGTTTTGTAACCTGAAGTAATTCAGCTCTTTGAACAAACCAAACCAGAGATGTTTGAGCAACTAATTTCCACCACAATGATGACTGGACGACTGTCTGCCTACATGAATGAGTTGCTCAGCATCACTAATAAGGTGGGAGTAAGTGAAGCTTTAATGAGACATACTGTAAGTTTGTGCATGCTCTACCATCTACAGTACAATAGGAGCCCCCACAAACTGGAAAAAGATGCCACCGCTCACCAGATAACTTAATGTAAAATGCAAAAGTGGGGTCAACTTGAATTACCGTCTGTAATACAATTTTTGTGTTACTTTACTGAATATAGGATATTTTTTTATTTATCTACATATAATGCTGGAGAAAAAAATGGTTTCTTTATCAAAATATAATAGAAATGGAAGGTTGCATCCATCTCAGTTTAGGGACAGTTTATGTGCGAGTATTATGTTGCCTGAGTATTGATCACAGTCATTTTTTTAGGTGGTGAATGTACATCCGTAAGGAAAAATTGTAATTTAGTATAAAGAAATTGTATCTTACATAAGAAATTAAGAGAATATGGTACTTAAACAACAGAAGATCGTATGAACCCCCTGAGCTCATATGGAGGCGCTTTCTTAAGGGTAGCGCGGCGTAGTTTGTGCGCCTGCCGCCAGGGGCCCAGGGTGGCGCTGATGGTGTGTATACACCACACGTGACTTTCGCGCCTTTTGAAATTACCCGATTATTCTGGAAAATATAGTGTCATGGTCCATTGCACAGGTAAAATACAGTATATGTGGAAAAATACACTGTAGCAGAACTGAGACATTTTCTCAAAGCAAGAGGAATATCATACCTTTAAAAATTCGGGTCGCCTGAGCTCGGCCCCGTAAGATTTCGGCCGTACAATTCTTACCATTATTAAGTGTATAATGGATAGAATCACGTCAGGATTTGCCAGATGAAAGATTACAATCTCTGGAAACTGTATGATGTATTTTGCCAACAACTGAGATTCATAACATTTGGTAAAAATGTGCTGAATGCAAAAACACACAGTAAGCTTTCATGCTTTTTAGTAAACTCCATGGGGAGCTTTTCAGAGTAAATCTCTTTTACAGCATCAGTATAATGTCTAAGATGAATATAATACTGGTATAATACTTTATGCATGAGTAATAATCCCGACAGAAATTTTTTTAAAGGGAGGTATACCAGCTCTGAGTGGGTAGTGACCCCACGCAATTTAGTGATCCGGCGAACACTGGCAACTTTCAGGAGTTTGTGGGGGCTCCTATTAGTACTGTTCTGGCTGCACAAATGGAGCTACCACTTTGTCAGCTGGCAAAGCTAGGTGATGAGCTTCTACCACTGGTGAAATCTCAGCTACAGTGTCTAGCTGTTAACTCATCACAATCAAGTCATTCAACAACAGCATCCAGAAACCCGAAACAGGATTATCATCAAAACAAGTTAAGTTATGGGTTGAAACCCTTATGGGTTGAAACCCTTCCACAAAGGCCAAAGACCCGTAATCTGTCAGGCTCACATCTACTTCGGGTCAAAAGCCCGAACAGGTAAACCCTGGTGTCACTGGCCAAACAAACCAGCATTTCTCAACGTTCTACCATCTTCTAGGCCTGCTTCACTGAATCAACCTGCTTCACCTGAACAACTTACTCTGCCCACATCTAATTCTTTAAACTAGACAGGAAGGCCTGTGCAGCTGCCATTGGCCTGCCACTCCTAGAAGTTACAGTTTTTGTTGGCACTACAAGGATTAAGTTTGCGGTACACACTGGTGCCGCTGTGTCTATCATACCCATCACAAGAATCGCTGGACACATGCTCAAACCAACACCAGTGAGCATCTCTACTGCTAGAGGTGAAGCATGAAAGACTTATAGAGAGGTTTTACTGCACCTGAAATTTCAAGAATTAAGGAGAACATTGTGGTACACACTGGTGCCGCTGTGTCTATCATACCCATCACAAGAATCGCTGGACACGTGCTCAAACCAACACCAGTGAGCATCTCTACTGCTAGTGGTGAAGCATTAAAGACTTATGGAGAGGTTTTACTGCACCTTAAATTTCAAGAATTAAGGAGAACATTGGCCTGGGTTTTTGTAGTCGCTGATGTGACTACACCACTTCCGAACCATGACTTTTTATCACATTTTGGTCTACTTGTTGACTGCAAAGCGATGTGTGTACATGACAGTGCTACTTAGTTACGAATGTCTGGTGTATTAAGAGAGGTCTCACGTTATATTGTGAATGATGTGTCTTGTTTCCCTATGCAAGTGAAGAATCTTCTAGAAAAGTATTCTTTGTCATACAGCTGCACCATTTACAAACAACCAAAACTACTACTAAAACCTCTCATTTAACTGACACAGGAAGCTCAGCACCCACATTCGCCTTACCCAGATGTCTACCACCTGACAAGCTGAAGTCTGCAAAGTAAGCCTTCGACACTCCACTGACAGCTGGCATCATCCATTCTTCACAGTCACTGTGGTCATCCCCTTTGCATTTAGTACTCAAAAGCAAGCCGGGAGAGTGGCGGGTTACTGGTGACTACCATGCCCTCAGTGCTATCATCGACAGATCGCTAACCTCTCCCACATATACAAAGCTTGTCCAACAAACTTCATGGTATGACTCATTTTAGCAAAGTGGATCATCTACGCGCTTACCACCAGATCCCAATGAATCCAGACGACCGAGAAGACAGCAGTCACTACACCGTTTGGCCTATATGAATACCTGTTTATGCCTATGGGGCTGAAAAACTCAGGATGTATATTTCAGAGATTTAAGGATTGTATTTTTCATGATATTGACTGGGTATTTATTTATCTTGATGATATACTGACAGCATCTCCCAGTGAGGGCAACATTTTCACGATCTTGACTTTGTTTTCCAGAAACTCCATGAAAACGGCCTCAGGACTGCACTAGACAAGTGTGTCTTCAATCAGAAAAAACTACAGTTCCTCGGACATCTCATAACTCCTGCAGGACTGTGACCGCCAGAGGACAAAATGGCTGAGATTGCTGACATCCCTCAACCTAAGGATTCTGCTACTCTATGTCGCTTTCTTGGTATGGTTGGTTTATATGGAAGGATGATCCCTCACTTCTATCATATTTTACATCCCCTAAGTGAGTTGATTCAACAGCACCCAAAGACATCTGAGTTACCGAGGGAAGAACAACACTCAAGCTCATTTCAGGGTATTAAAAAGGCTCTTCAAGAGGCCTGCACTTTACGATATCCTTTACCTCAGTATGCATAATACCAGCTTGTAACTGATTGTTCTCAGGTAGCTGCTGGGGCTGCTCTTCATCAGATGGTGGATGGTAATCCTGTGCCCAAAGCATTCTTCACCAAAAAGCTGAGTGCCACACAGAGGATGTTCTCTACATATGACAGAGAACTATTGGCTGCATACCTTGCCGTTCTACACTTCCGTCACATAATCGAGGGTCGTCATGTGACACTGTTCACAGACCATAAGCCACTGACCACGGCTTTCAGCAATCCTCATACAGCAAAAACCGATTGTCAGCAGCGTTACTGGACCCTTATAATAGAGTATGTCACAAAAGTCCAATACATCAGAGGGGGAGACAATGTCGTTGCCAACTGCCGCAGCCGCATAGTGAATGCCATCAGAGTCAAGGCATACAATCTACTCTCCATTGCAGAGCGCCAACAAGAAGATCAGGAGACAGAGACATATAAGGATCGTCTCAAAAAGTTTCCCCTGGACAAAGAGACTATGCTACTCTGTGATACGACCACAGCACATCCCTGACCATTCTTTCCTGCCTCAGGTCGACGATCTATATTTAATCAGTTCCACTCTCTTGCTCACCCAGGAATTAAGGCTACTCTCAGCCTACTGAAGTCTCGATACTTTTGGCCTGATATAGATCGTCAAATACGTCTTTGGGTGAAGACATGCACTTCCTGTCAGTCCACCAAAGTTAAATGCCACACTAAATCATCGCTAGCAAGTTTTGATATCCCCTGCTCACGCTTTGACACCGTCCATATTGATCTGGTTGGCCCATTATCCCCGTCAAGGCCTTATGGTCAGCCATACTCATCCCCTTGTAGACATCTCTTGACCCGTATCAACTGGGCTGTTCATTGGCTAAAAGCAATTCCTATAATGGATACCACTGCAGTTACTAATGCTGCTGCATTCCTAGATACACGGCTGTCTTGGTTCGCAGTACCAACATACGTGGTAAGTGACAGACAAGCTTAGTTCGAGTTTGACCTTTTCAAAGAACCGTTAAAGATGGTTGGATTTCACCGCATCAAGACTACAGCCTACCACCCATCGTCTAACGGCCTGATTGAGAGAGCATATAGAACGCTGAAGACTGCCATCACTGCTCGGGGACAGGAGTGGATACAGTCACTACCAGTCGTCCTGTTGGGGCTATGCACTATGACAAGCGAGTCGGGCTACTCACCAATTACAGCCGTGATGGAGTCAACTTTTGTTCCCACGTATAAGGGTGGACCAACAATCTCTTAAGTCCCAGCACAGCTTCATTCAAGAACTAGCAAAGCATATGAAGCAAACTGATTTCATGACGCTATCAGCAGGAAGTGACCACAGTCTGCAGCGTGTCTTCATTCCATCCGACCTAGTGACCACAGTCTGCAGCGTGTCTTCATTCCATCCGACCTAAGTCACTGTGCGCACGTCTGGCTCAGATGAGACTGTTAGAAGCTTCTTACACTGGACCATTATGAGTGCTGAGGAGGACAAACAAATTTTTCACCCTAGAGCTACCATCCGGGGCCCAAGAGACAGTCTCAACAGACCATCTAAATCCAGCACATCTACCACCATCATCAGAAGGACCAGCCTTGCCCTCATCCACCACAGGAACTATACATGAGTAACAAAGACCTCCACCTGTGGCTGGCACTGAACAAGCCCATACCTGCCACTCAGACACCGCGCAACCATCAGTGGATGCAACTCCGCTGTCGCACACTCACAGGTCTTGCTTTGGACGGGCAGTACAGTTTAAACCAGACAATAATTACTGTTTTTACAGAATGTTATGCTTGTTACCAATGTAGCCTACAGTTAACTGACACGCTCCGCTCTGGGAGGGGAAATGGTGTGGTGACATCACAACATACACTGTATTAATAATTGGTTTATTATATGTATTATATGTATTTATTTGTAATAGTTATTCCATCTGCTTGGTTTACTCAGTTTATAATCTATGACTTTTGTTTGGAAGCTTTAGTTCAAGTACTTACTTAGGTTTTGAAGCTTTAGTTTAGGTACTGAAACAGTGAATCAGTGGATCAACTTAATTTACTTCTTAAGAACCACTGCCCACCTAGTCAGTCTGCTTACCATAGACGATGCCAGCCAGAACGTCCCAGTACTAGACTTTGACTGTCCCTAAATTGTTCCACTTAAAATACAGACAAGATACATGAAATCTATCCTAGACAATTTACCTACAAACAAAGCTCCAGGCCCAGATGGAATTCTGCCAAATGTTTTGAAAAACTGTTCCCCTGAACTTGCCTCAGTTCTAGCTAAATTATTCAGACTATGCATATGTACTTTTTCATTCCCAAATTCATGGAAAGAAGCCAATATCCACCCAATTCCGAAGAAAGGAAGTTCCTCTGACCCCTCTGATTACAGACCAATAGCTGTCACATCTTCTCTTGGTAAAGTATTTGAAACTTTAATTAATAAGCACATTGTTAAACATATTGCATCCAACAACTTAATTAGTGATAGACAATATGGTTTTCGTCACGAAGGATCCACCACTGACATACTCAATCTCCTAACTCATACCATCCATCAATCAATTGACATACATGGAGAAACTCATAGAGTAGCTCTTGATATTTTTAAAGCTTTCTATAGAGCATGGCACCATTCCCTGCTGTCCAAACTCCTTTGCTATGGACTAACGTCTTTTGTTCCTTTGATTTCCTCATATCTCAGTGACAGGAAAATAAGAGTAAAAGTAGATGATGTATATTCCAATTTCCACTCAATGAATGCCGGCATGCCGCAAGGATCATTTCTGACGCCAGCCCTGTTCCTGGTTCATATTAATGATCTCTTATCTGTCACCCACAATCCCATCCACTCATATGCAGATGACTCAACACTACATAGTTCATTCACACTCAGACACCCATTTACAAAGTCTAATATCTCTACCTCTTGACTCAGTACAGCCATCTCCATAAATCAAGACCTATCTATGATCAGTGAATGGGGACAAAACAACCTAGTCTCATTTAATGCTAGTGGAGCTGAATATATACAATTTGCTAACAGACAGATATTGCCAGATTCGTACATTACCTCCAGTACTACTAATATTCCCTTCTCCAAAAGTACTGAAATTCTCGGAGTCTCAGCTGGACCTCTCATGTTAGATCGCTTGCTAAAACCACCTCAAAGAAACTTGGACTAATGTACAGAATCCGTAACTTCTTCACTGATGAGCAATTAGCTGTGATTTGTAGGAGTCATGTGCGCTCTCAGCTTGAATATTGCTCACCCTTGTGGAATGGATGTGGAGAGGTTGCATTAAAACAATTAGACAAAATTAAGAACAAGGCTGTTAGAATTACTAACAACCCTGCCATTACAAATAAACTACCTCCCTTACAAGTAAGAAGGAATGTTGTCTCCCTTGCATTATTTTACACATATTTTTATGGCAAATGCTCAGACGAAGTTGCGTCCATGGTGTCGCCTCTCCATGCCTTCCTTCGTACTACACGGGCCTCTGGTAACGCTCATGACTGGAGTGTCACTCAGCCATATTGCAGAACTTCTGCCTATCAGAGTTCTTTCATTCCCTGTACTGCATCTCTTTGGAACTCGCTTCCCCAAAGTTGTTTCCCTCCCAACTTCAATCTACAGCTGTTCAAGTCTAACTGTTACAGATATTTTATGAACAGAGGATGCCAGTAATCTGGTGTATGGATTATTTTTTTTTTTATTCATTTGTTTTTCCTTTATCTGTTCTGTTATTTAACAAAAAAAAAAAAAAGTTATTCTATTTGCTTGGTTTACTCAGTTTTTGTTCTATGACTTTTCTTTTGAAGCTTTAGTTCAAGTACTTAGGTTCTGAAGCTTTAGTTTAGGTACTGAAACAGCGTATCAGTGAATCAATTTAATTTACTTCTTAAGCACCACTGCCCACCGAGTCCGCTCCTGGCCAGTGAACGAGACACTCATTGTTCTCTTGTATTACGACTGGTACTCTGAAATATACACTAAGCTACATCGAGACTGTGCTTTCCTTGGCCCTACCTCTCGCACACGCAAGCCACTACACACACCCCCCACAAGATCTCTTTGTACATGATGATGGAAGGACAAGAGGACATGAATTTAAAATGAAGATGAGAAGATGCTTAAATGATGTGAAAAATTTAGTTTCCCAACAGAAGCATAGATACTGAAATAATCTGAATGGGGAGGTGGTGCATGCAGATACCATTGGTGTGTTTAAAAGAATACTGAATAATTTAACATGTGGATATGGGACAACATGAGCCTAGCTCAAATCCTGTATACTGGAACTAGATAAATAACAACAACAACTATGGTGGTACCAGTCTAAACTGGCGGTTTGGGTGGGGCACGAACCTCTGTACAGTGCTGCCACATTTTCCATATCCGCAATGTGAACGGCTTTGATATATGTAAAAGGCATCACAATAAGATAAACACATAAGAATACAATGGTAATGAGTGTATTATAATACATGAAAGAACAGTAAACTTATTATGCGTAAAATATTTATACGGCAATACAGAAACGTGGCATAAACAATTTACAGTGTTGCTAAAAAAATAGTAGCCACTTTTATTGGCTGTTACCATATTTCTGGGGTTGGTAATAATGTCACAATTATGATTATAAGATAATGTGCAGGAATATAAGTAAAAATATGCCAATTTCTTAGTAAAAAAAAAAAAAATTAAACCCTCGTGGGCGGAAACACTCACACACACCTAGTCCAACCTGGGGGCCTGTTTGGGGACACCTCTTAAAAAAAAAAAAAAAAAAAAAAAAATGCGCCAAGGCTTTTACCTCCTGAGTGGTGTGGAAATAAAGTCAAATTTGCAATATGTACATTATAACATAAAAGAAAATAACCAAATGTATCCTAAAATACCACAGACGCGAGAGAGAGAGAGAGAGAGAGAGAGAGAGGGGGTGGAGGGGAAGACAGACCAGGGGCAGTGTTGAATGCAGCTGAGTAAGAGATGGAGGAAGGGAGGGAAGGAAGGAGAGAGACAGTGACTGAATGAAAACAAATCATGGCGCCACAACAGTGAGGTCATCTGGCACCATACGTAAAACAATAATATTTTTAATATAATTAGATATAATAAAAACAAAATACAGAAATGAAAGCACAAGTTTATAAGTCACTCATAAAAGAAACAAAATTCCCATGGGTGATGCACATCTCCCCCCAGGAGAGAGAGAGAGAGAGAGAGAGAGAGAAGGCAGGCCAGGGGCAGTGTTGAGCATATTGTCAAGCTGAGGGAAAGGTGAAGGGAGGGAAGGAAGTAGGGCGAGAATGACTGAATGAAAACAAATCAAAGTGCCACAACTCTGAGGTCATCTGGCGCCATATGTAAAACAATAATGTAATTAAAAACAAAATAAAGAAATACAAGCACAAGTTTACAAGACATAAAAGAAACAAAATTCCCTAGGGTGATGCACATCTCCCCCCAGGAGAGAGAGAGAGAGAGAGAGAGAGAGAAAGAGAGAGGGAGAGGATCGCAGGTATGGAAAATGTGGCAACACTGTACAGAGGTTCGTGCCCCACCCAACCGCCAGTTTAGAGTGGTACCACCATAGGTAAACACACACACACACACACACACACCAGCGACCAGCCAGAGTGAACGGATGTGTCTCAACTGCCTCTCAACCACCGCAGCAAACCTTAAGTATTTTTCAGGAATTAAGTTTGTCCTGCCTCCTTTAGTCATGTCTAAAGTTTAAAGTATTGTAAGTTAACATAGTCTGCCAAAAATTTAAGTGCTATTGTCAGTGAGTACACATGAAAGTTTATTGGAATCTCGGTAACAGCCGTTTGGTACTGTAACCAACCTCAAACATGGCCAACAATGTAAACATCGAGGGACCCGAATTTCCAGGATTTGACAGTGAAACAAATGTGATGGATTTAGTCAAAATGCTGGTTATGAGAATTAGTGATCTAGAAAGTGGAGGATCTAGCATCAAGAAACATGCCTGAAAATACAGAAAACACCATACAGAGTCTGATACAGGCCAATGTGACGGCAAACCAGGAGATCATGAATTTGAAAAAAGAAAATATCGAATTAAGGAGAAAGCTAGAAGAAAGAAGTAACAAAACGGAGAAGGTGAGTATTGTGTTAGAAGAGCAAAAGGTAAAGTGAGCACATGTGGAAGAAGAACAGAAAGAAATGGTCAGCTTAAGTGATATCATTCAGGAAGAAAAGGAAATCAATATAAAAGAAATGGAAGAAACTGTTGTGAAAACATTGAAGAAAAAAAGAGAAAATAGTGAGAGAAACTGTAGAGATGTGTGATAATATTTGGAAATAAGGAGGAGGAAGAAAAGGTTAGATTTGTGAGACATGAGAGAGACTCAAATCAAATATGAAAAATATTGGGCAAGATCGATCCCAAAGGAAACAAGTGGGAAAAAGAAATTGAGGAAGTAAGAAGGATAGAGCCATAAAAAAAAAAGGAAGCAAAACCAATGACATTAAGTTGTCATTACAAAGTGTTGTAAATGATATACATAAAATGACCTGGAAACTAAGTAAAGAGGCAGGGATGGCAAATACTATAGTAAGAAAAGATTTGAATAAAGAAGAAAGAAAAGTTTTGAAATCTTTGAAGAAACAAGTAAAGGAAAAAAATGACAGGAAGACAGAGGAAGAATGTACAACTTTTTTTTTTTTGGAGAGATGGATATGAAAGTAAGGAAGTGGTATGTGAGGAACTAGAAGTGAAGGAAACAAGGGAGATGAATATGAAAAAAAATAAATAAATAGAAGAATGAGTAAAGATAAAACCAGTGCAGTAAATCTAAGTATCATGTATAGTAATGTAGATGGGTTAATATCTAAGAAAACGGAAATTGGAGACTATATAAATGAAAATAAACCTGAAACTGTGTGCTTGGTGAAGACTAAACTGCCCCGAGATGTTCAAACAAAGTTATTTGGATGGAACAATTATAATATTGGAGGAAGGATTGAGAAAGCTGTTGGCATCCCTACGTATCAAGTGGGGTTGGTGGAGGATTAGTGCCCCTCCCTGTAAAACAATTAACTCTAAGCCCTTGGCCACCCCGTCTGGGATACATGGCGTCTGGCAATGAATGAATGAAAAAAAAAATAATAATTTTAACCTGTAATGACCTAAGAGCAAAAAATACAGAAATTGAAAATACCATGGCTGAACTTTTGGGAACTGAAGTAGAGGACAGTTTTCAAGAAAAAGAAAGATGTAACAGTATTTTACATCCCCCCAAAACTAAGGCATGGACAAAAGAAGATTATGAACAGTTAATAAGAGAATTCATTATTAATTGATTGATTGATTAAATATAATTAAGATCTGGCAGCGCATCTGCCAGGGTCATATGCCGCTGGACAACAAGCCAAAAGACACTGGACATAAATAGAGTGTATTCAAAATAAAGTTAATAACTATAACTAGAAATGAAACACTGAAAATAATAAAAGAATTTTAAAAGAAAATATCAAATACTGTATTTATAAAAGTGGAAGGAGGTCTGCCTCCTGAAGTAAACTAAAAACATCAGTAAAATTGCTATGGGCTCCACCAAGCATCAAGGAGAGACAGTAGGCACCATCTGCCCCTCTATGCCTATGGAGGAATCTCTGACGCAGGTCCCCCAAACTTGGGCACTCGACCAGCAAGTGATGGACAGTAAGGGGAACAAGGCAGTCATCACAGTATGGTTGAGTCTCACCACTCATCAGGAACCCATGTGTAAGCCGAGAGTGCCCAATGGAAGCCTAGCAAGAGGCACCTCCAATCGCCGAGGCATGGAAGGGAGAACCCTCAGCACAACCACTCTCTGGAAGACCTCTTTCAGCTTATTATGAGTGACACCATCCCAGCGTTTCTGCCAACACATATGAATTCTGTACCGCAAGTAAGGTGTTACATCAGAAGCAGGAAGCAGATATTCAGTTGGGGGCTGTTTAGAAGCCGCAGCCTTGGCCAATGCATCCGCCTTCTCATTGCCTACCACACCAACATGTGCAGGAACCCAGCAAAAATCCACTCTCTTCCCCTGACGACGAATGAGGAACAGCCACTCCAAGATAGCTAAAACTATAGGATGGGAAGAGTTAATAGAGTTTAGGGCCAAAAGCGCCCCTTGAGAGTCGCTAAAAATAGTAAAATACTTGTCGGAGTGAACAAACACCAACTTCAAGGCTAAAACGATAGCTGATAACTCTGCGATAAAAACTGAGGCAACCAAAGGAAGACTACCTCCACGGCCAAATTTGGGAAATACCACTCCAAAACCAACACCAGAGGTGAATTTAGAGCCATCAGTATACACAGGCACAGAACCACCATGACTAGAAGAATGTTCTAAAAATAACTGTAAACGACATTGAGGAGTGACAGAATCCTTTGAGCCTGCAGAAAGTTACCTTGGGCAATACCCATGGCGTAAGCCTCGGGATCCGAACAGGACTGACAGGTACTGCCGACAAACCAAACTCCTCCATAATATCCTGAACCCTATAGCCAAATGGACGAGGCATGGGAGGGTGCCTACTATAACACAAAAAACAAGACTGTTTCATCACACACTCACAGACAAGTGAGTCTGGAAGGCGACACATCTAGAGCCAGCACCGTGCTGCAACAGACTGACGCAGTAGATCTAAGGGAGGCACACCAGCTTCCACCAACAAACTGGGAATTGGAGATGACCGAAAAGCCCCAGTTGCAAGGCGAAGACCAGCATGATAGACAGCATCTAGAGTTTTTAGTCTGGACTCTGTGGCAGAGGAGTATATCTCGCAGCCATATGACAGCTTGGAGGCTACAAAAACCTGAAACAAATGCAAGAGCGTCTTCTGATCAGCACCCCAAGAGGTATGGGACAGAACCCTCAATAGACTGAGACCCTAAGAATCCATTATTAAACTAAAGATGTTAACTGAACGAAGAAACAGAATAATAATAATGGGAGATTTTAGCTGTAGAGAAGTTGATTGGGAAAGTATGGATGCTGGGAACAATGAGGAATCAAGGGGAAATAAACTAATGGAATTGGTGATGGAAAACATGTTAACCCAGTTAATTAAAGAAAACACACGAATTAGGAGTGACAATAAATCATCAAGGCTCGACTTAGTATTCACAAAGCACCCAAATGATGTGTGGAAAATAACCTACCAATGCCCCTTTGGTAAAAGTGATCATCAGGTTATTGAGATGGAAGTGACGGGAGTAAGGGCAGGAGAAAGAGATGAAAAACACAGAGAAAATAGATACAATTATGGGAAGGCAGACTTTGCTTCCCTGAGGAACTATTTCCAAAATGTAGACTGGAGTAAAATGAATACGATCACAGATGTTGATGAGATATACGAGTTTTTGATAGAAGTATATACAACAGGAGTTAGTAAATACGTCCCAAAATTTTCCGCAGCTATGGAATGGAAGAAAGAATGGTTTAACAACAGATGTAGAATGGCACATAAGGCAAGAAAAAGTGCATGGAATAAAGTGAGAAGATATAGTGAAAGGGCTTGGGGGGAGTACAAGCAGGTAAGAAATGAATATGTAAGGGTGCAAAGAGGAGAAGAAAGGAAATACAGTAATCCCTCCACTATCCGATGTAACAGAGCCAAAGACATGTCCGGAAAGTGGTCCCATCCGGAAAGTGGGCCTCTGACTGTTGGACTGGTACTTATGGACCCTAACCCAACCTAATTTTGAAAGCCACCTAAATATCTCCCTACCAGACATGCATAGTACTTATTTAAACCTACTTAAGGCCCTATTCACACCAATAATGGACATAAAGCATGAAATAAATGAAAAGGAACCAGAGAATGAGGAATTAGATGTTAATATGGAAAATACTTAGGCCTAGCAGCATACAGGGTACTGTACTGTACTTACAGCATGTCTGTGGCCGCCTCCTCTAACTCTCTAAGGCTCTGGTAGTGAAAATGCTCTTGAAGCATATACAGTAATCCAGTGTTGTGCTACATTTAATTCTTTGCACTATGAGTTATAATAGTTTAACACTGCACATTCTTCTTAACTGAACCACACCAGTTTCAACCGCCATTCCAACCACTACTTTGCACTCCACACTCACTCCACAGTTAATCCTTTGCACTCTAAATTCTAATTTCATAACACTGCACAACACTGCAAATTCCCATGTGGTCTAGTGGCGCAGTACTGCAGTTTATTCACTGTTTATTCATAAAAAACAAGCACGTGCAGCATCGATTATGATGGAAGTCTTCCCTGAACAAAGGTTAGGCAGTAACTGGGGACAGGGATGACAGATCGAACTCGGCAACATTACCAAACTCCCCAATTTTCATTACCAAATTCTTAAAGGAAGCATTTATTCTTCACTAATTATATATACAAGTGGAAATACATGTAATCACTCTCCTCATAATAACAGAATGTTGATTATTTTCCCGCTATGTTGGCTAGCAGATTAATCAGAGAGAGCAGACAATCCACCATCTCCATCCTGTATTTACCTATTTGTATTTACCTATTTGTAGTATACAGGAATTGAGCAATGCTCGTGTTGTCCTGTCTCCATATCCACATTTATCAAGTCTACCTTTACAAACATGAATGTTTTTCTCATGCACCACCTCTATGTCTAAGTCGTTCCAAATATTTAAGTATATACCTAATATACCTAATTGTGATATACACGGAATGTACTATGCTCGTGGGTTTCTGTCGCTGTTTCTCAATAAGTTGAATTTAGCTTTAAACTCGTTTAAGTTTTTAGACTGGACGATCTCTTTGTCCACGCTATTCCATAAGTCTATACTTCTGTAAGGAAAGCTATATTTCTTGATATCCTTCAAGCAGCTTGACTTTTTCAATTTCATTCCGTGTCCTCTTGTTGCTCTCTTATCCCATACAAACAGATCTTCTTTGTCAATTTTATCTACTCCCACCATGGTCCTGAACACCGCAATCATGTCTCCCCTCTTTCTCCTTTCCTCTAACGAAGGCAAATCCAGTTTTTCCAGCCTCTCTCTGAATGACAGGTCTGTCAGACTGGGAACCATCTTGGTTGCTGTTCTTTGTATTCTCTCAATCTTGTTTATATCTTTCTTTTTGTGTGGGGACCACACTACCGCTGCATATTCTAACCTGGGGCGGATCATGGCCACCATCAATTTTTTCATCATTTCCTCATCCATATAATGAAATGCTACTCTTATGTTAGTCAAGAGTTTATAAGTCTCTCCAACTATCTTGTTAATGTGCTTTTCTGGTGACAAACTATCTTGGACCAGCACTCCCAAATCTTTCTCTTCTCTCCTTTTTGTGATTAATTCATTACCCAAAAAATAATTCAGTGATGGTCTCCTGGTACTTTTACCCATTTCCAATATTTTACATTTCTTTACATTAAATTTCATTTCCCACGTCCGGCTCCAATTGTGTATCCTATCCAAATCCTCCTGCAGTATTTTACAATCCTCCTCAACCTCTACCTTCCTCAAGATCTTTACATCATCAGCAAACAGACTTGCATAACTGTTCACTCCATCTACCATATCATTTATGTAAATCAGGAACATTACTGGTGCCAACACTGAGCCTTGAGGGACTCCACTTGTTACTTCCCTCCATCCAGACATCTTTTCCTTTATTACTGTCCTCATTTGTCTGTCTCTCAAAAAGTCTCTCATCCACTCCAGAAGTTTCCCCTTTAGTCCTCCTATATATTCTAGTTTCCACATTAGTCTCTTATGAGGCACCTTGTCAAAGGCCTTCTCTAAGTACACACAATCCACACAACCATCTCTCTCCTGTACCACATCAATCACTCTTGAGTAAAAGCTCAACAAGTTAGAAACACATGACCTTCCACTTCTGAATCCAAACTGATATTCAGCCAAAATATTCATCTCTTCCAGATATTTTATCCATCTGTCTTTCAGGATTCTCTCACACAATTTTGCGACCATGCTGGTTAGAGACACTGGTCTATAATTCAGGGGTTCTTCCCTGTTTCCTCCCTTGTAAACTGGTACCACATTTGCCCTCTTCCATTCTTTTGGCACTTTCCCCTCTTCCAGTGAGCATACGATTAAACTGTGAATTTTATCCGCCAGTTGTTGTCTGCATTCCTTCAGTACCCAATTAGAAATTCCATCAGGTCCTGGGGCTTTCCTTACATCTTGAGTTTCCAGTAATTTATACACTTCCTGTACCTCCACTTTTATATCTTTCATCACCGGAACATTTCTAATCACTCCCTCCCCTTCCACAAGCTCCTTTTCTTTAGTGAAAGCTGACTGGAAACGTTTGTTCATTATTTCTGCTTGCATTGCTGCATCCTTAAAGACCTCTCCTTCTACTTTCAGTTTGGTGATTCCTTCCTTTTGTTTCAGTTTGCCATTAACAAATCTATAAAACAGTTTGGGTTCATCCTTGCATTTGTCAATTATACCTTTTTCAAAATTCCTTTCTTCTTCTCTACGTATTCTTGTGTATTCATTTCTTGTTCTTTTATATTCTTCCTTTGTTCTGTCTTTACCTCTCTTTCTCCAATTGTTCCACGCCTTATCTCTCTCTTTTTTTGCTATCATACACTTTCTATTAAACCACTTCTTTTTCCTGTTTTCTTTCCCTCTTACTCTTGGTACAAATTTTTCCACTCCCAAATTATAGAGGTCTAGAAAGATATCCCACTTCCTCTGTATCTCTCTTGTTTCTCTGAATTTTCTTCAATCCGCATTTTCAAAAAAGTTTCTCAATCCTGTAAAATTTGCTTTCCCAAAGTTGTATCTTCCCTGTCTATGAAGCTTGTCTCTTGGCTCAACGTTTCCTATTAACATCTGGAACTCAATGACCACGTGATCACTTTTTCCTAAAGGACAGAGATATTCCAATGATTCTATTACATCGGGTTCTTTGGCGAACAGTAAATCTAACCTTGCTGGTGTGTCCTCACCTCGAAACCGTGTCTCTTCTTTGACCCATTGCGTCATCACATTATTCATTATTATATTTAATAACATAGTGCCCCACGAATCCTCGCCGCCTCCCGAGTACCATTCCTCCCAGTTCACCTCTTTACAATTAAAGTCACCCACCAAAATTATATTATTGCTTTTCTCAATTATTTTTTGCAAGTAGCTAGCCATATCTGACAACATCTCATGGTATTCGTCATCCTTCCATGCTCTCGTCTTTGGGGGAACATACACTACCACCATATCTCTCTTAACATTCTCTCCAGTTTCTAATTTCATATATATCACTTCAGCCCTGCCTTCTCCCATTTCCACAGTATCTACATTTATGTTGTTCTTCTCTGCTATCATCACTCCTCCTCCCTTTTTTTCTTTTCTGTCTTTTCTCCACAGTTTGTATTTACCATCTCCCAAATGAACATCAATATCTTCTCTTAATTTGGTCTCTACAAGGCACATGACATCAGGTTCATGTTCTCTCAAGAAATCGTTAATTTCGATCCTTGTCGATATGAAACCATCAACATTAGTATATATCACCTTCAAATTATTTTTGACATTTTTAATACCCTCTTCTCTCCTACTCTCTGTCCGTACCACTTCCTCAACTTCTGATCTTTCACAACCATCCCCCTTAGTTTCCTTCACTTCTATTTCCTTAAATACCATTTCCTTACTTTCATATCCAATACTCTCCAAAAAAAGGTATTACATTCTTCCTCTGTCCTCTTATCATTTTTTTTTTTAACTTCTTCCTTTAATGATTTTAAAACTTCTCTTTCTTCTTCATTCAGATCTTTTCTTATTATAATATTTTCCATCCCTGCCTCTTTGCTTAATTTCCAGGTCACTTTAAGTATCTCATTTATTACACTTTCTGATGTAAACTTGACTCTCACTGGTCTTGTTTCCCCTTTCTTGTATGGCCCTATCCTCCTTACTTCCTCAATTTCTTTTACCCACTTGTCTCCTTCGGGGTCAATCTTGCCTAATATTCCTCTCACCATGTTCGTGTCTCTCTCGAGTCTTACGAACCTAACCTTTTCTTCCTCTTCCCTGTTTCCAAATACTACCACACATCTGCTCCTTTCTACAGTTTCTCTCACTATTTCTCTTTTTTCTTCAGTATTTTCACTACATTTTTTCCATTTCTTTCTTGTTCATTTCCCTTTCTTCTTGGATGATCTCTCTTAAGCTGACCACTTCTTTCTGTTCTTCTTCTACGTGTGCCCACTTTGCCTTATGTTCTTCTAATACATTACTCACCTTCTCCGTTTTATTAGTACTCTCTTCTAGTTTCCTCCTCAGTTCAACATTTTCCTGCTTCAAATTCCTAATCTCTTCACTGGCTGTTTCATTGGACTGGATCAGACTCTGTACGGTAGTTTCCGTATTTACTGACACATCCTTTATCACTAGATTCTCTACTTTCTTTTCGAGTTCACTAATCCTCATAATTAATGTTTTAACCAGGTCCATGACATTGGTATTAGCATCAAATCCTTGAAATTCTAGTCCCTCATTGTTTATTTTTTCGGCCATGTTTGATGTTGGTTAAATACCAAAACAGCTGTTACCGAATAAAAACTACAAACATTCATGTACAATCTAGCCAATAAATCTTTACATTTTTGGTAGTCTATTAACTTTCATTATTTTGAATTTAAAACAAGACCTTAGGAGACAGGACAGACAAAATTCCTGAAACTACTTAAGGTTAGCAGCGATGGCTGGGACATCTGCTCTCTCCGGCTGTTCGTTCGTGTGTGTATCATCATACATGTGAAAAATCCGTTTGGTAATGCATTATTCTGATTCATTACCAAATGAATTTTACATTGCCAAATTGGCCCACATTTAGTAATGACATATGCCAAATGGCAACCCTGACAGGGGAGGGGGGAGGAAGGAAGGGGTGAAGGGTCCATGGTGTAACAGCTGCTCAGTGCCGCGCTGCAATTTCAAATTACAGGTGGGAAAAAATTCGGATTTGGGGGGGATTTTTTTCTTTTTTTGGCCATTTTTGGGTTCCGAAGGTCCAGGCCCACATTGTCCGGTAAGTGGGGTGTCCAGAAAGTGGGCGTCCGGAAAGTACAGGGATTACTGTACGAAAAGGATGTTGTAACTACATGCAAAAAACAGTCAAAACTAATTTATAGGTTTGTAAATGGTAAAATGAAAGTTAAGGACAGTATAATACAATTGAGGGATGGAGATGAAACTATTGAAAAAAGAAGAATTGTGCGAAAAAATGAACAAGAAGCTGCAGTTAGTCTATGTGTTGGAAGTGGAATTTAAGGAACCTGAAATGGAACCCAGGATGACAGGAATGGCAGAAATTACAGTTGACATTAATGAAGTGCTATGGCTGATGAAGGATTTGGATGTGAGAAAGGCAATAGGACCAGAAGGTCTGGCTGGATGGATCCTGAAGGAATGTGCAGACCAGTTAGTGTCGCCTGTTTATGTTATCATTAAGACCTCGTTGGAAAATGGACAGTTACCTAAAGATTGGAAATGAGCCAGTATTGTGCCAATCTTCAAGGGAGGAGATACGATAGATCCACTCAATTACAGACCTGTGTCACTTACTAGTATTGTTTGGAAAATCTGTGAGAAATTTATCAGAAAAAGATGGATAAAGCATTTAGAAGAAATTAAAGTGATATCATGACAATTTGGTTTTAGGGAAGGAAGATCATGAGTTACTAACTTATTAAGTTTCTACAGTAGGGTAATAGATGTCATACAAGAGATACATATGGATGGGCAGATTGTGTCTATCTTGATCTCCCGAAAGCATTTGACAGGGTGCCCTATAGGAGACTGTTGTGGAAGTTGAAGACCTTTGGAGGGGTGCACGGGAAACTATTAAAGTGGATGGGAGAGATTATTTGATAGGAAGGCAAATGAGAATACAGTAGTTAAAAGAGACAAGGCTTCACAATGGAGAAACATGACTAGTGAAGTATCCCAGGGCTCTGTCTTATTCCCAATAATGTTTCTGATATATGTAAGTGATTTGCCACAGGGTTTGAATAGTTACATGAGTATGTTCGCAGATGATGCTAAAATCATGAAACATATTACATGTATTGATAGTTGTAAAAACTACAAGAAGACTTGGACAAACTCCACAGCTGGAGCCAGACTTGGAAAATGGATTTTAATCCCAAGAAGTGTTGTATATATACAAGAAATGGGAATGAGTGAAAAAGACCACACTGGACATATAAAATGGACTACGAGATAATTAGCAAAAGAAAAGATGAGAAAGACTTAGGAGTGATTATTCAGGATGACTTGTCACCAGAAAAACATATAAACAAATTCATTAGAGGAAGTTATGGATTCCTGACCAATATGAGAGTGGCTTTTAATTATATGGATGAAGAAATGCTGAAGGAGTTGACGGTGACCAGCTGTGGTATGATCACCTCATTTGAAGAAGCATATTGATAAACTAGATAGGGTTCAACAGATGGCAATGAGGATGATACCGTGCTTAAGGGAACTCACCTATGAGGAGAGACTGGATAAACTGAAGGTACCAACACTGCGAGAGATTGATCACGATATTTAGAAATGTACGAGAATTGGAAAGGGTGGATAGAAAGGATCTTTTTGTGCTGGATGATAGAAAGAACAAGACATCATGACTTCAAGGTGAGGAAAAGTAGACGTCTTAATGATCTTAAAAGGTTCAGTTTCCCGAACAGAAGCATAAGTATTTGAAATGACTTAGATGAAGAGGTGGTGCAGGCAAAAAACATTCATGTGTTTAAAACAAGACTAGATAAATGTAGATATGGAGGCAGGACAACATGAGCTTAGCTCAATTGCTGTATACTACAAATAGGTAAATACACACACACACACACACACACACACACACACACACACAGGTTGTTGACAGAGACGGAAGGGATCGTGGGGAAATAATAGCTGAATCAGTGACGAAAAGAAGACCAGCCTATTTGTGATTATGTTAATCAATGCGAGAGTGGTGGTCCCGTCGGACAGTAGTTAAAAAATCGCGGTTTTGGTCATAAAAACAACAAGATATAGTGAAAACATAAAGTCTCCATATGGTTGATTCATGGCAGAAAGGGACGATGCAATGTTTACAAGTGGCGAGAGAGAGTTCAAGGGCTTCTCTGAAGAGGACGTGGGAAATGGAAGGTTTAAGTTGAACCAAACAAGAATATCAGGTGTAGAGAAAACAGCGGAGAGGAATGTCCAGGAGATAAAAAAGGTATGGGCAGTAATAAAAGAGTTACAGGAACGGACCATAGAGCAGGAAAACGAGATCAAAAGTCTGCGAAATAAACTGGAAAAAATTTGTACACATAGTGACGAACAAGAAAGAGAAGTTACTGAGTTAAAAGTGAGCAATGAATCACCCTCAAATGAAATAAAACAGCTTAAGAGGGACAATAAGAGGTTGGAAGAAGAGAGAGACAAGATGAAAAGCAAACTAAATGTGTATGAATCCAAATCAAGAATACAGGAAGAGCACATTAAAGAAGTCAAGGACCAACACAAGGGGTGGAAAAAATTTCAGGAAGAGGGAAATGTAAATTTGAAACAGCTTATAGAACAACAAAGCAAGGAAAAGGTGGAGAGAAAGTGGTTAGGGTCCTGAGAAGTAGAGAATCTCCAGTTAAGAATCTAGCACATAAGAAAAAATGTGTAATAATTTCAGGAGTTAAAGAAAAACATATGACAATAAGATCAGAAAGAGAAGAACTGAGTAAGGTTAAAGAAATAACATCAGTAGTCATGGAGGAAAACAACGAAGCTCAAGAAGAGACTGAAGAGGTGTTTAGGTTAGGAAAGTACAAGGAAGGAGTGGCAAGGCCATTGAAGGTAAAGTTTAAGTCTCAGGCAACAGTAAACGAAATTATCAGTAGAACATGGAAATTATCAGACAAGGAAGGGTTAAAAAATATTTGGATAAGGAGAGATCCAAATGAGGAAGAAAGAGCTAAAATAAAGGAGTTAGTAGAGGAAGCAAAGGTGAAAAACGAGCAAAGACCGGAGGAAGAGAAAACAGTGTTTTATTGGAGAGTCATGAATCAGAAATTAAGGAAGAGGTACCAGCGGAGAGAAGGAGAAAAGAGGGTATAGAAAACATAAAAAATAATTGGAAGGTGGCACATACTAATGTTAATGGCTTAATATCAGCAAGGTTAGAAATCAACGATATTTTTAGGGTAAATGAACCTGATGTTATGTGCTTTGTAGAGACCAAATTAAGAGAAGATATTGATGTTCATATGGGAGATGGTAAATACAAACTGTGGAGAAGAGACA
The DNA here is from genome assembly GCF_032717465.1 of Coenobita brevimanus. Classification (NCBI taxonomy): domain Eukaryota; kingdom Metazoa; phylum Arthropoda; class Malacostraca; order Decapoda; family Coenobitidae; genus Coenobita; species Coenobita brevimanus. The sequence continues at coordinate 15,090,792 of NC_137040.1, read as the reverse complement.
GAAAAGAAAAAACGGGAGGAGGAATCATCATAGAAGTGAAGAACAGCATGAAGGTAGATACCGTGGAAATGGGAGAAGGCAGGGCCGAAGTATGAAATTAGAAACTCGAGAGAATAGCAGGAGAAATATGGCAGTAATGTATGTTCCCCCTAAGACAAGAGTATGGAGTGATGATGAATACCAGGAAATGTTGTCAGATATGGCTAGTTATTTACAGAAAACGATTGAGAAAAGCAACAACATAATTTTAATGGGTGACTTCAATTGTAAAGAGGTGAACTGGGAGGAATGGGACTCAGGAGGCAGCGAAGATTCGTGGGGCACTACATTATTAAATATAACAATGAACAATGTGATGACACAACGGGTCAAAGCAAAGACACGGTTACGAGGTGAGGACACACCAACAAGACTAGACTTACTGTTTACCAAAGAACCCGATGTAATAGAATCATTGGAATATCTGTGTCCTATTGGAAAAAGTGATCATGTGGTCACTGAGTTCCAGATGATAACAGGGAACGTGGAGCCAAGAACCGAGCTTTATAGGAGGGGAAGATACAACTTTGGGAAAGCAGATTTTACAGAGTTGAGAAAATTCTTTGAAAATGCAGATTGGAGAAAATTCAGAGAATCAAGAGAGATGCAGAAGGAGTGGGATATTTCTCTAGGTTTCAATAATTCAGGAGTGGAAAAATTTGTGCCAGGAATAAAGGGGAAAGAAAACAGGAAAAAGGAGAGATTTAATGGAAAGTGCATGATAGCAAAAAAAGAGAGAGACATGGTGTGGTCACAACAGAACAAAGGAGGATTATAGAAGAACTAGAAATGAATACACAAGAATAAGTAGAGAGGAAGAAAGGAATTTTGAAAAAGGTATAATAGACAAATGTATGGATGAACCCAAACTGTTTTGTAGATTTCTCAATGGCAAATTGAAACAAAAGGAAGAAATCACCAAACTGAAAGTAGAAGGAGAGGTCTATAAAGATGCAGCAATGCAAGCAGAAGTAATGAACAAATGTTTCCAATCAGTTTTCACAAATGAAAAGGAGTTTGTGGAAAGGTCGGGAGTGACTAGAAATGTAGTGATAAAAGATATAAAAGTGGAAGGACAGGAAGTGTATAAATTACTGGAAACTCAAGATGTAAGGAAAGCCCCAGGACCAGATGGAATCTCTAGTTGGGTACTGAAGGAATGCAGAAAAAAACTTGAGGAAAAGATTCACAGTTTAATTGTGTTCTCTGGAAAAGCGGAAAGTGCCTCAAGAATGGAAGAGGGCAAATGTGGTACCAATTTATAAGGGAGGAAACAGGGAAGAACCCCTGAATTACAGACCAGTGTCCCTAACCAGTATGGTCGCAAAACTGTGCGAAAGAATTCTGAAAGATAGATGTATAAAATATCTGGAAGAGATGAATAATTTGGCTGAGAAGTCAGTTTGGATATAGAAGTGGAAGGTCATGTGTTTCGAACGTGTTGAGTTTTTACTCAAGAGCGACTGACGTGCTACAGGAGAGAGATGGTTGAGTGGATTGTGCGTATTTAGATTTGGAGAAGACCTTTGACAAGGTACCTCATAGGAGACTCATGTGGAAACGGGAACCTCCTGGAATGGACGAGAGACTTTTTGAGAGACAGACAAATGAAGACAGTAATAAAGGATAGGATGTCTGGACGGAGGAAACTAACAAATGGAGTCCCACAGGCTAAAGTGTTGGTGCCAGTAATGTTCCTGATTTACATAAATGATATGGTAGATGAAGAGAAGAGTTATGCAAGTCTGTTTGCTGATGATGTAAAGATCTTGAGGAAGGTAGAGGTTGAGGAGAATTGTAAAATGCTGCAGGAGGATCTGGATAGGATACACGATTTGAGCTGGATGTGGGAAATAAAATTTAATGCAAAGAAATGTAAAACATTGGAAACGGGTAAAAGTACCAAGAGGCCATCATTGAATTATTTGATGGGTAATGAACCAATCACAAAAGCGAGAGAAGAGAAAGATTTGGGAGTGCTGGTCCAGGACAGTTTGTCACCTGAAAAACACATTAACAAGGCAGTTAGAAAGACCTATAAACTCCTGACTAATATAAGAGTAGCCTTTCATTATATGGATGAGGAGATGATGAAATAATTGATAGTGGCCATGATTCGCCCCAGCTTAGAATATGCAGCAGTAGTGTGGTCCCCACACAAAAAGAAAGATATAAACAAGATTGAGAGAATACAAAGAACAGCAACCAAAATGGTCCCCAGTCTAGCAGTTCTGTTGTACATAGAGAGGCTGGAAAAGCTGGATTTGCCTTCCTTAGAAGAAAGGAGAAAGAGAGGAGACATGATTGCAGTGTTCAGGACCATGGTAGGAGTAGAAAAAATTGACAAAGAAGATCTGTTTTTATGGGATAAGAGAGTAACAAGAGGACACGGAATGAAACTGAAGAAACCAAGCTGCTTGAAGGATATCAAGAAAAATAGTTTTTTTTATAGATGTACAGACCTGTGGAATAGCCTGGACAAAGAGACCGTCAAGTTAAAAAAGTTGAACTAGTTTAACGCTAAATTTGACTTATTGAGAAACAGAGACGGGACCCCACAAGCATAGCTCATTTCCTGTATATCACAATTAGATAAAAACAATTAGGTAAATACACACACACACACACACACACACACACACACAAATATAATTTTGGTGGGTGACTTTAACTGTAAAGAGGTGAACTGAGAGGAATGGGACTCAGAAGGCAGCGAGGATTCGTGGGGCACTATATTATTAAATAAAATAATGAATAATATTATGACGCAATGGGTCAGAGAAAAGACACAGTTCCGAGGTGAGGACACACCAGCAAGGTTAGATTTACTGATTACCAAAGAACCCGATGTAATAGAATCATTGAAATATTTCTGACCTATAGGAAGAAGTGATCAAGTGGTCATTGTGTTCCAGATGATAATGGGGAAAGTCGAGCCAAGAGACGAGCTTCATAGGCAGGGAAGATATAATTTTGGGAGGGCGAATTTCACAGGATTGAGAAACTTTCTTGAAAATGCGGACTGGAGAAAATTCAGAGAAACAAGAGAGATACAAAGGAAGTGGGATATCATTCTAGACCTCTATAATTGGGGAGTGGAATAATTTGTACCAAGAGTTAGAGGGAAAGAAAACAGGAAAAAGGAGTGGTTTAATAGAAGGTGTATGACAGCAAAAAAAAGAGAGAGATAAGGCGTGGAACAACTGCAGAACGAGAGGTAACAACAGAACAAAGGAAGAATATAAAAAAACTAGAAATGAATACACAAGAATATGTAGAGAAGAAGTTTCTTTTTTTTTTTTTTTTTTTTTTTTTTTTTTTTTTAAGAAGAAAGAAATTTCGAAAAAGGTATAATAGACAAATGCAAGGATGAACCCAAACTGTTTTATAGATTTGTTAATGGCAAACTGAAACAAAAGGAAGAAATCACCAAATTGAAAGTAAAAGGAGAGGTCTATAAAGATGCAGCAATGCAAGCTGTCATAATGGACAAATGTTTCCAATCAGTTTTCACTAATGAAAAAGAGTTTGTGGAAGGGAAGGGAGTGATTAGAAATGTACTGGTGATAAAAGAAATAAAAGTGGAGGTACAAGAAGTGTATAAATTACTGGAAACCCAAGATGTAAGGAAAGCCCCAGGACCTGATGGAATTTCTAATTGGGTACTGAAGGAATGCAGACAACAACTGGCGGATAAAATTCACAGTTTAATCGAGTGTTCTCTGGAAGAGGGGAAACTACCACAAGAATGGAAGAGGGCAAATGTGGTACCAATTTATAAAGGAGGAAACAGAGAAGAACCCCTGAATTAAAGACCAGTGTCTCTAACCAGCATGGTCGCAAAATTGTGCGAGAGAATCCTGAAAGACAGATGGATAAAATATCTAGAAGAGGGGAATATTTTGGCTGAATGTCAGTATGGATTCAGAAGTGGAAGGTCATGTGTTTCTAACTTGTTGAGCTTTTACTCAAGAGCGATCGACGTGGTACAGGGGAGAGATGATTAGGTGGATTGTGTGTATTTAGAGAGGGACTTTGACAAGGTACCTCATAAGAGACTAATGTGGAAACTAGAATATATAGGAGGACTGAAGGGGAAACTCCTGGAATGGATGAGAGACTTTTTGAGAGACAGACAAATGAGAACAGTAATAAAGGATAGGATGTCTGGATGGAGGGAAGTAACAAGTGGAGTCCTTCAAGGCTTGGTGCTAGCACCAGTAATGTTCCTGATTTACGTACATGATATGGTAGATGGAGTGAACAGTTATGCAAGTCTGTTTGCTGATGATGTAAAGATCTTGAGGAAGGTAGAGGTTGAGGAGGATTGTGCTGCAGGAGGATCTGGATAGGATACATGATTGGAGCCGGACGTGGGAAATGAAATTTAATGTAAAGAAATGTAATATATTGGAAATGGGCAAAAGTACCAGGAGGCCACAACTGAACTATTTGTTAATTATCACAAAAATGAGAGAAGAGAAAGATTTGGGAGTGCTGGTCCACGATAGTTTGTCACCTGAAAAGCACATTAACCCCTTAACCGCGGGGCGTCACTTTTGTGACGCTTGGGAGCAAGGGATCATACCGCGGGGCGTCGCTTTTGTGATTCTGTGTTATTTTGAATTCACCCGGGCTTCCAAGTGGGGGCTTGTATCATCTATCAGTACTGCCAATGTCCAACACTAGTCAGCACTCCTAATCTCATCTGTACTCCCATCCATTGTTGACAATTTAGCCATTTCTCCCCTTTCTTGACTCCCCTCCCTACCCCCCCTCTATTACCCTATCCTCTCGCCTGCCCGGCCGTGCTACGCTAAGTAAATCTTCCCTGGAATTTTTCACTGATTTCATCCATTGAAATAAGCCCTATGCCCTATTCTAATACCAAATAATACATACAAGAAAGAAATAAGGTAAGTGAGAGTGCCATACACCTGGAATTGGCTAATTATCGCCTGACAACACCTCACGTGCACTCATTCGCTAATTTTCGCTGTTTATTTCCCCTTGAAATATGCCGAATAATCTATTTTCGTAATAAATATACATATAAGGAGGGAAGGGAGAAGCCTAAGTGATATTTACATTCAACTGGAAGTACCTAATTTATAATGTACTGTCTAGATTTCCTGCCAATCATTTCACTACTATATATAGCTGTTTCAAGAGCCTAACATTGGTAGTAATGAATTTCCCTAGGTAGGCCACCACCCCGGCCCGCCCTTATCAGTTCACTCTCATCTTCTAACGTGGAGGTACGTCAGTTCGCTCTTGCTAGCTTCAGGGAATTTTCACCCCCATGCAAAGGGCCCTGTGACCTATACCCCCTACTAAACCTCGTGTGGAAAGAGGTAAAGGGCTGACAATTGATAAAAGAGTGACTACGATCTTTTTATTGAGTAAAACAGTGCAAGTGGAATTGTAAATAATGTGTAAATAACGTGTAAACAGCAAGTGAAAGTAATGAATGTAAATATACGTGAACAGCGGAAAATAGTTTTATAAGTTACTTCAAGAGACAGTGCATAACACAGTGTAAATAAAATATAAATGTAAATAACATAAATAAAATAGAGAATGTAAATAGAAATGTAAATGAGTAGTATTATAAGAATACAAGTATATACCCTGGGAGTAATGAAAGTGAAAGTTTCACTCTAGCATGTATGAATACTATGAGTTATGAGAGTGAAGATGAAAGTGACAGTCATTCTCAATGCTAGTATACAGGACGAGAAAGTGAATGCTACGTATTTTACTGAAAGAAATTGAATTCCTACAGTGACAATAAACTAATACTACTGAAGGAAACTTATGGATAAAGACTGTAGATATATATAAATGTTATATAGTAATAGAAATATAAAGTGTGAGGGGTTTTATGAATAATAAATGACAGAGTACCAAGAGCGAACTAGCACAAGTGCGACGGTCAGACGCACTCGTAATTTTCATTGCTTTCAGTGTTTTTTTTTTTGGAGTATGGATCCCAAACTACTTGAAAATCATAGAGTAGTGTTTATAGTGTTAATATCTGGCTGTGGTAATCATATTACGGGTTGTCGGGAAGTGTAAAGTGGAAACTTCGTTACCCAACTTCAGAGGTCTCCACAAGTCCTACGGTAACGGACGAAGGCTCAACAAACCTTCCAGGAGAAAGCTGAAGGTATGTGCCATAAGCATATGTAATTTTAATATTCTAGGACTAATAACTGATTTTGGCAAATATTTTTTGAGAGTCTGTCGGAGTCCGAATAACCCCGCAGAACACGAAAAACATTGGTAAACATGGCCCGCGGTGTAGGGGTTAACAGATAGTTAGAGAGACTTATAAACTCTTGACTAACATAAGAGTAGCATTTCATTATATGGATGAGGAGATGATGAAAAAATTGATAGTGGCCATGATCCGCCCCAGGTTAGAATATGCAGCGGTAGTGTGGTCCCCACACAAAAAGATATAAACAAGATTGAAAGAATACAAAGAACAGCAACCAAGATGGTCCCCAGTCTGGCATATCTGTCATACAGAGAGAGGCTGGAAAAGCTGGATTTGCCTTCCTTAGAGGAAAGGAGAAAGAGGGGAGACATGATTGCAGTGTTCAGGACCATGGTGGGAGTAGATAAAATTGATAAAGAAGATCTGTTTTTATGGGATAAGAGAGCAACAAGAGGACAAGGAATGAAATTGAAAAAGTCAAGCTGCTTGAAGGATATCAAGAAATATAGCTTTCCGTACAGAAGTATAGACTTATGGAATAGCCTGGAGAAAGAGATCATCCAGTCTAAAAACTTAAATGAGTTTAAAGCTAAATTTGACTTACTGAGATACAGCAATGGGAACCCACGAGCATAGCATATTTTGTGTGTATCACAAGTACGTATATTGGGTATATACATAAGTATTTGGAACGACTTAGACAAAAAGGTGGTGCAGGAGAAAAACATTCATGTGTGTAAAATTGACTAGATAAATGTGGATATGGAGACAGGACAACACGAGCATATCTCAATTCCTGTATACTACAAATAGGTAAATCCAAAACACACACATACACACACACACAAAGGAAGAATATAAAAGAACATGAAATGAATACACAAGAATACGTAGAGAAGAAGAAAGGAATTTTGAAAAAGGTATAATTGACAAATGCAAGGATGAACCCAAACTGTTTTATAGATTTGTTAATGGCAAACTGAAACAAAAGGAAGGAATCATCAAACTGAAAGTAGAAGGAGAGGTCTTTAAGGATGCGGATATGCAAGCAGAAATAATGAACAAACGTTTCCAGTCAGTTTTCACTAAAGAAAAGGAGCTTGTGGAAGGGGAGGGAGTGATTAGAAATGTTCCAGTGATGAAAGATATAAAAGTAGAGGTACAGGAAGTGTATAAATTACTGGAAACTCAAGATGTAAGGAAAGCCCCAGGACCTGATGGAATTTCTAATTGGGTACTGAAGGAATGCAGAGAACAACTGGCGGATAAAATTCACAGCTTAATTGTATGCTCACTGGAAGAGGGGAAAGTGCCAAAAGAATGGAAGAGGGCAAATATGGTACCAATTTACAAGGGAGGAAACAGGGAAGAACCCCTGAATTATACACCAGTGTCTCTAACCAGCATGGTCGCAAAATTGTGTGAGAGAATCCTGAAAGACAGATGGATAAAATATCTGGAAGAGATGAATATTTTGGCTGAATGTCAGTTTGGATTCAGAAGTGGAAGGTCATGTGTTTCTAACTTGTTGAGCTTTTACTCAAGAGCGATTGATGTGGTACAGGAGAGAGATGGTTGGGTGGATTGTGTGTACTTAGACTTAGAGAAGGCCTTTGACAAGGTACCTCATAAGAGACTAATGTGGAAACTAGAATATATAGGAGGACTAAAGGGGAAACTTCTGGAATGGATGAGAGACTTTTTGAGAGACAGACAAATGAGGACAGTAATAAAGGAAAAGATGTCTGGATGGAGGGAAGTAACAAGTGGAGTCCCTCAAGGCTCAGTGTTGGCGCCAGTAATGTTCTTGATTTACGTAAATGATATGGCAGACGGAGTGAACAGTTATGCAAGTCTGTTTGCTGATGATGTAAAGATCTTGAGGAAGATAGAGGTTGAGGAGGATTGTAAAATACTGCAGGAGGATTTGGATAGGATAAACAATTGGAGCCGGACGTGGGAAATGAAATTTAATGTAAAGAAATGTAAAATATTGGAAATGGGTAAAAGTACCAGGAGACCATCACTGAATTATTTTTTGGGTAATGAATTAATCACAAAAAGGAGAGAAGAGAAAGATTTGGGAGTGCTGGTCCAAGATAGTTTGTCACCAGAAAAGCACATTAACAAGATAGTTGGAGAGACTTATAAACTCATGACTAACATAAGAGTAGCATTTCATTATATGGATGAGGAAATGATGAAAAAATTGATAGTGGCCATGATCCACCCCAGGTTAGAATATGCAGCGGTAGTGTGGTCCCCACACAAAAAGAAAGATATAAACAAGATTGAGAGAATACAAAGAACAGCAACCAAGATGGTCCCCAGTCTGACAGACCTGTCATACAGAGAGAGGCTGGAAAAACTGGATTTGCCTTCGTTAGAGGAAAGGAGAAAGAGTGGAGACATGATTGCGATGTTCAGGACCATGGTGGGAGTAGATAAAATTGACAAAGAAGATCTGTTTGTATGGGATAAGAGAGCAACAAGAGGACACGGAATGAAATTGAAAAAGTCAAGCTGCTTGAAGGATATCAAGAAATATAGCTTTCCTTACAGAAGTATAGACTTATGGAATAGCCTGGACAAAGAGATCGTCCAGTCTAAAAACTTAAACGAGTTTAAAGCTAAATTCGACTTATTGAGAAATAGCGACAGAAACCCACGAGCATAGTACATTCCGTGTATATCACAATTAGGTATAATAGGTAAATACTTAAATATTTGGAACGACTTAGACAAAGAGGTGGTGCATGAGAAAAACATTCATGTGTGTAAAGGTAGACTTGATAAATGTGGATATGGAGACAGGACAATACGAGCATTGCTCAATTCCTGTATACTACAAATAGGTAAATACAAATAGGTAAATACACACACACACACACACACACACACAAAGGAGGAAGGTAGTAGATCCAAGTCATGACAAGTATATAAACAAGATGATTAAGTTGATGTACTCAAGTGTGGATGGAACTGTATCTAAATCATTAGAGATGAATGATTACCTCACAGAAAATGAACCATAAATAATATGCCTAACTGAAATAAAATTAACACCAATGATATCAAATGTCATCCTAAAGTTAGAGGAATATAATATATGGAGAAGAGATAGGAACTTAAAAAAGGCAGAAGGAATTATAATATTACAGTAACAAAGAAATATCTAAATGTCAAAGAAATAGAGCTAGATATACCCTTACAAATAGAATTGATTGCAGTAGAGATCAATACATCTGAAGGGATGGAAATTTTGCAAATTTATAAATGCCACCCAGATCAAACACATGGGAAAAAGACGAATATGAGGATCTGGCAGAGAGTACAATTCAGAGTTTCAGGGCATTACTACATAGAATGGAAGAGAAATCGGAAAGAATTATACTAACTGGAGATTTTAATACGAATATATATTGGAAAACTCTAGATACAATAAGCCAAGAAAGCTGTTGGGACCAAAAGCTCCTGGACCTGGTGCAGGAGTTTTTCCTAACGCAATATGTACGGGAAAGCACCAGAAAAAGAGGACTCGATTTACCCTCAGTACTAAAGCTTATATTTAATGGGCAAGAAATCGACATTGACAGTTTAATGTATCACCCTCCACTCAGCAAAAGCAACCATGCAGTATTCAACTGCAACTTCAGGTTGCATATGACAAAGTTAACAGCAATGAAAGTTACAAAAACAGCCTAAATTATAAAAAGGGAAACTACCATGACCTAAAGAAGTACTTCTTAGAAATAGATTGGGAAAAGGAGCTTAGAGGACAAGATTTAAATGTTATATATAAAAAATTCTGTGAACTTTGTGAAATAGAAGTCCACAAGTACATCCCAAAGAACAAATAAGCAGAAAAGAAAATAAAGAAATGGTTTAATACAGAATGTAAAAAACAAAAGAAGAAAGAGATTTGTTGTGGAACAGATACAGAAGACACAATAGTGAAAGGGCATATAACAACTATAAGCAGGCAAGAAACGATTATACAAGAATAAGGAGGGACGCCCAAAAACAGTTTGAAGAGGACATCATAATTAAAAGTAGTGATCAACCGAAGCTATTTTACAGCTACATCTTAAATCAAAACCAAAGTAAAAGATAAAATAGAATCCATTACGGATGAGGGAATCATCTACTGTATACACGAGAAGGATATTTGTGAAGCACTAAATAAGAATTTCCAATCAGTTTCTACAGAAGAAAATGATTTTGAGAGGGATGATATGGAACATGCATGCCCACACATATTACCAGACATGAAAATATCAGAAAAAGAAATACAGGAGTTAAGTAAATTAGACAAAGGAAAAGCAAATGGTCCTGATGAAATTTCATGCTGGGTACTACATGAATGTGCAAAGGAGTTAAGTACACCATTATCTTTAATTTTCAAGGAATCCTTGGGACAAGGTAACTACATACCTGATATTTGGAAGAAAGCAAACATTGTTCCCTTTTTCAAGAAAGGGAACAGACAGAATCCACTCAACTACCGACCAACATCACTAACCAATGTTGTAAGCAAGGTATTAGAAAAGCTGATAAGAAAAGTTTGGATAAATCATCTAGAACACAATATGATAACAAAATCAGTTTGGTTTCAGAAAAGGAAAATCATGTGTTACTAATTTGTTAGGCTATTATGATAGAGTAACAGAAACATTACAGAAAAGAGAAGGATGGGTGGACAGTATCTATTTAGATTTCAAGAAAGCATTTGACAGAGAACCGCAACAAAGACTTTCATGGTTGCTCTTGCTGAATGGAGGGTGATACATTAAACTGTCAATGTCGATTTCTTGCCCATTAAATATAAGCTTTAATACTGAGTATTCTTGACAAACCCCCCTACCCCCTGGGGGTAGGGGGGTTTGTCAAGAATACTCCCCCAGTATCCCTGCTTGTCGTAAAAGGCGACTAAAAGGGTTGGCGGAGGGTTAGTGCCCCTCCCCGGAAAACAACTAACTAAAAAAAAAAACAATAAGCCTCGGACAAGGACTGACCAAACGTTGACGACCAAGGACCGGACAAAGGACATTGCAATTGGAACGTGGAATGTAAGGGGAGCAAATGATGAGGTGAAAGAGAGAGAGATTGTCCAGGTGCTTGAGGATGCGAAAGTGGATGTATGTGGAATAACTGAAACAAAATGGAGAGGAGAAAGTGTGAGAGAATGGGAGTATGGATGGGGTATATGTGCAGGAGTAGGTGAGAATGAGAGGGCAAAGGAAGGAGTATGTATAGTTGTGAGTAAAAGATGGAAGAGGAGCATAAGACAGTAAGGATCAGTTGGATCAAGGATTGTGTGGGTAAAGTTGAAAGTTGGAATACAAATGTGGGCGATTGTGTGTGTGTATGCGCCAACGCAAGATCGTGCTAGAAGAGTGAGAGAAGAGTTCTGGACAAATGTAGAAGTGTGCATGGAAAAGTTTGGAAGGAATGATAGAGTGTTTTTGATTGGTGATATGAATGGTAAAGTTGGGAATGTGAAGGTGGATGGAATAGTTGGTGAGTGGGGTGTGCCTGCTGAGATAGATGAGAATGGGAGTGCGTTAGTGGACATTTGTGCTGGGAGGGGGCTGGTGATAGCCAATACCTTCTTCAGGCATAAAATGATCCACAGGTATACATGGCGAGTGATGAGAAGGGTGGGTGGTGAATTGAGTGAAAGGAAGGCAATGATTGATTATGTGTGTGTGGATGAAAGGATGCGAAGATGTATATTGGATGCAAGAGTTTATAGAGGTTGGGGGAGTGGAATTTCTGACCACTACTTGGTGGTGGCCAGAGTTAAAGTTCAAATAAGATGGAAGAATAGAAGAAGAGAAAGACGAGAGGAAGGAGTAGTTGCAAGGAGAGTGGAAAGGTTACAAGAGGATGAGAAAAAGGCAGAGTATAAGAGAGAAGTGGAGGAACGATTGGGCAAATATGAGTTGGAGCAGATGGGGGACGTGGAAGGTGTGTGTAGAATATTTACAGAAGAAATATGTGCAGCATGTGATGTGGTGTGTGGAAGGAAGAGAAGACGGAGGGGGGTGCAAGGAACAGCATGGTGGACTGAAGAGGTGAAACGGGCTGTGGCACAAAAGAAGAAAGCATACAATGAATGGATGAGAAATAGGGGTGTGGAAGAAGTTGAGAGGTGGAAGAGAGAGTTATATGTAGAAAGAAAGAGAGAGGTGAAAAGATTAGTAAGAGAGAGTAAGAAGAGAGTGGATGAGGAATTTGGAAGGAATTTGAGTGTAAAGTGGAGGGACTGTAAGAAAATGTTCTGGAAAGAGGTCAAAAGAGTAAGACAGGGTGGAAGTGAAGTTAGCGGAGGAGTGAAAGATAAAAATGGTAGATTACTAGTGGAGAAGGGAGAAAAAGTGAGCAGATGGAGAGAACACTTTAAGGAATTGTTGAACGTGGAGGATGGAAGTAATGCGAGTATAAGTGGCTGGGGAATGGCAGGAAGAAGGAGGGAGGTGAGAAGACAGGAAGAAATCAGTAGGATAGAAGTTGTGGAAGCAATGAAGAAAGTTAAATCAGGGAAAGCCCCAGGAATTGATGGAGTGTGTGGTGAAATGCTGAAGCATGGGGGAGAGATAGTAATAGAATGGATGTGGAAGATGTGCAGATTGGCCTGGGAGGAAGGTAGAGTCCCGGAGGATTGGAAGTCAGGTATAATTATTCCCTTGTACAAAGGAAAAGGGGAAAAAGAAGTGTGTGGTAATCATAGGGGCATTTGTCTTCTTAGTATAATAGGAAAAGTGTATGGTAGGATACTTATTAACAGAGTTAGAGAAAGAACAGAGAAATTAGTTGGAGAAGAACAGGGAGGCTTTAGGGAAGGGAAGAGGTTGTGTAGATCAGATATTCATTCTCAGATCTTTAGTGGAAAAGTTTCTAGAGAAGGGAAAGAAGTTGTATGCGGCTTTCATGGATTTGGAGAAAGCATATGACAGGGTGGATAGACTAGGATTGTGGAAAGTGTTAAGAATATATGGAATAGATGGTAAGTTGTTGAATGCTGTGAAGAGTATGTACGATGGTGCGAAGGCTGCAGTGCGTGTGGATGGTGAACTAAGTGAATTTTTCTCTTTGAAAGTTGGGTTGAAACAGGGATGTGTCATGTCTCCATGGTTGTTCAATCTGTACATGGATGGGGTAATAAAAGAGGTGCAAGGTAGGGTAGTGGATGTTGGAGTGGCCATGGTGAGAGAGGATAGTGTTTGGAAACTCCCTGTACTGTTGTTTGCAGATGATACCGTGTTGTTGAGTGAAGACGAAGGGGAGCTGCAAGGCTTGGTGGATGAGTTTGAAAGAGTGTGTAAGAAACGGAATCTAAAGGTGAATGTAGGGAAGAGTAAAGTGATGGTCTTTGAGAGAGGTGAAGTCAGTGAATGTACAGCGAGGTTGGATGGTGAGGAATTGGAAAATGTGAGTACGTTTAAGTACTTGGGTAGTATGATGAGTAAGGATGGAGGTTTGGAGGGTGAAGTGCTTGAAAGGGTACAGCAGGGAAGAAAGGTTGCTGGTTCTTTGAAAGCAGTGATAAGAAACAGGGAAGTGAGCATGGAAGTGAAAAAGTTACTACATGACAGTATTGTGATACCAACTCTAACGTACGGAAGTGAAGCTTGGACGTTGTTGGAAGGACACAAGTCAAGAGTGAGAGCCGTGGAAATGAGTTATTTAAGAGGAGCCTGTGGAGTCACATGGAGAGACAGGCTGATGAATGAGGATATAAAGGAGGTTTGGAGGGTGAAGTGCTTGAAAGGGTACAGCAGGGAAGAAAGGTTGCTGGTTCTTTGAAAGCAGTGATAAGAAACAGGGAAGTGAGCATGGAAGTGAAAAAGTTACTACATGACAGTATTGTGATACCAACTCTAACGTACGGAAGTGAAGCTTGGACGTTGTTGGAAGGACACAAGTCAAGAGTGAGAGCCGTGGAAATGAGTTATTTAAGAGGAGCCTGTGGAGTCACATGGAGAGACAGGCTGATGAATGAGGATATAAAGGAGCGTTGTGGTGTTGATGTGGATGTGATAGGAAGCGTTATGAGGAACACACTGAGGTGGTTTGGCCATGTGGAGAGGATGGAGGGTCAAAGACTGACGAAGAGAGTGTATGTGAGTGAGGTGGAGGGGGAAAGAGGGAGGGGGAGGCCGAGGATGAGATGGAGAGATGGGGTGGAGAGGTATATGAGAGAGGGGGGTGTGAGTTGGGAGCAGGGGAGTGAAATGGCGGGGGACAGGGCGACTTGGAGGCGATTTGTTTGTGGCCACCCCAAACGGGATTGAGGCGTATGGCAATAGATAGATAGATAGATTTGACAGAGAACCGCAACAAAGACTTTCATGGTTGCTCTTGCTGAATGGAGGGTGATACATTAAACTGTCAATGTCGATTTCTTGCCCATTAAATATAAGCTTTAGTACTGAGGGTAAATCGAGTCCTCTTTTTCTGGTGCTATCCCGTACATATTGCGTTAGGAAAAACTCCTCCAACAGGTCCAGGAGCTTTTGGTCCCAACAGCTTTCTTGGCTTATTGTATCTAGAGTTTTCCAATTTATATTTGTATTAAAATCTCCAGTTAGTATAATTCTTTCCGATTTCTCGCCCATTCTATGTAGTAATGCTCTGAAACTCTGAATTGTACTCTCTGCCAGATCCTCATATTCGTCTTTTTCCCATGTGTTTGATCTGGGTGGCATTTATAAATTTGCAAAATTTCCTTCCCTTCAGATGTATAGACCTCTACTGCAATCAGTTCTACTTGTAAGGGTATATCTAGCTCTATTTCTTTGACATTTAGATATTTCTTTGTTAATATTATAATTCCTTCTGCTTTTTTTAAGTTCCTATCTCTTCTCCATATATTATATTCCTCTAACTTTAGGATGACATTTGATATCCTTGGTGTTAATTTTGTTTCAGTTAGGTATATTATTTATGGTTCATTTTCTGTGATGTAATCATTCATCTCTAACGATTTAGATACAATTCCATCCACACTTGAGTACATCAACTTAATCATCTTGTTTATATACTTGTCATGACTTGGGTCTACTACCTTCTTCCTTTGTGTGTGTGTGTGTGTGTGTGTGTGTGTGTATTTACCTATTTGTATTTACCTATTTGTAGTATACAGGAATTGAGCAATGCTCGTGTTGTCCTGTCTCCATATCCACATTTATCAAGTCTACCTTTACACACATGAATGTTTTTCTCATGCACCACCTCTTTGTCTAAGTCGTTCCAAATATTTAAGAATATACCTAATTGTGATATACACGGAATGTACTATGCTCGTGGGTTTCCGTCGCTGTTTCTCAATAAGTCGAATTTAACTTTAAACTCGTTTAAGTTTTTAGACTGGACGATCTCTTTGTCCAGGCTATTCCATAAGTCTATACTTCTGTAAGGAAAGCTATATTTCTTGATATCCTTCAAGCAGCTTGACTTTTTCAATTTCATTCCGTGTCCTCTTGTTGCTCTCTTATCCCATACAAACAGATCTTCTTTGTCAATTTTATCTACTCCAACCATGGTCCTGAACACCGCAATCATGTCTCCCCTCTTTCTCCTTTCCTCTAACGAAGGCAAATCCAGTTTTTCCAGCCTCTCTCTGTATGACAGGTCTGTCAGACTGGGGACCATCTTGGTTGCTGTTCTTTGTATTCTCTCAATCTTGTTTATATCTTTCTTTTTGTGTGGGGACCACACTACCGCTGCATATTCTAACCTGGGGCGGATCATGGCCACTATCAATTTTTTCATCATTTCCTCATCCATATAATGAAATGCTACTCTTATGTTAGTCAAGAGCTTATAAGTCTCTCCAACTATCTTGTTAATGTGATTTTCTGGTGACAAACTATCTTGGACCAGCACTCCCAAATCTTTCTCTTCTCTCCTTTTTGTGATTAATTCATTACCCAAAAAATAATTCAGTGATGGTCTCCTGGTACTTTTACACATTTCAAATATTTTACATTTCTTTACATTAAATTTCATTTCCCACGTCCGGCTCCAATTGTGTATCCTATCCAAATCCTCCTGCAGTATTTTACAATCCTCCTCAACCTCTATCTTCCTCAAGATCTTTACATCATCAGCAAACAGACTCGCATAACTGTTCACTCCATCTACCATATCATTTACGTAAATCAGGAACATTACTGGCGCCAACACTGAGCCTTGAGGGACTCCACTTGTTACTTCCCTCCATCCAGACATCTTTTCCTTTATTACTGTCCTCATTTGTCTGTCTCTCAAAAAGTCTCTCATCCATTCCAGAAGTTTTCCCTTTAGTCCTCCTATATATTCTAGTTTCCACATTAGTCTCTTATGAGGTACCTTGTCAAAGGCCTTCTCTAAGTCTAAGTACACACAATCCACCCAACCATCTCTCTCCTGTACCACATCAATCGCTCTTGAGTAAAAGCTCAACAAGTTTGAAACACATGACCTTCCACTTCTGAATCCAAACTGACATTCAGCCAAAATATTCATCTCTTCCAGATATTTTATCCATCTGTCTTTCAGGATTCTCTCACAATTTTGCGACCATGCTGGTTAGAGACACTGGTCTATAATTCAGGGGTTCTTCCCTGTTTCCTCCCTTGTAAATTGGTACCACATTTGCCCTCTTCCATTCTTTTGGCACTTTCCCCTCTTCCAGTGAGCATACAATTAAGCTGTGAATTTTATCTGCCAGTTGTTCTCTGCATTCCTTCAGTACCCAATTAGAAATTCCATCAGGTCCTGGGGCTTTTCTTACATCTTGAATTTCCAGTAATTTATACACTTCCTGCACCTCCACTTTTATATCTTTCATCACCGGAACATTTCTGATCACTCCCTCCCCTTCCACAAGCTCCTTTTCTTTAGTGAAAACTGACTGGAAACGTTTGTTCATTATTTCTGCTTGCATTGCCGCATCCTTAAAGACCTCTCCATCTACTTTCAGCTTGGTGATTCCTTCCTTTTGTTTCAGTTTGCTATTAACAAATCTATAAAACAGTTTGGGTTCATCCTTGCATTTGTCAATTATACCTTTTTCAAAATTCCTTTCTTCTTCCCTACGTATTCTTGTGTATTCGTTTCTTGTTCTTTTATATTCTTCCTTTGTTCTGTCGTTACCTCTCTTTCTCCAATTGTTCCACGCCTTATCTCTCTCTTTTTTGGCTATCATACACCTTCTATTAAACCACTCCTTTTTCCTGTTTTCTTTCCCTCTTACTCTTGGTACAAATTTTTCCACTCCCAAATTATAGAGGTCTAGAAAGATATCCCACTTCCTCTGTATCTCTCTTGTTTCTCTGAATTTTCTCCAATCCGCATTTTCAAAAAAGTTTCTCAATCCTGTAAAATTTGCTTTGCCAAAGTTGTATCTTCCCTGTCTATGAAGCTCGTCTCTTGGCTCGACGTTTCCTATTAACATCTGGAACTCAATGACCACGTGATCACTTTTTCCCAAAGGACAGAGATATTCCAATGATTCTATTACATCGGGTTCTTTGGTGAACAGTAAATCTAACCTTGCTGGTGTGTCCTCACCTCGAAACCGTGTCTCTTCTTTGACCCACTGCGTCATCACATTATTCATTATTATATTTAATAACATAGTACACCACGAATCCTCGCCACCTCCCGAGTACCATTCCTCCCAGTTCACCTCTTTACAATTAAGGTCACCCACCAAAATTATATTATTGTTTTTCTCAATTATTTTTTGCAAGTAGCTAGCCATATCTGACAACAACTCATGGTATTCGTCGTCCTTCCATGCTCTCGTCTTTGGGGGAACATACACTACCGCCATATCTCTCTTAACATTCTCTCCAGTTTCTAATTTCATATATATCACTTCAGCCCTGCCTTCTCCCATTTCCACAGTATCTACATTTATGTTGCTCTTCACTGCTATCATTACTCCTCCTCCCTTTTTTTCTTTTCTGTCTTTTCTCCACAGTTTGTATTTACCATCTCCCAAATGAACATCAATATCTTCTCTTAATTTGGTCTCTACAAAGCACATGACATCAGGTTCATGTTCTCTCAAGAAATCATTAATTTCGATCCTTGTCGATATGAAACCATCAACATTAGTATATATCACCTTCAAATTATTTTTGACATTATTAATACCCTCTTCTCTCCTACTCTCTGTCCGTACCACTTCCTCAACTTCTGATCTTTCACAACCATCCCCCCTAGTTTCCTTCACTTCTATTTCCTTAAATACCATTTCCTTACTTTCATATCCAATACTCTCCAAAAAAAGTATTACGTTCTTCCTCTGTCCTCTTATCATTTTTTCCTTTACTTCTTCCTTTAATGATTTTAAAACTTCTCTTTCTTCTTCATTCAGATCTTTTCTTATTATAATATTTTCCATCCCCGCCTCTTTGCTTAATTTCCAGGTCACTTTAAGTATCTCATTTATTACACTTTCTGATGTAAACTTGACTCTCATTGGTCTTGTTTCCCCTTTCTTATAAGGCCCTATCCTCCTTACTTCCTCAATTTCTTTTACCCACTTGTCTCCTTCGGGGTCAATCTTGCCTAATATTTCTCTCACCATGTTCGTGTCTCTCTCGAGTCTTGCGAACCTAACCTTTTCTTCCTCTTCCCTGTTTCCAAATACTACCACACATCTGTTCCTTTCTACAGTTTCTCTCACTATTTTCTCTTTTTTCTTCAGTATTTTCACTACATTTTCTTCCATTTCTTTCTTGTTCATTTCCCTTTCTTCATGGATGATCTCTCTTAAGCTGACCACTTCTTTCTGTTCTTCTTCTACGTGTGCCCACTTTGCCTTGTGTTCTTCTAATACATTACTCACCTTCTCCGTTTTATTAGTACTCTCTTCAAGTTTCCTCCTCAGTTCAACATTTTCCCTCTTCAAATTCTTAATCTCTTCATTGGCTGTTTCGTTGGACTGGATTAGACTCTGTATGGTGGTTTCCGTATTTCCTGACACATCCTTTATCACTAGATTCTCTACTTTTTTTTCGAGTTCACTAATCCTCATAATTAATGTTTTCACCAGGTCCATGACATTAGTATTAGCATCAAATCCTTGAAATTCCATTCCCTCATTGTTTACATTTTCGGCCATGTTTAACGTACAGGTAAAGTACCTAAACAGCTGTTACCGAATAAGCCACAAACATTCATGTATACTATTGCCAACAAATCTTTACATTTTTGGTAGTCTACCAACTTTCATTATTTTAAATTTAAAGAAAGACCCTAGGAGACAGGACAGACAAAATTCCTGAAACTACTCAAGGTTAGGAGCGATGCCTGGGACGTCCTCTCTCTCCGGCTGTGTGTGTGTGTGTGTGTGTGTGTGTTTTTTGTATTTACCTATTTGTAGTATACAGGAATTGAGTGATGCTCGTATTGTTCTGTCTCCATATCCACATTTATCTAGTCAACTTTACACACATGAATGTTTTTCTCCAGCACCACCTTTTTGTATAAGTCGTTCCAAATACTTATGTATATACCCAATATACGTAATTGTGTGTCTGATGAATGATGTTATTATCTTTCATAGCATGTCTTCATTTATGTATGTGAATGCTATTCTCATATTTGGAAGCAGTGTATACATGTTCCGCATCTTCTCACTGATGTGGTCAGCCAGAGGTAGTCTGTTATTGATAATAACACATAGGTCCTTCTCTCTTTCTGATGTGTGTACAGTTTTACTTCCTAACTTATAATCCCAGTCAGGTCTGTTTACACTTTTACCAAACTTGATTACATGACACTTGTCCACATTGAATTCCATTTGTTACGTATTGCTCCATTCATGAAGTTTATTTAATTCTTCTTGTAGCTCATTACAAGAGTCTGCATTAGTAATTATCTTTTGTATTTTTGCATCATCAGCAAACATAGTTAGGTAGCTTTCATTTCCAATGTTGCTATATGTATCATTTATATGATATGCAAAAGAAGAGAGAGATAAGGCGTGGAACAATTGGAAAAAGTGAGGTAACAACAGAACGAAGGAAGAATATAAAAGAATTAGAAATGAATACACAAGAATATGTAGAGAAGAAGAAAGGAATTTTGAAAAAGGTATAATACACAAATGCAAGGATGAACCCAAACTGTTTTATAGATCTGTTAATGGAAAACTGAAACAAAAGGAAGGAATCACCAAACTGAAAGTAAAAGGAAAGGTCTATAAAGATGCAGCAATGCAAGCTGAAATAATGAACAAATGTTTCCAATCGGTTTTCACAAATGAAAAAGAGTTTGTGGAAGGGGAAGGAGTGATTAGAAATGTACCGGTGATAAAAGATATAAAATTGGAGGTACAGGAAGTGTATAAATTACTGGAAACTCAAGATGTAAGGAAAGCCCCAGGACCTGATGGTATTTCTAATTGGGTACTGAAGGAATGCAGAGAACAACTGGTGGATAAAATTCACAGTTTAATTGTGTGTTCTCTGTAAGAGGGGAAAATGCCACAAGAATGGAAGAGAGCAAATGTGGTACCGATTTATAAGGGAGGAAACAGGGAAGAACCTCTGAATTATAGACCAGTGTCTCTAACCAGCATGGTCGCAAAATTGTGCGACAGAATCCTGAAAGACAGATGGATAAAATATCAAGAAGAGAGGAATATTTTGGCTGAATGTCAGTTTGGATTCAGAAGTGGAAGGTCATGTGTTTCAAACTTCAGCTTTTACTCAAGAGCGATTGACGTGGTACAGGAGAGAGATGGTTGAGTGGATTGTGTGTACCTAGACTTAGAGAAGGCCTTTGACAAGGTACCTCATAAGAGACTAATGTGGAAACTAGAATACAGTAATCACTCTAACATCCAGACGCCCATTAACCGAACATCCCCCCTACCCGGACCTAATCGTCCTGGGATCCAACATTCCCAAAATGGTCCGAAAACCCAAAAAAATAAAAAAATAAAAAGTTTTTTCCCGTCCGTAATTTGAACTTGCCGCGCGCACCACGGGACAGCATTGTTTTGGTGCGTCATTCCTCCGATGTCTGATAGAGCGCCGCTGCATCCTCCCCACTTCCAGCCTGTCTCTCACCGCGAGTGAAGGTACGCTCTTCGCAATGGCTGCCCACGTGTTCGCTTTTGTGGTGGTGCCCTACCTGCTGCAGGGCCTCCTGCTGCTCTCGGGCCTCCTCTTAGTGTGTGTGATGATGGCCCTGCCACCTGAGAAAAGGAAGAGAGTGGTGTTGACTCTGGAAAAGAAGAGGGAGATATTAGAGAAAGTTGATGCGGGTTGGTCTTCTTCCCGCATTCTCCGCGAGTACAACCTGGCCTGGTCGACTTTGTTTGATATCAAACGTTCCCGAGACAAACTCATGCAGTACACAGCTGACTTCTCGTCCAGAAGCAAACGCAACGTGGAAAGGAAGGTTATGTTTATCCCCAAGTTTGCAGAAATCGACCGATCCACGTTGATTTGGTATCGACAGCAACGTGCAGCTGGTGTTATGGTACGTGGAACGAAGCTGAAGGCTGCTGCTGAGAAGTTCGCAAGGCTTCACGACGCCCTAGACTTCAAGGCATCCGAGGGTTGGCTCTTCGCGTTCAAGTTGCGACATGGCCTTACTAACGGTAAAGCACATGGCGAAGCATTGGACGCTAACGAGGATGGAGTTGATGAGTTTCAGCACAAGGTGAAAGGCTTGATCGACAGGGAGGGCCTAACTCTCGGTCAAGTCTACAATGCTGACGAAACTGGCCTATTCTATCGCTCGCTGCCAACGAACACTCTAGCCGAGGAGATGGAGAAGTGTGTACCTGGCTGCAAGCTTTCCAAGGAACGGATATCTGCTTTGCGTTGTGCCAGTGCTAACGGCATGCACCGGCTTAAGCCCATTGTTGTTGGCCATGCAAAGCAGCCTCGGTGCCTTCATGGGGTGATGGATGTCCTTCCTGTCGTCTGGTACCATTCTTTGAAAGCATGGTTCACAGCTGTGATTTTCAAAGACTGGTTTCACCATCACTTCGTCAAGGAGGTCATCCATTACCAGACGAAGACACTGGGAATCCCTCGCGACCAGGTAAAGGCTCTCCTTCTGCTCGACAATGCACCTGCCCACCCGTGCGACAAGGACTTGGTTGCTGAGAATGGCCGTATTAGGTGCATGTTTCTGCCACCTAATATGACTGCTCTCATTCAACCCATGGACCAAGGAGTGATCGTGGCAACAAAGCGCCTATACCATCAGAAGTTCCTGGACGAGGTGATGGTTGTTCTCGAGGACGAGGACGAGCACAGGGAAGGACGGGACACACGAGGCAAGCGGACTTTGGAAAACCTTCGCCACTACAACATCAAGTCTGCACTGTACAACTGGGCTAGTGCATGGAAGGAAGTCCCTGTGAAAACTCTTGAAAATGGTTGGTCTCGTCTGCTTCTCGGAACGGATGTGGAGTACGATTTTCTGGGGTTTGACGTGGATGACTTCCATGCATGGCTACGTACGCACGGCGACGATGTTGATGTGGACGATGTTCGTGAGTGGTTGGATGACGACGAGGGCGATCCTGGGTATCAGACGTTGTCTGATATCGAGATCACGTCTTTGGTTGCTGGTGTCAGTACCGAACTTGAAGATTCCGACGACGAAGGCGACGATGATGTGGACTCCTCTCAGCAGGACACTACTCCAGCCATCCCCAAGCTGAGCGCACTCCGGGAACATCTAGAGTTCGTCCTAGACTACCTGGAACACCCGGACTGCGACAGGGAGATGGGGCCCTTGGGACTCGTGGAGGAAGTGCGTGCTTCCAGGCAGCGCGTCATCAATCCTCAGAATCGTCGTTCCTTGCATCAGTCAACGACTGACAGTTTTTTCAGGCCCGTGACCCCCACTGTGCCCAGCCCTGGCTCCACTCTGTTGCCTCCCCAAGACAGGCCCTCATGCTCTGAGCCACAGCCCAGCACATCAGCCACGGTGGAGTCACCGCTCGACGTGAGTTTGCGGCTTTCTTCAGAGTCCTCTGCAGTGGGTACGCCATCACCACGACCCAGTGATGCACCCCTAGGTCGCCTGCCAGTGATACTCTCGGACTCTGACAGTGAATAAACAGCAAGAACTTCTCCACTAGACCACACGGGAATTTTGAGTGTTGTGCAGTGAAAAAAACAGTGTGTTGTGTTAAGGTTTTCAAGTTGAGAGAAAAGACTCAATGGAAAAGAAATTTAATGTAAATAGACTACTTTGTTTGGCTTTGGAAAATGGAATAAAATTGGGAAAAGTTAAAGTGCTACACTAAGTTACAATGGAGCATTATTTGGACAAAAGTGAACACTGTGAAGAGAACGGACTTCTGTGTGTTATTGACTAAGTTCAGTGCGAGACTTCAGGAAGAGTGTACTGCAAGTGATTCAGGAAAGCGTTCTTACTGTCAGAGTCCGAGAGGAGGCGGTTATTTATCGAGGTGGCCAGGGACGTGCTGTAAGTAGCCAGAATGTTTCATACTGTACTTTTTTCCACACTATACTTACCAGAATGTTTCATACTGTACTTTTATCCATACTATACTTACCTCATTTCAGTCTTTAATGTCCTTTATTGATGTGAATAGGGTGTTAGTAGCTATGCATGTGCAGTAGGAATGTGTTTTTCTGAGTTAGGCTAGGTTAGGGTCCATTAGTACCAGAATGTATATTAACGCATGAACATACTTCTAAACCCTCATTTTATGTTTCTTTTGCATTTATTTCAGTCATTTATGTGCCTTATTGCTGTGATTTGGGTCTTAAATAGGTGCTATGCATGTCCAGAGGGAGTTGTATAGGTGTTTCTCTGAGTTAGGGTCCATAAGTACAAGTCCATAAGCTGGGGCCCAATATCCGGACAAAACCAATAACCGGACCTACCAATGGCCCTATTACGTCGGATATTGGAGTGATTACTGTATATACAAAGACTGAAGGGGAAACTTCTGGAATGGATGAGAGACTTTTTGAGAGACAGACAAATGAAGAGAGAAATAAAGGATAGACTGTCTGGATGGAGGGAAGTAACAAGTGGAGTCCCTCGAGGCTCGGTGTTGGCGCCAGTAATGTTCCTGATTTACGAAAATGATATGGTAGATGGAGTGAACAGATATGCAAGTCTGTTTGGTGATGATGTAAAGATCTTGAGGAAGATAGAGGTTGAGGAGGATTGTAAAATGCTGCAGGAGGATCTGGATAGGATACATGATTGGAGCCGGACGTGGGAAATGAAATTTAATGTAAAGAAATGTAAAATAGCGGAAATGGGTAAAAGTACCAGGAGGCCATCACTGAATTATTTGTTGGGTAATGAATTTATCAAAAAAATGAAAGATGAGAAAGATTTGGGAGTGCTGGTCCAAGATGGTTTGTCACCAGAAAAGCACATTAACAAAATAGCTGGAGAGACTTATAAACTCCTGACTAACATAAGAGTAGCATTTCATTATATGCAACCAAGATGGTCCCCAGTCTGGCAGATCTGTCATACAGAGAGAGGCTGGAAAAGCTGGACTTGCCTTCCTTAGAGGAAAGGAGAAAGAGGGGAGACATGATTGCAGTGTTCAGGACCATGGTGGGAGTAGATAAAATTGATAAAGAAGATCTGTTTGTATGGGATAAGAGAGCAACAAGAGGACACAGAATGAAATTGAAAAAGTCAAGCTGCTTGAAGGACATCAAGAAATATAGCTTTCCTTACAGAAGTATAGACTTATGGAATAGCCTGGACAAAGAGATCGTCCAGTCTAAAAACTTAAACGAGTTTAAAGCTAAATCTGACTTATTGAGAAACAGCGACGGAAACCCACGAGCATAGCACATTTCGTGTATATCACAATTAGGTATATTAGGTAAATACTTAAATATTTGGAACGACTTAGACAAAGAGGTGGTGCATAAGAAAAACATTCATGTGTGTAAAGGTAGACTTGATATATGTGGATATGGAGACAGGACAACACAAGCATTGCTCAATTCCTGTATACTACAAATAGGTAAATACAAATAGGTAAATACCCATGCACACACACACAAGGAAGTGCTGGTCCAGGATCATTTGTGACCCAAAAAACACATTTATAAGATGGCTATAGGGATGTATAATCTCTTGACTAACATAAGAATAGCATTTCATTACATGGATGAGGAGATGATGAAAAAATTGATAGTTGCCATGATCTGCCCAAGGTTGGAATATGCAGCAGTAGTGTGGTCCCCACACAAAATGACAGATATAAGCAAGATCGTGAGAATACAAAGAACAGCAATCAAAATTGTTCCTAGCCTGGCAGATCAGTCATGAAGGGAGGCTCGAAAAGCTAGATCTGTCTACCTTAGAAGAACGGAGAGAGAGGGGCAACATGATTGCAGTGTTCACGGCCATGATGAGAGTATAAAAAGTTGACAGAGAAGATTTGTTTGTACAGGATGGGAGAGTAACAACAGGACACAGAATGAAACTGAAAAAGCCAAGCTGCCTGAAGCATATCAAGAAATATAGTTTTCCATTTAGATGTACAGTATAGACCTGTGGAACAGCCTGCACAAAGAGATCATCCAGTCTAAAAACTTATACAAGTTCAAAGCAAAATTTGACTTGTTGAGAAACAAAGACGGGACCCCACGAGCGTAGCTCATTTCCTGTATATCACAACTAGGTAAATACAACTAGGTAAATACACACACACACACACACACACACACACACACACACACACACACACACACACACACACAGGGGTGCACCCAGGAATTTTCTAAGGGCGGGGGGGCCCCATTTGCCAGTCTCCTTAAGTTTACATATAAGTTTTATAGTTCTAAGTTGTATATACAGTACCCTCGCATCCAACACGGTTAGTCCAGCACGATTCAGGTCCAGCACGGAGAGCAATTAATTAGTATTATTTAATACGATTTAATTACTGCAACATGAGTGTGTTAGCATAACATGCACAGAGCTCCAAGAAGTGGGTGAAATCCGCAGAGTTCACTCTAGCACGATCACCCCCGGTCCAACACGGTCATACTGGACATTCTCATGATGATGATAGCCAATGAAAAACTTCTGATCAAGTAGCCTTCCCCGCCCGCTATCGTGACGTGATCGTGATGCCGCCCAATTAAAAACGCTTCTGGTGTCACGTGATGTTTTGTTTACATTTCTCCGCCACAGAGCCACTCAGTCGCATAATTGCATTGGAAGGTGCTTTTTTCTTGCTGCATTTTCTGCCATTGTTACTGCATTTTACTCTGCTCACGATGCCTAGGAAGCCTTCTGAGAACCCCAAGAAGTGTTGGCACCTCCCTCAGGCCACCAAGCTAGAAAGCATCGAGAGGAAGAAGAAAGGGGAGAGGAAAGTTGACATTACCAAGGCCTATGACATGAATGAAGCCAACGTGATCATAATAAAAAACTTAAGATCTTGGCAGCCGAAGGCTATCACACGGCACTTCATACCAGGTTTGCCGAGGATACGACAGTAAATCGGAACGGTAACGTGGTAAAATTGCCGATGATACCACGGGCATTTGGAATTCATCTGGATGGATTCCTGCCTAGCATACGACGGGGAAAACAGTGTGACCAAAACCCAGGCGACTCGACAGAGAATGTATCGTACTACAGCACTGAACATTTAGCCTGACACTGAATACATATTAATATTTTAGAATAAATATCAATCGTTTTGAAACCCTCCTCATCGGCGTGCGTACCAGTTTATAAATAAAATTGCTTCTCCTTATTCTCTACCGAGTCAGTGACAGCAATCACTTTCCACAGTCACGAGACGGGGCTCTGACAACAGTGTGAGAAGCATGCACTTTGCCGAGGATTACAGGGCTAGGACAGACAGAAGCAGGACCTTCCATGGCTGTGGACGAAGATAGTGATTCTGAGTGTGATTTCGAAGGATGTATGAGGGAGGTTTGATTTTGAAGGATTTATGAGGGAGGTTCAGGAGGAGCAACAGCCATTACCCGCTAGTGACGCCAGCAGCCATCCTCCATGGAACCAGTAGGACTAACTACAGCCTTGGATACCACCTTCCATTCCCAGCAAGCCCATCAACACTATCCTAAAAGGTTAGTTATCATTCATAGCACTGTACCATTTATTATAATTACAATAGTACCAATATATGTATAGGTATATGGTAGGTGTTTAGGGTGACTTTTCCGAGGGTTGCTGACATAATTCATTTTTCCCCATAAGCTCTAATGTTAGTCCAACAGGTTTTTGGTCCAACACGTGACTCATGTATGACAATATTACCGTGCTGGATGTGAGGGTACTGTATATATATATAGATAGATAGATATATATGTATATATATAGATATAGACATATATATATATATATATATATATATATATATATATATATATATATACTGATAGAATGATAGATTATTTGGTAGGTCGTCAATTATTTAAACGAACTTGTTTGTTTATATTTATCGTTTTAACAAAGTAACAAAGAACAAACCATTCAGTCTGAACCCTATTCTGTCCAAATTTCTAATCACGGCACAAAGACGGAGAGAAACAAGGGACAGGTGAAGTGGGAAGTCCTTAGGGAGAGGGAAGGAATGTTGGGTAAGGAAATAGAGGTCACAAGGGATTGCCGATCCCAGCTCAGGTGTGTGTTCTTACCTAATTGTTCTAACCTAATTGCATCTTTACAGGAATGAGTCAAGCTCGTACTGTCCCGTGTCTTAAACCATATTTATTGTACATATCCTTAAATTTGTGAATTGTTTTGGCACACACTATTTCATTCGGTAGTGCATTCCACTGATCAATTGCTCTATTTGGGAAACTAAATTTCCTTACGTCTTTATCACCTCTCTTTTTATGCAGTTTTTTGCAGTGTCCTCTTGCTGATGCTTCCCCATATGTTAAGTAATCATTTATGTCTATTTTCTCCTTCCCTGATATGCATTTATATAGTATAATCACGTCTCCTCTTTTCCTTCTCTCCTGTAGAGTTGGTAGATTCAGTTTAATTAGTTTTTCTTCATAGCTTAGATCCCATAAGCTTGGTAACCATCTTGTAGCGGCTCTTTGAACTTTTTCAATCTTGTCTATGTGTTTTTTGAGATGAGGACTCCAGACTACTGATGCATCCTCCAGGGTTGGTCTAATGAATGATGTTATTATTTCTCTTAGCATGTCTTCATTTATGTATGCAAATGCCATTCTCATATTGGCAAGCAGTGTATACATGTTCCGTACCTTCTCACTGATGTGGTCAGCCAGAGATAGTCTGTTATTGACAATCACACCTAGGTCCTTCTCTCTTTCTGATGTGTGTAGGGTTTTATTTCCTAACATATAATCCCAATCTGGTCTTTTTCCACTTTTACCAAACTTAATTACATGACACTTGTCCACACTGAATTCCATTTGCCATGTATTACTCCATTCATGAAGTTTATTTAATTCTTCTTGTAGCTCTTTACAAGAGTCTGCATTAGTAGTTCTCCTTTGTATTTTTGCATCATCTGCAAACATATTAAGATAGGTTTCATTTCCAGTGTTACTGTCTATATCATTAATATATATTAAAAACATGGTTGGTGCCAGCACTGAGCCCTGAGGTACGCCACTAGTCACTTCTTTTCATGATGAGTAATTTCCCCTTAGTAGTTCTCATTTTCCTTTTCATGAGAAAATCTTGCATCCAGCAAGATGGTATAGTTTCCATAGAAGTCTTTGGTGTGGTACTGCGTCAAATGCTTTCTTGAAATCTAAATAGATACTATCCACCCATCTTTCTCTTTCCTGTAATGTATCTGTTACTGTCATAGTAGCTCAACAGATTAGTAACACATGATTTTCCTTTTCTGAAACCAAACTGTCCTTCTGTTATCATATTGTGTTCTTCTAGATGATTTACCCAAGCTTTTCTTATAAGCTTTTCTAATACCTTACTTACAACACTGGTTAGTGATACTGGTCGGTAGTTAAGTGGATTTTGTCTATTTCCTTTCTTGAATAAGGGAACAATGTTTGCTTTCTTCTAGATATCAGGTAGTTTACCTTGACTCAAGGATTTCTTGAAAATTAAAAATAATGGTTTACTTAACTCCTCTGCACATTCACATAGCACCCAACATGAAATTTCATCAGGACCAATTGCTTTTCCTTTGTCTAATTTACTTAGCTCCTCCTGTATATATTTTTCTGATGATTGTATATCCGGTAGTATGTGTGGGCATGAATATTCCACATAATCCCTCTCAAAAATATTTCCTCTGTAAAAACTGATAGGAAATTCTTGTTTGGTGCTTCACAAGTATCCTTCTCTTGTGTATAGGTGATTCCATCGTCCGTAATGGATTGTATTTTATCTTTTACTTTGGTTTTGCTTCTGATGTAGCTGTAAAATAGCTTTGGTTGGTCACTAATTTTATTTATGATATCCTCCTCAAACTGTTTTTGGGCTTCCCTCTTTATTCTTGTATAATTGTTTCTTGCCTGATTGTAATTATTATATGCCCTTTCACTACTGTGTCTTCTGTATCTATTCCACAACAAATCTTTTTTTCTTTTGATTTTTTACATTCTTATTGAACCATTCCTTTATTTTCTTTTCTGCTTCTTTGTGCTGTGGGATGTACTTCTGGACTCCTATTTCATAAAGTTCACAGAATTTTTCATATTTAGCATTTAAATCTTGTCCTCTAAGCTCCTTTTCCCAAGCTATTTCTAAGAAGTACTTCTTTAGGTCATGGTACTTTCCCATTTTATAGTTTAGACTCTTTTTGTAACTTTCATTGCTGTTATCTATGTCATATGCAATCCTGAAGTTGCAATTTAGTACTGCATGGTCGCTTTTGCCGAATGGAGGGTGATATAGTAAATTGTCAATATCGTTTTCTTGCCTAGTAAATATGAGATCTAGCATTGACGGAACATCGAGTCCTCTTTTTCCAGTGGTTTCACTTACATGTTGCATTAGGAAAAAACTCTTGCACAAGATCCAGGAGCTTTTGGTCCCAACAGCTTTCTTGGCTTATTATATCTAGAGTTTTCCAATTTATGTTTGTATTAAAATTTCCAGTTAGTATAATTCTTTTTTATTTCTCTTCCATTTTATGTAGTAAGGCTCTTAAACTCCGAATTGTACTCTCTGCCAGGTCCTCATATTCGTCTCTTTCCCATGTGTTTGACCTGGGTGGCATGTACAAACTGGCTACAATTACTTTCCCTTCAGATGTATTTATCTCTACTGCAATCAGTTCTACTTGAGAGGGTATGTCTAATTCTATTTCTTTGACTTTTAGATTTTTCCTAGTTAATATTATAATTCCTCCTCCTTTTTTTAAGTTCCTATCTCTTCTCCATATATTGTATTCCTCTAAGTTTAGTATGTCATTCGATATCCTTGGTGTTAATTTTGTTTCAGTTAAGCATATTATGTGTGGTTCATTTTCTCTGACATAATCATTCATCTCTAATAATTTAGATACCATTCCATCCACATTTGAGTACATCAACTTAATCATCTTGTTTATATACTTGTCACGACATGGTTCTACTACCTTCCTCCTTTTTATTCCCTCCTGGTTATGTACCACTTTCGTACCTGCAATCCTATTACTTTGTAAAAAAATGTGTTCTTCTCCTCCTCTGATCTTCCCTCATTTTTTGTTTTTGCTTCCTCCCTCTTCTCTTTTAGTAATTCCAGTTCCTCTTGTGTTAGGCATCTTTTTATCCATACATTTTTTAACTCCTCTTTTTCCATAAGATTCTTTGCATTTTTTAGTATCTCCTCCACGGTGTTTACACTCTGGAAGGTTACCTTTAGGGGTCTTGATTTACTTCTCTCTTATTTCCCTAACCTTTTGTGTTCCTCTATGTCTTTACTACAGATTTTCTCTGATACTTCTTTCAATATGCCCATTACATTTGCCATCTCCTTTTTGTCTCTTGAGATCTTGTTTTTTACTTCTTCCTCTTCTATACCAGTGATTACTATAGATTTGTTAATATCTACTGAATCTCTGACTAACTTGGGATTCTTTTGGATTATTCTTTTCACTTCCTTTTTAATGCTTTTTTCTTCCACCCTTGTTTCTAAGTCTTTCTTTACTTTCACCATTTCAGCATATGTGGTTTCCACATCATTTTTGTAGCTTTGCACAACTTCATTCACCTGTGTTATCTTCTCCTCAATATCACTACTGTGATCTATCAGACTGCTTACTTGCCTAATTGTCTCTGTAACACTTTTGAACTCTTCCATAATACTCTCGTGGTTGACCACTGTACTTACCATTTCACTAATTTTTCTCCTAAGTGTACCCACTTCAACTAATAGCTCTCCTATAGTTATATCTTTCTTGTTGATTTCCATTCCTAATTTTTCTATTTCTTCCTTCTGCAAGTGCATTTGTTTCTTAATTTCATCAATTTCATTTTGAAAAGCAGTCTCACGCCTGTGTACTCGTTCAACCAGTTTGTTATGAGTCTCCATTTCAACCAGTTCTTGGTAGAAATCATCGTCCTGCTTTCTACCTTTATCCCTTTTCTTTTCCAAATTTGCTTTACTAAAGTATGTGGCCATGTTGCAGTACTAAAAACACATATGGTACTTACATTCCCAGGGGCAGATTGTAGACTAAACAAAGATCAGCTGACTGTGCACATTCTTACACTAATTTTTTTTTTTTTCTGTTTGCATAAGTCCTGCTTTAAAACTTCTTTTTTTTTATTTTTATATTAGAACACCATTTCGTCTAACCTAGTACAGAGCTTGACTTATATAAAGATATAAATTTAGGTAATGCCTCTGGCCAGGTTGGCCATGTATGGAGCGATGTCGGCGTGTGTCTGGTCTCCTCCGTGCCTTGTGTGTGTGTGTGTGTGTGTGTGTGTGTGTGTGTGTGTGTGTGTGTGTGTGTGTGTGTTCTTACCTACCTTACCTAAATGTTCTTACCTAATTGTATCTTTACAGGAATGTGTCAAGCTCGTACTGTCCCGTGTCTTAAATCATATTTATCGTACATATCCTTAAATTTATGAATTGTTTTGGCACACACTATTTCATTAGCTAGTGCATTCCATTGATCAATTGCTCTGTTTGGGAAACTGAATTTCCTTACGTCTTTATCACCTCTCTTCTTATGCAGTTTTTTGCAGTGTCCTCTTGCTGATGCTTCTCCATATGTTAAGTAATCATTTATGTCTATTTTCTCCTTCCCTGATATGCACTTATATAGCATCATCATGTCACCTCTTTTCCTTTTCTCCTGTAGTGTTGGTAGATTCAGTTTATTTAGCCTTTCTTCGTAGCTTAGGTCCCTTAAGCATGGTATCCATCTTGTAGCGGCCGTTTGAACTTTTTCAATCTTGTTTATATGCTTTTTGAGATGAGGACTCCAGACTACTGATGCATATTCCAGGGCTGGTCTAATGAATGATGTTATTATCCTTCTTAGCATGTCTTCATTTATGTATGTGAATGCTATTCTCATATTGGCAAGCAGTGTATACATGTTCCGTACCTTCTCACTGATGTAGTCAGCCGGAGATAGTCTGCTATTGATAATCACACCTAGGTCTTTCTCTCTTTCTGATGTGTATAGGGTTTTATTTCCTAACTTATAATCCCAATCAGGTCTTTTTCCACTTTTACCAAACTTGATAACATGACACTTGTCCACAATGAATTCCATTTGCCATGTACTACTCCATTCATGAAGTTTATTTAATTCTTCTTGTAGCTCCCTACAAGAGTCTGTGCTAGTAATTCTCCTTTGTATTTTTGCATCATCTGCAAACATGTTCAGATAGCTGTCATTTCCAGTGTTAATGTTTATATCATTTATATACACTAAAAACATGATTGATGCCAGCACTGAACCCTGTGGTACTCCACTAGTCACTTCTTTCCATGATGAGTAGTTTCCTCTTAGTACTGTCCTCATTTCTCTTTTTATGAGAAAGTCTTGCATCCAACAAAACAGTTTGCCTCGAATTCCTCCTTGATGGTACAGTTTCCATAAAAGTCTTCGGTGTGGTACTGTGTCAAAAGCTTTCTTGAAATCTAAATAGATACTGTCCACCCATCCTTCCCTTTCCTGTATTGTGTTTGTTACTCTGTCATAGTAGCTCAACAGATTAGTAACACATGATTTTCCTTTTCTGAAACCAAATTGTCTTTCTGTTATCATACTGTGTTCTTCTAGATGATTTACCCAAGCTTTTCTTATAAGTATTTCTAATACCTTGCTTACAACACTGGTCAGTGATACTGGTCGGTAGTTGAGTGGATTTTGTCTATTTCCATTCTTAAATAAGGGGACAATATTTGCTTTTTTCCAATTATCAGGTAGTTTACCTTGACTCAAGGATTTCTTGAAAATTAAAAATAATGGTTTACTTAACTCCTTTGCACATTCTCGTAATACCCAACATGAAATTTCATCAGGACCACTTGCTTTTCCTCTGTCTAATCTACTTAACTCCTCCTGTATTACTTTTTCTGCTATTTGTATATCTGGTAGTATGTGTGGACATGCATGTTGCACATAGTCCTTCTCAAAATTTTTTTCTTCTGTAAAAACTAATTGGAAATTCTTATTTAGTGCTTCACAAATATCATTCTCTTGTGTATAAGTGATTCCCTCGTCCATAATGGATTGTATTATATCTTTTACTTTGGTTTTGCTTCTGATATAGCTGTAAAACAGCTTTGGTTGATCACTACTTTTATTTATTATATCCTCCTCAAACTGTTTTTGGGCTTCCCTCCTTATTCTTGTATAGTCATTTCTTGCCTGTTTGTAATTATTATACGCCCTTTCACTATTGTGTCTTCTGTATCTATTCCACAACAAATCTCTTCTTTCTTTTGATTTTTTACATTCTGTATTGAACCATTTCTGTATTTTCTTATCTGCTTCTTTGTGCTGTGGGATGTACTTCTGGACTCCTATTTCATAAAATTCACAGAATTTTTTTATATACAGCATTTAAATCTTGTCCTCTAAGCTCATTTTCTTCGTCGGCGAAGAGGTGACGGTGTGGCCCTCTTCTTTACCAACATCCGCGGCCTTACCACGAATTTAAACTCAGTTCATTTTTTCCTTCAGTCCATATCCCCTTTGGCCCTTTTCCTCACAGAACCACAAATCTCACCCTCTACCGATATATCTCCATTTTGTTTTCCCGGTTACCATCTCCTTACAAACTTTCGAAACAAGGGCGGCACCTGTTGTTATATCAAATCCCAATATGCAGTTGATACTATTTTAAACTTCACTTCATCCAGTTTTGATTACTCATTATATAAATTAAATTGCCAAAACATTACCAAATATATCTGTGTAGTTTATCGTTCCCCCAATGCTTCTTCGGAACCCAGTGTATTTGATTCCATATCCACTCAGTTGAGTAACCTTGACCTTGCCCTTGGCAATGAAATTACCATTTTGGGTGATTTTAACATACACAATGTTGAATGGCTATTGCATTCTGCCCGGACTGACGACGCTGGTCTAGAATGCGAGCTATTTGCGAATCGTTTAATCTCACCCAGTTGGTAAAGCAACCAACCAGAATACCTGATAACCCTGACCATAATGCCCATCTCTTGGATTTATTCTTGACAAATAATCCAGATCAATACAGGATAGAGGTACTGTCACCACTTGGATCCTCTGACCACAATCTCATCAAAGCCTCATTAGTTAACCCTCCTACACCTCCCCATTCCGAACCTGTCAGGGTGACCCGATGGCACTTTGACAGGGCAGACTGGGATGGATTTAGAAATTATCTTGCTGATGTTCCATGGCAGTCTTTCTTCTCTAGTGATCCCAATTCTACCCAGTCCCACATTTGTGACTTAATACTAGCTGGTATGGATTTATTCATACCAAGTCAACAATTCACTAAAAGATCAAACTCTCCAAAATGGTTTGATGGCAATTGTGCCAGAGCAACAGCCCAAAAGTCATTAGCATATAACTCTTACTTAAAATCAAAAACACCTGAATCACTCTCCCAATTTAAAATTGCTAGAAATCATGCAAAAGCTGTATTAAATCTATCTAAATCAAACTTTCTTCAAAAGCAAGCATCAAAACTACTTAACAACCCTAATGACAATAGAATATTCTGGTCAACTCTTAATTCTTTCAATAATAACTTTAACAAGTCATCTTCCATTCCCCCACTAAAATCTTCAGATGGCAATATTACAAATGACCCACGTGGGAAAGCAGATATCTTTGCTAGTACCTTTGCAAGAAACTCTACCATAGATGATACCAGCCAGAATGTCTCAGTACTGGAACTTGATTCTCCCGAAATTGCCCCACTTAAAATACAGACAAGATTTGTAAAATCCATCCTAGACAATTTACCTACCAACAAAGCTCCAGGTCCAGATGGAATTCCGCCAATTGTTTTGAAAAAGTGTTCCCCTGAACTTGCCTCTGTCCTAGCTAAATTATTCAGACTATGCATACATACTTCTTTATTCCCAAATTCATGGAAAGAAGCCAATATCCACCCAGTTCGAAGAAAGGAAGTTCGTCTGACCCCTCCAATTACAGACCAATAGCTATCACATCTTCTCTTGGTAAGGTATTTGAAACTTTAATTAATAAGCATATTGTTAAACATCTTGAATCCAACAACTTAATTAATGATAGACAATACGGTTTTCGCCACGAAAGATCCACCATTGACATACTCAATCTCTTAACTCATACCATCCATCAATCAATAGATCATATTTTAGAAACTCATGCAGTAGCTCTTGATATCTCTAAAGCTTTCGACAGAGTATGGCACCGTTCCCTGCTGTCCAAACTCCCTTGCTATGGACTAACGTCTTTTGTTCCTTTGATTTCTTCTTATCTTAGTGACAGGAAAATAAGAGTAAAAGTAGATGATGTATATTCGAATTTCCACTCAATTAACGCCGGCGTGCCTATGGGATCAGTTCTGGCGCCAACCCTATTTCTGGTTCATATTAATGATCTCTTATCTGTCACTCACAATCCCATTCACTCATATGCAGATGACTCAACACTACATAGTTCATTCACACTCAGACATCCATTTACAAAGTCTAATATCTCTACCTCTCAACTCAATACAGCCATCTCCATAAATGAAGATCTATCTACAATCAGTGAATGGGGACAAAACAACCTTGTCTCTTTTAATGCTAGTAAAACTAAATATATACAGTTTACCAATAGACAGATATTGCCAGACTCGTACATTACCTTCAGTGCTACTAATATTCCCATCTCCAAAAGTATTGAAGTTCTTGGTGTCTCACTTAACAGTGCCCTCAGCTGGACCTCTCATGTCAGATCACTTGCTAAAACCGCCTCAAAGAAACTTAGATTATTGTACAGAGTCCGTAACTTCTTCGCCGATGAGCAGTTAGCTATAATTTATAAGAGTCATGTGCGCTCTCAGCTTGAATATTGCTCACCCTTGTGGAATGGTTGTGGAGAGGTTGCATTAAGGCAACTAGACAAAATTCAGAATAAAGCTGTTAGAATCATTAACAACCCTGCCATTACATATAAACTACCTCCCCTGCAAGTAAGAAGGAATGTTGCCTCCCTTGCATTATTTTACAGATATTTTTTTGGCAAATGCTCAGACGAAGTTGCGTCCATGGTGCCACCTCTCCATGCCTTCCCTCGTGCTACACGGGCATCTGGTAGCGCTCATGACTGGAATGTCACTCAACCATATTGCAGAACTTCTGCCTATCAGAATTCTTTCATTCCCCGAACTGCATCTCTCTGGAACTCGCTTCCCCAGAGTTGTTTTCCTCCAAATTTCAACCTACAACTCTTCAAGTCTAACTGTTACAGATATTTTATGAACAGAGGACACCAGTAATCTGGTGTATGGATTATTTTTTTTTCTCCATTTGTTTTTCCTTCCTCCGTTCTGTTATTAAAAAAAAAAAAAAAAAAAAAAAAAAAAAATCAACTTCTAAGAAATACTTCTTTAGGTCTTGATAATTTCCCTTTTTATAGTTTAGGCTCTTTTTGTAACTGTCATTGCTGTGTACTATGTCATATACTATCCTGAAGTTATAATTTAGTACTGCATGATCGCTTTTGCCGAGTGGAGGGTGATATATTATACTGTCAATATCATTTTCTTGCCTTGTAAATATTAGATCTAGCACTGAAGGTACATCAAGTCCTCTTTTTCTGGTGGTTTCCCTCACATGTTGCTTTAGGAAAAACTCTTGTACTAGATCCAGGAGCTTTTGGTCCCAACAGCTTTCTTGGCTAATTATATCTAGAGTATTCCAATTTATATTTGTATTGAAGTCCCCAGTTAGTATAATTCTTTCCGATTTCTCTTCCATTTTATGTAGTAATGATCTTATACTTTGAATTGTACTCTCTGCCAGGTCCTCATATTCGTCTCTTTCCCATGTGTTTGATCTGGGTGGCATGTACAAATTGGCTACAATTACTTTACCTTCAGATGTGTTGATCTCTACTGCAATCAGTTCTACTTGTGATGGTATATCTAGGTTTATTTCCTTGACTTTTAGATTTTTCTTAGTTAATATTATAATTCCTCCTCCTTTTTTTAAATTTCTGTCTCTTCTCCATATATTGTATTCCTCTAAGTTTAGTATGTCATTCGATATCCTTGGTGTTAATTTTGTTTCAGTTAGGCATATTATTTGTGGTTCATTTTCTCTGACATAATCATTCATCTCTAGTAATTTAGATACCATTCCATCCACATTTGAGTACATCAACTTTATCATTTTGTTTATATACTTGTCATGACATGGTTCTACTACCTTCCTCCTTTTTCTTCCATCCTGTTTGTGTACCACTTTCGTACCTGCAATCCTATTACTTTGTAAAAAAATTTCTTCTTCTCCTCTTCTGATCTTCCCCCATTTTTTGTTTTTGCTTCCTCCCTTTTCTCTTTCAGTAATTCCAGTTCCTCTCGTGTTACGCATCTTTTTATCCATACATTTTTGAACTCCTCTTTTTCCATATGATTCTTTGCATTTTTTAGTATCTTTTCCACAGTGTTTACACTCTGGAAAGTCACCTTTAGAGGTCTTGTCTTGCTTTTCTCGTATTTCCCTAACCTTTTGTGTTCCTCTATGTCTTTACTACAGATTTCCTCTGATACTTCTTTCAGTAAGCTCATTACATTTGCCAACTCCTTTTTGTCTCTTGTGATCTTGTTTTTTACTTCTTTCTCTTCTATACCAGTGATTACTATAGATTTGTTTATCTCTACTGAATCTCTGACTAACTTTGGATTGTTTTGGATTATTCTTTTCACTTCCTTTTTAATGCTTTTTTCCTCCACCCTTGTTTCTAAGTCATTTTTTACTTTCACCATTTCAGCATACGAGTTTCTACATCATTTTTGTAGCTTTGCACAGCTTCATTCACCTGTGTTATCTTCTCCTCAATATCACTGCTCTGGTCCATAAGACAACTTGCTTGCCTAATTGTCTCTGTGTCATTTTTGAACTCTTCCATAACACTCTCGTGATTGACTAATGTACTTGCCATTTCACTCACTTTCTTCCTAAGCGTACTCAATTCCACTGTTAGTTCACTGATGGTTGTGTCTTTCTTATTGGCCTCCATTCCTAGTTTTTCTATCTCTTCCTTCTGCAAGTGCATTTGCTTCTTTATTTCATCAATTTCATTTTTGAAAGCCATTTCTAGTTTGTGTACACGTTCAACCAGTCTATTGTGAGTCTCCTCTTCAACCAGTTCTTGGTAGAAATTGTCGTTTTGCTTTTTACTTTTATCCCTTTTCTTTTCCAAATTTGTTTTACTAAAGTGTGTGTGTGTGTGTGTGTGTGTGTGTGTGTGTGTGTGTATTTACCTATTTGCCTATTTTGTATTTACCTATTTGTAGTATACAGGAATTGAGCAATGCTCGTGTTGTCCTGTCTCCATATCCACATTTATCAAGTCTACCTTTACACACATGAATGTTTTTCTCATGCACCACCTCTTTGTCTAAGTCGTTCCAAATATTTAAGAATATACCTAATTGTGATATACACGGAATGTACTATGCTCGTGGGTTTCCGTCGCTGTTTCTCAATAACTCGAATTTAACTTTAAACTCGTTTATGTTTTTAGACTGGACGATCTCTTTGTCCAGGCTATTCCATAAGTCTATACTTCTGTAAGGAAAGCTATATTTCTTGATATCCTTCAAGCAGCTTGACTTTTTCAATTTCATTCCATGTCCTCTTGTTGCTCTCTTATCCCATACAAACAGATCTTCTTTGTCAATTTTATCTACTCCCACCATGGTCCTGAACACCGCAATCATGTCTCCCCTCTTTCTCCTTTCCTCTAACAAAGGCAAATCCAGTTTTTCCAGCCTCTCTCTGTATGACAGGTCTGTCAGACTGGGGACCATCTTGGTTGCTGTTCTTTGTATTCTCTCAATCTTGTTTATATCTTTCTTTTTGTGTGGGGACCACACTACCGCTGCATATTCTAACCTGGGGCGGATCATGGCCACTATCAATTTTTTCATCATTTCCTCATCCATATAATGAAATGCTACTCTTATGTTAGTCAAGAGCTTATAAGTCTCTCCAACTATCTTGTTAATGTGCTTTTCTGGTGACAAACTATCTTGGACCAGCACTCCCAAATCTTTCTCTTCTCTCCTTTTTGTGATTAATTCATTACCCAAAAAATAATTCAGTGATGGTCTCCTGGTACTTTTACCCATTTCCAATATTTTACATTTCTTTACATTAAATTTCATTTCCCACGTCCGGCTCCAATTGTGTATCCTATCCAAATCCTCCTGCAGTATTTTACAATCCTCCTCAACCTCTATCTTCCTCAAGATCTTTACATCATCAGCAAACAGATTCGCATAACTGTTCACTCCATCTACCATATCATTTACATAAATCAGGAACATTACTGGCGCCAACACTGAGCCTTGAGGGACTCCACTTGTTACTTCCCTCCATCCAGACATCTTTTCTTTTATTACTGTCCTCATTTGTCTGTCTCTCAAAAAGTCTCTCATCCATTCCAGAAGTTTCCCCTTTAGTCCTCCTATATATTCTAGTTTCCACATTAGTCTCTTATGAGGTACCTTGTCAAAGGCCTTCTCTAAGTCTAAGTACACACAATCCACCCAACCATCTCTCTCCTGTACCACATCAATCGCTCTTGAGTAAAAGCTCAACAAGTTTGAAACACATGACCTTCCACTTCTGAATCCAAACTGACATTCAGCCAAAATATTCATCTCTTCCAGATATTTTATCCATCTGTCTCTCAGGATTCTCTCACACAATTTTGCGACCATGCTGGTTAGAGACACTGGTCTATAATTCAGGGGTTCTTCCCTGTTTCCTCCCTTGTAAATTGGTACCACATTTGCCCTCTTCCATTCTTTTGGCACTTTCCCCTCTTCCAGTGAGCATACAATTAAGCTGTGAATTTTATCCGCCAGTTGTTCTCTGCATTCCTTCAGTACCCAATTAGAAATTCCATCAGGTCCTGGGGCTTTCCTTACATCTTGAGTTTCCAGTAATTTATACACTTCCTGCACCTCCACTTTTATATCTTTCATCACCGGAACATTTCTAATCACTCCCTCCTCTTCCACAAGCTCCTTTTCTTTAGTGAAAACTGACTGGAAACGTTTGTTCATTATTTCTGCTTGCATTGCTGC
This sequence comes from Coenobita brevimanus, assembly GCF_032717465.1. Lineage (NCBI taxonomy): Eukaryota > Metazoa > Arthropoda > Malacostraca > Decapoda > Coenobitidae > Coenobita > Coenobita brevimanus. The sequence continues at coordinate 15,049,815 of NC_137040.1, read as the reverse complement.
ATCATTAAAGACCTCTCCATCTACTTTCAGCTTGGTGATTCCTTCCTTTTGTTTCAGTTTGCCATTAACAAATCTATAAAACAGTTTGGGTTCATCCTTGCATTTGTCAATTATACCTTTTTCAAAATTCCTTTCTTCTTCCCTACGTATTCTTGTGTATTCGTTTCTTGTTCTTTTATATTCTTCCTTTGTTCTGTCGTTACCTCTCTTTCTCCAATTGTTCCACGCCTTATCTCTCTCTTTTTTGGCTATCATACACCTTCTATTAAACCACTCCTTTTTCCTGTTTTCTTTCCCTCTTACTCTTGGTACAAATTTTTCCACTCCCAAATTATAGAGGTCTAGAAAGATATCCCACTTCCTCTGTATCTCTCTTGTTTCTCTGAATTTTCTCCAATCCGCATTTTCAAAAAGTTTCTCAATCCTGTAAAATTTGCTTTGCCAAAGTTGTATCTTCCCTGTCTATGAAGCTCGTCTCTTGGCTCGACGTTTCCTATTAACATCTGGAACTCAATGACCACGTGATCACTTTTTCCCAAAGGACAGAGATATTCCAATGATTCTATTACATCAGGTTCTTTGGTGAACAGTAAATCTAACCTTGCTGGTGTGTCCTCACCTCGAAACCGTGTCTCTTCTTTGACCCACTGCGTCATCACATTATTCATTATTATATTTAATAACATAGTACCCCACGAATCCTCGCCACCTCCCGAGTACCATTCCTCCCAGTTCACCTCTTTACAATTAAAGTCACCCACCAAAATTATATTATTGCTTTTCTCAATTATTTTTTGCAAGTAGCTAGCCATATCTGACAACATCTCATGGTATTCGTCATCCTTCCATGCTCTCGTCTTTGGGGGAACATACACTACCGCCATATCTCTCTTAACATTCTCTCCAGTTTTTAATTTCATATATATCACTTCAGCCCTGCCTTCTCCCATTTCCACAGTATCTACATTTATGTTGTTCTTCACTGCTATCATCACTCCTCCTCCCTTTTTTTCTTTTCTGTCTTTTCTCCACAGTTTGTATTTACCATCTCCCAAATGAACATCAATATCTTCTCTTAATTTGGTCTCTACAAAGCACATGACATCAGGTTCATGTTCTCTCAAGAAATCATTAATTTCGATCCTTGTCGATATGAAACCATCAACATTAGTATATATCACCTTCAAATTATTTTTGACATTATTAATACCCTCTTCTCTCCTACTCTCTGTCCGTACCACTTCCTCAACTTCTGATCTTTCACAACCATCCCCCCTAATTTCCTTCACTTCTATTTCCTTAAATACCATTTCCTTACTTTCATATCCAATACTCTCCAAATTATTGTATTACGTTCTTCCTCTGTCCTCTTATCATTTTTTTCCTTTACTTCTTCCTTTAATGATTTTAAAGCTTCTCTTTCTTCTTCATTCAGATCTTTTCTTATTATAATATTTTCCATCCCCGCCTCTTTGCTTAATTTCCAGGTCACTTTAAGTATCTCATTTATTACACTTTCTGATGTAAACTTGACTCTCATTGGTCTTGTTTCCCCTTTCTTATAAGGCCCTATCCTCCTTACTTCCTCAATTTCTTTTACCCACTTGTTTCCTTCGGGGTCAATCTTGCCTAATATTCCTCTCACCATGTTCGTGTCTCTCTCGAGTCTTGCGAACCTAACCTTTTCTTCCTCTTCCCTGTTTCCAAATACTATCACACATCTGTTCCTTTCTACAGTTTCTCTCACTATTTTCTCTTTTTTCTTCAGTATTTTCACTACATTTTCTTCCATTTCTTTCTTGTTCATTTCCCTTTCTTCCTGGATGATCTCTCTTAAGCTGACCACTTCTTTCTGTTCTTCCTCTACGTGTGCCCACTTTGCTTTGTGTTGTTCTAGTACATTACTCACCTTCTCCGTTTTATTAGTACTCTCTTCAAGTTTCCTCCTCAGTTCAACATTTTCCCGCTTCAAATTCTTAATCTCTTCATTGGCTGTTTCGTTGGACTGGATTAGACTCTGTATGGTGGTTTCCGTATTTCCTGACACATCCTTTATCACTAGATTCTCTACTTTTTTTTCGAGTTCACTAATCCTCATAATTAATGTTTTCACTAGGTCCATGACATTAGTATTAGCATCAAATCCTTGAAATTCCATTCCCTCATTGTTTACATTTTCGGCCATCTTTAACGTACCGATCAAGTACCTAAACAGCTGTTACCAATAAGCCACAAACATTCATGTATACTATTGCCAACAAATCTTTACATTTTTGGTAGTCTACCAACTTTCATTATTTTAAATTTAAAGAAAGACCCTAGGAGACAGGACAGACAAAATTCCTGAAACTACTCAAGGTCAGGAGCGATGCCTGGGACGTCCTCTCTCTCTCTCCGGCTGTTCGTGTGTGTGTGTGTGTGTGTGTGTGTGCAAATGTTGTGTATGTGGGCAAGAAGCTGGGTGAAGAGAGGAGACGGGGATAGATAGGAAGACAGGAGGGATGATGTTTTGAGTTCAGGGGGGGTGGTGTGAGGAAGCTATCCTATTGACAATATATTTGGCCACAGGATCCGATAGGTGATAAGATCCGCAGTTCTGTTCAACGGTACTGGAACATACTATAACAGCTTCCTCCAGATATCTGCGTCTTTTTAAGTCTACACACACACAAATACACACACACACACACACACACACACACACACACACACACACAGTAGGGATAAACAAATCAATAGTAATCACTGGTATTGCAGAGGAAGAAGTTAAAAACAAGATCACAAGAGACAAAAAGGAGATGGCAAATGTAATGAGCTTACTGAAAGAAGTATCAGAGGAAATCTGTAGTAAAGACATAGAGGAACACAAAAGGTTAGGGAAATACGAGAAAAGCAAGACAAGACCTCTAAAGGTGACTTTCCAGAGTGTAAACACTGTGGAAGAGATACCAAAAAATGCAAAGAATCTTATGGAAAAAGAGGAGTTCAAAAATGTATGGATAAAAAGATGCCTAACACAAGAGGAACTGGAATTACTGAAAGAGAAAAGGAAGGAAGCAAAAACAAAAAATGAGGGAAGATCAGAAGAGGAGAAGTAGAAATTTTTTTTACAAAGTAATAGGATTGCAGGTACGAAAGTGGTACACAAACAGGATGGAAGAAAAAGGAGGAAGGTAGTAGAACCATGTCATGACAAGTATATAAACAAGATGATAAAGTTGATGTACTCAAATGTGGATGGAATGGTATCTAAATTACTAGAGATGAATGATTATGTCAGAGAAAATGAACCACAAATAATATGCCTAACTGAAACAAAATTAATACCAAGGATATCAAATGACATATTAAACTTAGAGGAATACAATATATGGAGAAGAGACAGATATTTAAAAAAAGGAGGAGGAATTAGAATATTAACTAAGAAAAATCTAAGTCAAGGAAATACAACTAGATATACCATCACAAGTAGAACTGATTGCAGTAGAGATCGACACATCTGAAGGTAAAGTAATTGTAGCCAATTTGTACATGCCACCCAGGTCAAACACATGGGAAAGAGACGGATATGAGGACCTGGCAGAGAGTACAATTCAGAGTGTAAGATCATTGCTACATAAAATGGAAGAGAAATCGGAAAGAATTATACTAACTGGGGACTTCAATACAAATATAAATTGGAATACTATAGATATAAATAGCCAAGAAAGCTGTTGGGACCAAAAGCTCCTGGATCTCGTACAAGAGTTTTTCTTAACGCAACATGTGAGGGAAACCACTGGAAAAAGAGGACTTGATGTACCTTCAGTGCTAGATCTAATATTTACAAGGCAAGAAAATATATCACCCTCCACTCGGCAAAAGCGATCATGCAGTACTAAACTATAACTTCAGGATAGCATATGACATAGTAAACAGGAATGATAGTTACAAAAAGAGCCTAAACTATAAAAATGGAAATTATCAAGACCTAAAGAAGTATTTCTTAGAAGTTGATTTGGAAAATGTGCTTAGAGGACAAGATTTAAATGCTGTATATAAAAAATTTTGTGAATTTTATGAAATAGGAGTCCAGAAGTACATCCCACAGCACAAAGAAGCAGATAAGAAAATACAGAAATGGTTCAATACAGAATGTAAAAAATCAAAAGAAAGAAGAGATTTGTTGTGGAATAGATACAGAAGACACAATAGTGAAAGGGTGTATAATAATTACAAACGGGCAAGAAACAACTATACAAGAATAAGGAGGGAAGCCCAAAAACAGTTTGAGGAGGATATAATAAATAAAAGTAGGGATCAACCAAAGCTGTTTTACAGCTATATCAGAAGCAAAATTAAAGTAAAAGATATAATACAATCCATTACGGATGAGGGAATCACTTATACACAAGAGAAAGATATTTGTGAAGCACTAAATAAGAATTTCCAATTAGTTTTTACAGAAGAAAAAAATTTTGAGAGGGACTATGTGGAACACGCATGTCCACACATACTACCAGATATACAAATAGCAGAAAAAGTAATACAGGAGGAGTTAAGTAGATTAGACAGAGGAAAAGCATGTGGTCCTGATGAAATTTCATGTTGGGTATTATGAGAATGTGCAAAGGAGTTATGTAAACCATTATTTTTAATTTTCAAGAAATCCTTGAGTCAAGGTAAACTACCTGATAATTGGAAAAAAGCAAATATTGTCCCCTTATTCAAGAAAGGAAATAGACAAAATCCACTCAACTACCGACCAGTATCACTGACCAGTGTTGTAAGCAAGGTATTAGAAATACTTATAAGAAAAGCTTGGGTAAATCATCTAGAAGAACACAGTATGATAATAGAAAGACAGTTTGGTTTCAGAAAAGGAAAATCATGTGTTACTAATCTGTTGAGCTACTATGACAGAGTAACAAACACAATACAGGAAAGGGGAGGATGGGTGGATAGTATCTACAGTAAAAGTCCAATATTTCGTCATCCAAATCCCCGGCAAATCTGACATTTCGGCAGTTTTGAGAAATAGTCCCATTTACGAAAATCTCCGATCGTTCGGCAGATTCTCTGATTTTTTTCGTCAGTCTTGAAATTCTCCATGAGGCTCGCCAGCTAGCTACCCGCCTTTACCCGCCTTAGTGAGTGAGATAGTGAAAGTGATGGAATGAGTCTACCACTGCCATGAAGCTCAGAGGCTAGCTCTTTCTCCTATAGCATAAAGAGAGGACAAACATGTAGTGAGTCTAGCATGGGAATGAGAATCTGTTTCGCCATTCTTCCGCCATTCTTCCGAGTTGTTGCCGTGCTGCTGCCGACTTCTCTTGATTCTTCTGTGTGCTTTGTGAACTTCGTACCGAAATACCTCTGAAATTACTATTCGAGTGTGCTGTAAGCACCGTAACATCAGACAGGAGCTTTGTAGCACCTGAGTGGACCAGCCGTGTGTTGTGAACAGTATAAACATCTTCTGTGTGCTTTGAAAATGGCCTCCACGTGTGGAAAGTTAACTGCTGTTAGCAAGAAGCGTACACATAAGATGTTGACTATTGCTCGGAAAATTGAGCTGCTGAAAAAATTAGAGGCTGGCATGAGTAGGAAACAGATTATGGATGAGTTTAACGTAAGCTCCTCTGCTCCCTCCTCTCCATCACCAACAGCAGTCTCTGAACCTCAAGCTCTACTGCCGCAGCAACAGGGAGAAGAGTCCTTAGAGCCTGTTGCAGGACCCTCTACTGCTGGGGACTTCTTCCAGCAGTAGCAGACTCCAATCAACCCCTTCTATTGTACATATGTAAATAAGGAACCTACTATAAGTTTAGGTAAGTGCATGTGAACTTGTAGGCCTACTGTACCATTACATTTATATACAGTATGTTCACTAATTTCTTTATTTTTCATATTCATGTATAGTACTGTATTCATTACAGTATTGTACAGTATCAAACAGTATACAGTAATCTCTCCAAACACATTTGTAATGATGTGAGTAATGATGATAGTGTTCACCGAAACATATAAGGTACTGAGTGGGTAGGGTTTTCGATAATTCGGCAATTTTGATATTTCGGCACTTGCCTGGTCCCATAGATGCCGAAAATTCGGACTTCTACTGTATTTAGATTTCAAGAAAGCTTTTGACACAGTACCACACCAAAGACTTTTATGGAAACTGTACCATCAAGGAGGAATTCGAGGCAAACTGTTTTGTTGGATGCAAGACTTTCTCATAAAAAGAGAAATGAGAACAGTACTAAGAGGAAACTACTCATCATGGAATGAAGTGACTAGTGGAGTACCACAGGGTTCAGTGCTGGCACCAATCATGTTTTTAGTGTATATAAATGATATAAACAGTAACACTGGAAATGACAGCTATCTGAATATGTTTGCAGATTATGCAAAACTACAAAGGAGAATTACTAACACAGACTCTTGTAAAGAGCTACAAGAAGAATTAAATAAACTTCATGAATGGAGTAGTACATGGCAAATGGAATTCAATGTGGACAAGTGTCATGTAATCAAGTTTGCTAAAAGTGGAAAAAGACCTGATTGGGATTAAAAGTTAGGAAATAAAACCCTATACACATCAGAATGAGAGAAAGACCTAGGTGTGATTATCAATAGCAGACTATCTCCGGCTGACCACATCAGCGAGAAGGTACGGAACATGTATACACTGCTTGCAAATATGAGAATAGCATTCACATACATAAATGAAGACATGCTAAGAAGGATAATAACATCATTCATTAGACCAACACTGGAATATGCATCAGTAGTCTAGAGTCCTCATCTCAAAAAGCACATAGACAAGATTGAAAAAGTTCAAAGGCCGCTACAAGATGGATACCAAGCTTAAGGGACCTAAGCTACGAAGAAAGACTAAATAAACTGAATCTACCAACACTACAGGAGAGAAGGAAAAGAGGTGACATGATAATGCTATATAAATGCATATCAGGAAAGGAGAAAATAGACATAAATGATTACTTAACATATGGAGAAGCATCAGCAAGAGGACACTGCAAAAAATTGCATAAGAAGAGAGGTGATAAAGACGTAAGGAAATTCAGTTTCCCAAACAGAGCAATTGATCAATGGAATGCACTACCAAATGAAATAGTGTGTGCCAAAACAATTCACAAATTTAAGGATATGTACGATAAATATGGTTTAAGACACGGGACAGTATGAGCTTGACTCATTCATGTAAAGATACAATTAGGTAAGAACACACACACACACACACACACACACACACACACACACACACACACACACACACACACACCTGAGCTGGGATTGCCAATCACTTTCCCCATGTGACCTCTATTTCCTTACCCAACATTCCTTCCCTCTCCCTAACGATTTCCCACTTCACCTGTCCCTTGTTTCTCTCCGTCTTTGTGCCGTGATTTGCAGTGTTGGGCAGGTGCGCAAACACTTGCGCACCCTTGCGCACTGGTGATATCGTTTGCTCATTACACACCTCACGAGACCATGCTCAATTTTGCGCTTACGCACATGAAAAGGCAGGTGCGCAAGCGCAAACTTAGTTGCGCTTGCACAACTAAATTTGCGCTTGCGCACCGGCCTTGTGCACCTGCCCTGTGGACTGCGCACTGCGCAATCCAAGGGACACGTGGTCTTCCAAGGGACACATGGTCTTGGGAGCTTCCCGCATGGCTGAACAAGGGATGAGGGAGGCTGGGGCGGGTCGCAGGGGTGGGTTGGTGGGGGGAGGCGGGAGGGAAGGGGGTTGTAGCATTAATATGCTTCAACAGAGATAATGTATTTTTAATATTTTTAAAATTATTATTATTAGTAAATAATAATATATATACTTTATTTATTAAGATTAGCATATGCAATTCCTTAAAAAAACAATTAAAACATATTATTTAAATGAAATATCCACAGCCTAATAATTTATTTGGCTGTGGATATTTGATTTAAATACTCTGTTTTCATGATTTTTTATTTTTTGTAACAAATTACATATGCTATTGTATATCTATACTGAATTATTAAATAAATTGTCTATACTGAATTATTAAATAAACTGTCTTGACAAGAGAGAGAGAGAGAGAGAGAGAGAGAGAGAGAGAGAGAGAGAGAATAAATATGGGATTGGCAAAGAGCGTCCCTGCAAGTGTGGAGATAAAGCATAAACTTCGTCCCTCTTCTCTCTCTTATTCTCCATTCCTTCTCTCCTCTGTCTCTTATTCTCCATTCCCTCCTTCCTCTGTCGGAGAGAGAGAGAGAGAGAAAGAGAGAGAGAGATGTGATGATACAGTAATCACGTGATCTTTGCCAATGCCTTGGTAAATATAGGCTGTTTTTCCCGGACAATGACCTACTGTGCCTCAGTCACTGCGGGTGGTGGGCAGGTTGCTAATATAGTAATTTATTTAATTATATCATTATATATTTTACAGTAATTCCAACAAATATATGCAAATGATTTGCACTGGTGCTTTGCAACATTGCACAAGCTTAATATTAGATTGCACACTTGTGCAAATTACAAATAACAGAGAATAATAATAATAAATAAAAGTAAGTAAGCAGGTATGCTGTTCTATTTAAATATCTCAATATTTTTCAGTAATTCCCAAAAATATATGCAAATGGTTTGCGCTTGTGCTTTGCGACATCGCGCAAGCTAAATATTTGTCAGATTGCGCATTTGCGCTTGCGCAAGGTAGTGAACTGTGGATTGCGCTTTGCGCTTGCGCAAGGTCCTTCTTCGTTCGCGCTGCCCACCACTGGTGATTTGTAATCCCTTTCCCCTGGACCTCACCTTCCTTACCCTACCTATTCCCCTCACCATCCCTAGCCAATACCTCACCCATCACATCCCCACTGCCTTTTGCTATATATACAGGAAATGTGGTGTATATTCAGCGATTGTATTCTGAGCCTAAGGAAGCCACGAGGCGAAACGTCAATACACACTCTGAATCTTTGTTTGTACTTGCCAATTTTTCATATTTTGCTGTTATCGAAATAAATATATATAAAGTTTTAAAAGGATTCAGAGAGCTAAGGGGGGGGCCCGGGCCCGGTGGCCCCCCCCCCCCGGTGCACCTCTGCACACACACACACACTCGACACGAGAGAGGCGAGATGTGCCACACATTGCTCCACACCCGGCCAATCTTGGCTACAGATGGCCATACCTAAAAAGAATCTTTATATGAGTCAAGCTCTGTACTAGGTCCAGCTAAATAGTGTTCTAATATAAAAAAAGAAAGTTCAAATAAAAGTGTTGTTTCAATAACTGAATACAACAAAGTAGTGCAGATGCGCCTAACAAGCAAATCAGCTGTTGTGTTTACTGTTTGGTCTGCGACGTACAGGAATGCAAAATTGGAAGTAGAATCTCTCTATTAGTATCACAAGATGACCACCATCTTTAGCAAAGCAAATTTGGAAGGAGTTTAGAAAAGGGATATAGGTAGAAAGCAAGAGATGATGATTTCTACCAGGAACTGGTGGAAATGGAGATGTACAGTAAGTCGGTGGAACGAGTTTACAGATTAGAGAAGGCATTTCAGAGAGAAATAGATGAAATTAAGAAGCAGTTGCACATGCAGGAGGAGGAAAATGAAAAATTAGTAAAGGAGGTTAACAAGAAAGATAAAACAATAGATGAGCTTACAACTGAGGTGGGTACACTTAGAAGGAAGATTAGTGAAATGGCAAGCATAGTTGTCAACCATGAGAGTACAGTATTATGGAAGAGTTCAGAAATGATACAGAGACAATAAGGCAGGCAAGCACTCTGATAGATCATATCAGTGATACTGAGGAGAAGATAACCCAGGTGAATGAAGCGATGCAAAGCTACAAAAATGATGTGGAAACCACCTATGCTGAAAGGGTGAAAGTAAAGAAAGACTTAAAAAGATGAGTCAAAGAAAAGTGCATTAAAAAGGAAGTGAAGAAAATAATCCAAAACAATTCAAAATTGGTCAAAGATTCAGCAGACATCAACAGATCTATAGTAATCACTGGTATAGAGGAGAAAGAAATAAAAAAATAAGATTTTGAGAGACAAAATGGAGATGGCATATGTAATAAGCATATTGAAGGAAGTAGCAGAGGAAATCTGTAGTACAGACACAGAGGAACACAAAAGGCTTGGGAAATATGAGAGAAATAAATCAGGGCCCCTGAAAGAAACCTTCCAAATGTAAACACTGTGGAGGGAATACTGAAAAATGCAAACAAACTTATGGAAAATGAGGACTTCAAAAATATATGGATAAAAATATGCCTAACTCAAGAGGAACTGGGATTACTAAAAGAGAAGAGGGAGGAGGCAAAAACAAAGAATGAGGGAAGATCAGAGGAAGAGAAGAACACATTTTCTTACAAAGTAATAGGATTGCAGGTACGAAAGTGGTAAATAAAAAGGAGGGAATAAAAAGGAGGAGGTCATGACAAGTATGTAAACAAAATGATTAAGTTGATGTACTCTAATGTAGATGGAATGGTATCTAAATTACTAGAGATGAATGATTATATTAAGGAAAAGGAACCATATAATGTTTGCCTAACTGAAACGAAATTAACATCAAGGATATCAAACGATACCCTAAACCTAGAGTGATACAATATATGGAGACGAGATAGGAGCTTAAAATAAAGGAGGAGGAATTATAATATTAACAAAGAAAAATCTGCAAGTCAAAGGAATAGAGCTAGATATACCCTGAAAGACAGAACTGATTGCAGTAGAGAGTAGTACGTCTGAAGGGAAAGAAATCGTGGCAAATTTATACATGCCACCCAGATCAAACATTTGGGAAAAAGGCAAATATGAAGACCTGGCTGAGAGTACAATTCAAAGTTAAAGAGCATTACAACACAGAATGGAGGAGAAATCTGAAAGAATTATACTATCTGGAGATTTCAATACAAATATAAATTGGAATCTCTAGATATAAAAAGCCAGGAAAGCTGTTGTGACCAAAAGCTCCTGGACCTTGTGCAGGAATTTTCCCTAACACAACATAAAAGAAAGCACAAGAAAAAGAGGACTTGATGTACCATCAGTACTAGACGAAAGCACCAGAAAAAGAGGACTTGATGTACCATCAGTACTAGATCTTATATTTACTAGGCAAGAAAACGATATTGACAATATTATGTATCACCCTCCATTCAGCAAAAGCGATCATGCAGTTTTAAACTGCAACTTCAGGATTGCATATGACATAGTTAACAGTAATGAAAGTTACAAAAAGAGCCTTAACTACAAAAAGGGCAAGTACCATGACCTAAAGAAATACTTCTTAGAAACAGATTGGGAAAACGAGCTTAGAGGACAAGATCTGAATGTTATACATAAAAAAGTCTGTGAAATTTATGAAACAGGAGTCCAAAATTAAATATCTCGGCACAAAGAAGCAGAAATGAAAATAAAGAAATGGTTTAATAAAGAATGTAAAAAATCAAAAGAAAAAAGAAACTTGTTGTGGAATACATACAGGCATATAACAACTATAAACAGGCACGAAATGAATGCACAAAAATAAGGAGAGAAGCCCAAAAACAGTTTGCGGAGGATATCATAAACAGAAGTAGTGATCAACCGAAGCTATTTTACAGCTACATCTGAAGCAAAACTAAAGTAAAAGATAAAATACAATCTATCAGGGATGAAGGAATCCTCCATACACAAGAGAAAGATATTTGTGAAGCACTAAATAAGAATTTCCAATCAGATTATACAGAAGAAAATAATTTTGAGAGGGATGATATGGAACATGCATGCCCAAACATATTATCAAATATACAGTCCCTCTTCCATCTTTCATTCTTTCCTCTTCCTTCTGCCTGTGGGTAATTCTACACTAGGTGGTAACCATATAACCAAATTTTGGCACCTGGTGGTTTAGTGGGTAATTATTGTGCTCCAATCGGATTGAGCCATTGAAGGTTTATATCCAAGGAATGGTTGGGGTTTATTGCTCATGTAATGCCACTCAGGGATGAGTGAGGCTGGTCACTCTCATCTTAAATGTCAGGACCAACTGCCTAGCCCCAGGCTCCTAAGCTTCTCATGGGGCAACATAGGATTGGATGATGGATGGATGGATGGACAAATATCAGAAAAAGAAATACAGGAGGAGTTAAGTAAATTAGACAAAGGAAAAGCAAATGGTCCTGATGAAATTTCATGGTGGGTGCTACATGAATGTGCAAAGGAGTTAAGAAGACCATTATCTTTAATCCCTAGGGTACGCAATTCTCCAGCCTCGAGTGTCCCCCAGGATGCAAAAACTGGCCAATTTTTCGACTTCCTCAAAGGTTAAAAGTTTTATGCCCAATTTATAGAGCTTGAATTTACACACCTGAAAACGCAAACCCCACCCTCCTAGACCCAATAGTTACCCAGATATGGTCTGTCAAAGTTTATAATAGTTACCCGTCACGGCCCTGGCGAGAAAGAAAATATGCCGCTCGCACCTGTTTTCTTCGCAAGAATACGTACAAAAATCACTAAAATCAATTTTTTTTGGTGTGTATAGATGTTATAAACCACTGTAATGTGCTTAGAAAAAAGTAAAATAGCAACAAACCCCCCAAATAAATATGATAAATAAAAATTATCCTTCCCTCCTTTCCTCTCCTCATACCTCCAATCCCCTCCCTCCCCTTCCCTTCCCCTCGCATAACCTCCCCTCCCCTTTCCTCTTCCTCCTTCCCTCCCCGCCGAGCTGTCAAATTTAGCAAGGGGAATTGGTCATGAACCTCCCAATAAAAATATGATAAATAGTAAAAATTATCCTCCCCTCTTCAAACCTCTAGTTCCCTCCCTCCCCTTCCCTTCCCTCCCCTCCTCTCTCCTCTCCTTCCCTCCCCTCCCCTCACCTAACCTCCCCTCCCCTCCGAGCTGTCAAATCTAGTTTTCGTTTTGTTTTGTTTCGTTTTGAAGGCTCCAACATGCTTCCATGCGTCGGCATAAAATAAAATGTCTTTTTCAAGTGGGTTTCGATTAAAGACAGCTGAAGTAATTGTGGTGTGGATATCTGTATGAAGACACCAATAAATTACAGGTAATGATTCAAAAACACGCGCCATTAAGCGTAAAAAATACACAAAATATTTGAGGCCGGGGAGGTGCTAGGGGGTGTGGGTAGGGGGAGCTGGTAAGGCCAGGACGGGGTGGATGGGGATCGAGGGATGGGAGGAGACCACCACAAGACACAAAGGAAGGCCCAAAGGGGAGTAAAGGGACATGGAGGGAGGGTAGGGGGGAAATACCCTCCCCCCAGTTGACTGGGGAGGGGGATGTAGGGGGGGATCCACATGGGGGGGAAAGCATGAGGAGGGGGTGGGAGGGGTTGTTGTGGTGGTAAGAATGGTGGGAGGTAGGGTAGTAACAAGGTAGTGGAGTAGAAAGACATGGTGAGAGGGAGGTGGGGGGTACACCCCCCACCGCCTGGTTACGGGCCTGGGTCCCCCCTCCGGTGTGTCCAACACCTAGTTCTGATTGGTTAGAAGCCATCTACGTCACAGCTGGGGTGAAGCCAGCTGCCGTCAGTTTTTTGTGGATATTGTACGATCGGTGTTGCTCGTCCTCTTAAGAAATTGCGCAAAAAGCCCAATTGATGAGACTAGCACTTAAGGGGTTAATATTCAAGGAATCTTTAGGTCAAGGTAAACTACCTGATATTTGCAAGAAAGCAAACATTGTTCCCTTATTCAAGAAAGGGAATAGACAAAATCCACTCAACTACTGACCAGTTTCACTAATCAGTATTGCAAGATACTGGAAAAACTGATAAGAAAAGTTTAGGTAAACCATCTAGAAGAACACAAAATGGTAACAGGAAGGCAATTTGGTTTCAGAAAGGGAAAATCATGTGATACTAATTTATTAAGCTACTATGACAGAGTTGCAGAAACATTACAGAAAAGAGAAGGATGGGTGGACTGTACCTAGATTTCAAAAAAGCATTTGACAGAGTACTGCACCTGAGACTTTTAAGGAAACTGTACCATCAAGGAGGAATCCGAGGCAAACTGTATTGTTGGATGCAAGATTTTCTCAGAAAAAGGGAAATGAAAACAGTACTACGGGGAAATTTCACATCATGGAGGGAAGTGACTAGCAGAGTTCCACAAGGCTCAGTGCTGGCACCAATTATGTTTTTAGTGTATATAAATGACAAAGAGAGTAACACTGGAAATGAAAGCTATTTAAGTATGTTTGCTGATGATGCAATAATACAAAGGAGAATTACTAATGCAGACTCTTGTAGAGAGCTACAAGAAGAATTAAATAAACTTCATGAATGGAGTAATACATGGCAAATGGAATTCAATGTGGACAAGTGTCATGTAATCAAGTTTGGTAAAAGTGGGAAAAGACCAGACTGGGATTATAAGTTAGGAAGTAAAAACCTGTACATATCAGAAAGAGAGAAGGACTTAGGTGTGATTATCAGTAACAGACTATCTCTGGCTGACCAAATAAGTGAGATGGTAGAGAATATGTACACCCTGATTGCAAATATGAGAATAGCATTCACATACATACATGAAGACATGCTGAGAAAGATAATAACATCTTTCAGCAGACCAACCCTGGAGTATGCATCAGTATTCTGAAATCCTCACCTCAAGAAACACATAGATAAGACTGAAAAAGTTCAAAGGGCCACTACAAGATGGGTACCAAGCTTAAGGGACCTAAGCTATGAAGAAAGACTAGAAAAACTGAATCTGCCAACACTACAGGAGAGAAGGAAAAAGAGGAGACATGATTATGCTATATAAATGCATATCAGGGAAGGAGAAAATAGACAAATGAATATATAACCTATGTGGACGCATCAGCAAGAGGACACTGCAAAAAACTACTTAAAAAGAGAGGCGATAAAGACGTTAGGAAATTTAGTTTCCCAAAGAAAGCAACTGATCAATGCAATGCACTACCGAATGAAATAGTGTGTGCCAAAACAATGCATAAATTTAAGATGTATAAAGAAAATGGTTTAAGACACGGGACAGTACGAGCTTGACTCATTCCTGTAAAGATACAGTTAGGTAAGAACAATTAGGTACAATCAGGTAAGAACACAGGACCTGATGGAATTTCTAATTGGGTACTGAAGGAATGCAGAGAACAACTGGCGGATAAAATTCACAGCTTAATTGTATCCTCACTGGAAGAGGGGAAAGTGCCAAAAGAATGGAAGAGGGCAAATGTGGTACCAATTTACAAGGGAGGAAACAGGGAAGAACCCCTGAATTATAGACCAGTGTCTCTAACCAGCATGGTCGCAAAATTGTGTGAGAGAATCCTGAAAGACAGATGGATAAAATATCTGGAAGAGATGAATATTTTGGCTGAATGTCAGTTTGGATTCAGAAGTGGAAGGTCATGTGTTTCAAACTTGTTGAGCTTTTACTCAAGAGTGATTGATGTGGTACAGGAGAGAGATGGTTGGGTGGATTGTGTGTACTTAGACTCAGAGAAGGCCTTTGACAAGGTACCTCATAAGAGACTAATGTGGAAACTAGAATATATAGGAGGAGTAAAGGGAAAACTTCTGGAATGGATGAGAGACTTTTTGAGTGACAGACAAATGAGGACAGTAATAAAGGAAAAGATGTCTGGATGGAGGGAAGTAACAAGTGGAGTCCCTCAAGGCTCAGTGCTGGCGCCAGTAATGTTCCTGATTTACGTAAATGATATGGTAGATGGAGTGAACAGTTATGCGAGTCTGTTTGCTGATGATGTAAAGATCTTGAGGAAGATAGAGGTTGAGGAGGATTGTAAAATACTGCAGGAGGATTTGGATAGGATACACATTTGGAGCCGGACGTGGGAAATGAAATTTAATGTAAAGAAATGTAAAATATTGGAAATGGGTAAAAGTACCAGGAGACCATCACTGAATTATTTTTTGGGTAATGAATTAATCACAAAAAGGAGAGAAGAGAAAGATTTGGGAGTGCTGGTCCAAGATAGTTTGTCACCAGAAAAGCACATTAACAAGATAGTTGGAGAGACTTATAAGCTCTTGACTAACATAAGAGTAGCATTTCATTATATGGATGAAGAAATGATGAAAAAATTGATAGTGGCCATGATCCGCCCCAGGTTAGAATATGCAGCGGTAGTGTGGTGCCCACACAAAAAGAAAGATATAAACAAGATTGAGAGAATACAAAGAACAGCAACCAAGATGGTCCCCAGTCTGACAGACCTGTCATACAGAGAGAGGCTGGAAAAACTGGATTTGCCTTCGTTAGAGGAAAGGAGAAAGAGGGGAGACATGATTGCGGTGTTCAGGACCATGGTGGGAGTAGATAAAATTGACAAAGAAGATCTGTTTGTATGGGATAAGAGAGCAACAAGAGGACATGGAATGAAATTGAAAGAGTCAAGCTGCTTGAAGGATATCAAGAAATATAGCTTTCCTTACAGAAGTGCAGACTTATGGAATAGCCTGGACAAAGAGATCGTCCAGTCTAAAAACTTAAACAAGTTTAAAGTTAAATTCGACTTACTGAGAAACAGCGACGGAAACCCACGAGCATAGTACACACCGTGTATATCACAAATAGGTATATTCTTAAATATTTGGAACGACTTAGACAAAGAGGTGGTGCATGAGAAAAACATTCATGTGTGTAAAGGTAGACTTGATAAATGTGGACATGGAGACAGGACAACACGAGCATTGCTCAATTCCTGTACAGTAATCACTCTAATATCCGGACGCCCAATATCCGAACATCCCCACTATCCGGACATAAGAATGTTTCATACTGTACTTTTTTCCATACTATACTTACCTCATTTCACTCTTTAATGTCCTTTATTGGTGTGAATAGGGTGTTAGGAGCTATGCATGTGCAGTAGGAAGGTGTTTTTCTGCGTTAGGCTAGGTTAGGGTTCATAAGTACCAGTCCAGGAGCCAGTCACCAGAATGTTTATTATTGTATGAACCTACTTCTAAACCCTCATTTTATGTTTCTTTTGCATTTATTTCAGTTATTTATGTGCCTTATTGGTGTGATTTGGGTCTTAAATAGGTGCTATGCATGTCCAGAGGGAGTTGTATAGGTGTTTCTCTGAGTTAGGGTCCATAAGTACAAGTCCATAAGCTGGGGCCCAATATCCGGACAGAACCAATATCCGGACCTACCTATGGCTCTATTACGTCGGATATTGGAGTGATTACTGTATACTACAAATAGGTAAATACACACCGAAGGAGACAAGTGGGTAAAAGAAATTGAGGAAGTAAGGAGGATAGGGCCTTATAAGAAAGGGGAAACAAGACCAATGAGAGTCAAGTTTACATCACAAAGTGTAATAAATGAGATACTTAAAGTGACCTGGAAATTAAGCAAAGAGGCGGGGATGGAAAATATTCTCTATTTATCTATCTATAGCCCGACGCCCTAATCCCGCAAAGGGTGGCCGCAGACAAAACGCCTCCAAGTCACTCTATCACCCACCATTTGACTCCCCTCCCCCCAGCTCACCCCCCCCTCCCTCATATACCTCTCAACTCCATCCCTCCACCTCATCCTCGGTCTACCCCTCCCTCTCCCTCCCTCCACCTCACCTACATACACCCTCTTAGTCAGTCTTTCATTCTCCATCCTCACCACATGTCCAAACCACCTCAGTGTATTTCTCCTAATCTTTTCAACCACATCCACATCTACCCCACAACGTTCCTTCACTTCTTCATTCGTCAACCTGTCCCTCCACGTCACTCCACATGCTCCTCTCAAGTAACTCATTTCCACTGCTCTCACTCTTGACTTGTTCCCTTCTTGCAAGGTCCACGCCTCGCTTCCATACGTCAGGGTAGGGATCACAATACCATCATGCAGTGACTTCTTAACTTCCATACTCACCTCCCTATTTCTCATCACTGCTTTCAGTGTACCAACAACCTTCCTTCCCTGCTGTACCCTTTCATTTACTTCATCCCCCAAAGTTCCATCCTTACTCATCACACTACCCAAGTACTTGAATGCACTCACATTCAAAAGATCTGAATGAAGAAGAAAGAGAAGTTTTAAAATCATTAAAGGAAGAAGTATAGGGAAAAAATGATAAGAGGACAGAGGAAGAATGTAATACTTTTTTTTGGAGAGTATTGGATATGAAAGTAAGGAAGTGGTATTTAAGGAAATAGAAGTGAAGGAAACTAAGGGGGATGGCTGTGAAAGATCAGAAACTGAGGAAGTGGTACGGATAGAGAGTAGGAGAGAAGAGGGTATTAAAAATGTCAAAAATAATTTGAAGGTGATATATACTAATGTTGATGGTTTCATATCGACAAGGATCAAAATTAACAATTTCTTGAGAGAACATGAACCTGATGTCATGTGCTCTGTAGAGACCAAATTAAGAGAAGATATTGATGTTCATTTGGGAGATGGTAAATACAAACTGTGGAGAAAAGACAGGAAAGAAAAAAAGGGAGGAGGAGTGATGATAACAGAGAAGAACAACATAAATGTAGATACTAAAATGGGAGAAGGCAGGGCTGAAACGATATATATGAAATTAGGAACTGGAGAGAATGGCGGTAGTGTATGTTCCCCCAAAGACGAGAGCATGGAAGGATGACGAATACCATGAGATGTTGTCAGATATGGCTAGCTATCTGCAAAAAATAATTGAGAAAAGCAATAATATAATTTTAGTGGGTGACTTTAACTGTAAAGAGGTGAACTGGGAGGAATGGTACTCGGGAGGCGGCGAGGATTCATGGGGCACTATGTTATTAAATATAATAATGAATAATGTGATGACGCAATGGATCAAAGAAGAGAGACAGTTTCGAGGTGAGGACACACCAGCAAAGTTAGATTTACTGTTCACAAAAGAACCCGATGTAATAGAATCATTGAAATATCTCTGTCCTTTAGGAAAAAGTGATCATGTGGTCATTGAGTTCCAGATGTTAATAGAGAACGTTGAGCCAAGAGACGAGCTTCATAGACAGGGAAGATACAACTTTGGGAAAACAAATTTTACAGGATTGAGAAACTTTTTTGAAAATGCAGATTGGAGAAAATTCAGAGAAACAAAAGAGATACAGAGGAAATGGGATATCTTTCTAGACCTCTATAAATTGGGAGTGGAAAAATTTGTACCAAGAGTAAGAGGGAAAGAAAACAGGAAAAAGGAGTGGTTTAATAGAAGGTGTATGATAGCAAAAAAAAGAGAGAGATAAGGCATGGAACAATTGGAGAAAGAGAGGTAACAACAGAATAAAGGAAGAATATAAAAGAACAAGAAATGAATACACAAGAATACGTAGAGAAGAAGAAAGGAATTTTGAAAAAGGTATAATAGACAAATGCAAGGATGAACCCAAACTGTTTTATAGATTTGTTAATGGCAAACTGAAGCAAAAGGAAGGAATCACCAAACTGAAAGCAGAAGGAGAGGTCTTTAAGGATGCGGCAATGCAAGCAGAAATAATGAACAAACGTTTCCAGTCAGTTTTCACTAAAGAAAAGGAGCTTGTGGAAGGGGAGGGAGTGATTAGAAATGTTCCGGTGATAAAAGATATAAAAGTGGAGGTACAGAAAGCGTAAAAATTACTGGAAACTCAAGATGTAAGGAAAGCCCCAGGACCTGATGGAATTTCTAATTGGGTACTGAAGGAATGCAGAGAACAACTGGCAGATAAAATTCACAGTTTAATCGTATGCTCACTGGAAAAGGGGAAAGTGCCAAAAGAATGGAAGAGGGCAAATGTGGTACCAATTTACAAGGGAGGAAACAGGGAAGAACCCCTGAATTATAGACCAGTGTCTCTAACCAGCATGGTCACAAAATTGTGTGAGAGAATCCTGAAAGACAGATGGATAAAATATCTGGAAGAGATGAATATTTTGGCTGAATGTCAGTTTGGATTAAGAAGTGGAAGGTCATGTGTTTCTAACTTGTTGAGCTTTTACTCAAGAGCGATTGACGTGGTACAGGAGAGAGATGGTTGGGTGGATTATGTGTACTTAGACTTAGAGAAGACCTTTGACAAAGTACCTCATAAGAGACTAATGTGGAAACTAGAATATATAGGAGGACTGAAGGGGAAACTTCTGGAATGGATGAGAGACTTTTTGAGAGACAGACAAATGAGGACAGTAATAAAGGAAAAGATGTCTGGATGGAAGGAAGTAACAAGTGGAGTCCCTCAAGGCTCAGTGTTGGCGCCAGTAATGTTCCTGATTTACGTAAATGATATGGCAGATGGAGTGAACAGTTATGCAAGTCTGTTTGCTGATGATGTAAAGATCTTGAGGAAGGTAGAGGTTGAGGAGGATTGTAAAATACTGCAGGAGGATTTGGATAGGATAAACAATTGGAGCCGGACGTGGGAAATGAAATTTAATGTAAAGAAATGTAAAATATTGGAAATGGGTAAAAGTACCAGGAGGCCATCACTAAATTATTTGTTGGGTAATGAATTAATCACAAAAAGGAGAGAAGAGAAAGATTTGGGAGTCCTGGTCCAAGATAGTTTGTCACCAGAAAAGCACATCAACAAGATAGTTAGAGAGACTTATAAACTCTTGGCTAACATAAGAGTAGCATTTCATTATATGGATGAGGAGATGATGAAAAAATTGATACTGGCAATGATCCGCCCCAGGTTAGAATATGCAGCAGTAGTGTGGTCCCCACACAAAAAGAAAGATATAAACAAGATTGAGAGAATACAAAGAACAGCAACCAAGATGGTCCCCAGTCTGACAGACCTGTCATACAGAGAGAGGCTGGAAAAACTGGATTTGCCTTCCTTAGAGGAAAGAGGAAAGAGGGGAGACACGATTGCAGTGTTCAGGACCATGGTGGGAGTAGATAAAATTGACAAAGAAGATCTGTTTGTATGGGTTAAGAGAGCAACAAGAGGACATAGAATGAAATTGAAAAAGTCAAGCTGCTTGAAGGATATCAAGAAATATAGCTTTCCTTACAGAAGTATAGACTTATGGAATAGCCTGAACAAAGAGATCGTCCAGTCTAAAGACTTAAACGAGTTTAAAGCTAAATTTGACTTATTGAGAAACAGCGACGGAAACCCACGAGCACAGAATATTCCGTGTATATCACAATTAGGTACATAGTATTAGGTAAATACTTAAATATTTGGAACGACTTAGACAAAGAGGTGGTGCATGAGAAAAACATTCATGTGTGTAAAGGTAGACTTGATAAATGTGGATATGGAGACAGGACAACACGAGCATTGCTCAATTCCTGTATACAACAAAAAGGTAAATACAAATAGGTAAATACACACGCACACACACACACATACATACCAGGAGATGTTGTCAGATATGGCTAGTTATTTACGAAAAATAATTGAGAAAAGCAACAATATAATTTTGGTGGGTGACTTCAACTCTAAAAAGGTGAACTGGAAGGAATGGGACTCAGGAGGCAGCGAGGATTCGTGGGGCACTATATTATTAAATATACCGTAATAATGAATAATGTGATGATGGAGGGGGACAGATTAATAATGATCTTGACCAAGCTATTCAGTAAGATATGGGTGATGGGGTTACTACCATCAATTTGGAAGAATGGTGTAATTGTTAAAGTTCCGAAGAAAGGAGACCTGAGTGAATGTGGTAATTGGAGGGGAATCTCTTTGTCACCGATAGCTTTGAAAGTTTTCAGTAGAGTGTTGTTAAATAGGTTGGAGCCGGTGGTTGAGGGTATTCTGAGGGATGAACAGGCTGGTTTTAGAAAGGGACATGGTTGCAATGATCAGATCTTTATAGTTAGGCATTTGATGCAGCAAGTTAATGAAATGAGAGTACCGTTAAGACTTTGTTTTGTTGATTTTGAAAAGGCTTTTGATAGTGTTTCGAGAGAGTCTATGAGGAAGATCATGAGACATTATGGAATACCAGAGGAGTTTGTGAGGGTCATTATGAACATGCACGAGGACACATTTTGTAAAGTGATGGTTGATGGTTGTCTGAGTGATTCGTTTGAAGTCAAGTCCGGAGTAATTCAAGGTGGTGTTCTATCGCCTTTACTATTTATATTGGTCATTGATTACATTATGAAACGTGTTGGAACAGAAACCGGTGCAGGTATACTTTGGGGAGAGAACAGGAAACTTTTGGATTTAGATTATGCAGATGATATAGTTTTGATTTGTGATGGGCCAGAAGAGATGCAGAGAGTGTTGGACTGTTTGGTGAGTGAAGGTCGCAAGGTGGGTTTGGTTATTAATTGTGGAAAAACTGAAATAATCAATATGAATATGGAAAATGCGCAGGAATGTGTAATTGGAGGTATGGTTGTAAAGCAAGTTGATAGGTTTAAATATTTAGGTACTTATTTAGCCAAGGATGGTTCTTTGAACTTTGAATTCGAGGAAAGGTTAAAGAAGGCTAATCAGGCAATGGGAATGCTTAAAAATATTTGGAATAATAACAATTTCTCTGTGCATACAAAAATCAAACTTTATAAGGTAATGGTTAGGAGAATCTTAATTTATGGACACGAGTCTTGGTACAGCACAGTGACTATGGAAAATAAATTCTTGGTGTTTGAAAATAAAGCACTTAGAAGAATATTAGGAGTTAAGTGGTGGGAAAGGATACCAAATAGTAGAATTAGAGAAATAACGGGAGTGCAGCCGATCGATGAATATGTTAGATTCTCACGATGGAAGTGGCTAGGACATGTGTATAGGAGACAGGGAATAGTACGAGGTACACCAGGGTGTGTGGCACCTGGTAGGAGAGGTAGAGGAAGGCCAAAAGAGACGTGGGTGAGGACAATGAGACGGGAAGCTGGAGTTGAGTGTTGGGGAGATCTTGAGGAGTTAGCACAAGATAGGATGTGGTGGTGTGAGTTCATCGAGGCCCTATGCATCCCCAAGGGTGCCACAGGAAATTATTGATTGATTGATTGTGATGATGCAATGGGCCAAAGAAGAGACACAGTTCCGAGGTGAGGACACACCAGCAAAGTTAGATTTACTGTTCACCAAAGAACCCGATGTAATAGAATCATTGAAATATTTCTGTCCTATAGGAAAAAGTAATCATGTGGTCACTGAGTTCCAGATGATAATAGGGAACGTCGAGCCAAGAGACGAGCTTCATAGACAGGGAAGATACAACTTTGGAAAAACAAATTTTACAGGACAGAAAATTTTTTGAAAATGCGGATTGGAGAAAATTCAGAGAAACAAGAGAGATACAGGGGAAGTGGGATATCTTTCTAGACCTCTATAATTTGGGAGTGGAAAAATTTGTACCAAGAGTAAGAGGGAAAGAAAACAGGAAAAAGGAGTGGTTTAATAGAAGGTGTATGATAGCAAAAAAAAGAGAGATAAGGTGTGGAACAACTGGAGAAAGAGAGGTAAAACAAAGGAAGAATATAAAAGAACTAGAAATGAATACACAAGAATAGGCAAAGAAGAAGAAAGGAATTTTGAAAAAGGTATAATAAACAAATGAACCCAAACTGTTTTATAGATTTGTTAATGGCAAACTGAAACAAAAGGAATGAATCACCAAACTGAAAGTAAAAGGAGAGGTCTATAAAGATGCAGCAATGCAAGCTGAAATAATGAACAAATTGGTTTTCACTAATGAAAAAGAGTTTGTGGAAGGGGAGGGAGTGATTAAAATGTACCGGTGATATAAGATATAAAAGTGGAGGTACAAGAAGTGTGTAAATTACTGGAAACTCAAGATGTAAGGAAAGCCCCAGGACCTGATGGAATTTCTAATTGGGTACTGAAGGAATGCAGAGAACAACTGGCAGATAAAATTCACAGTTTAATCGTGTGTTCCCTGGAAGAGGGGAAAGTGCCAAAAGAATGGAAGAGGGCAAATGTTGTACCAATTTATAAATGAGGAAACAGGGAAGAACCCCTGAATTATAGACCAGTGTCTCTAACCAGCATGGTCACAAAATTATGTGAGAGAATCCTGAAAGACAGATGGATCAAATATCTGGAAGAGATGAATATTTTGGCTGATAGTCAGTTTGGATTCAGAAGTGGGATGTCATGTGTTTCTAACTTGTTGAGCTTTTACTCAAGAGCGATTGACGTGGTACAGGAGAGAGATGGTTGGGTGCACTGTGTGTATTTAGAGAAGGCCTTTGACAAGGTACCTCATAAGAGACTGATGTGGAAACTAGAATATATAGGAGGACTGAAGGGGAAACTTCTAGAATGGATGAGAGACTTTTTGAGAGAGAGACAAATGAGGACAATAATAAAGGATAGGATGAAAGGATGGAGGGAAGTAACAAGCAGAGTCCCTCAAGGCTCGGTGTTGGCGCCAGTAATGTTCCTGATTTACGTAAATGATATGGTAGATGGATTGAACAGTTATGCAAGTCTGTTTGCTGATGATGTAAAGATCTTGAGGAAGGTAGAGGTTGAGGAGGATTGTAAAATGCTGCAGGAGGATTTGAACAGGATGCATGATTGGACCCGGATGTGAAAAATGAAATTTAATGTAAAGAAATGTAAAATATTGGAAATGGGTAAAAGTACCAGGAGGCCATCACTGAATTATCTGTTGGGTAATGAATTAATCACAAAAATGAGAGAAGAGAAAGATTTGGGAGTGCTGGTCCAAGATAGTTTGTCACCTGAAAAACATATTAACAAGATAGTTAGAGAGACGTATAAACTCTTGACTAACATAAGAGTAGGATTTCATTATATGGATGAGGAGATGATGAATACATTGATAGTGGTCATGATCCGCCCGAGGTTACAATATGCAGTGGTAGTGTGGACCCCACACAAAAAGAAAGATATAAACAAGATTGAGAGAATACAAAGAACAGCAACCAAGATGGTCCCCAGTCTGGCAGATCTGTCATACAGAGAGAGGCTGGAAAAGCTGGATTTGCCTTCCTTAGAGGAAAGGAGAAAGAGGGGAGACATGATTGCAGTGTTCAGGACCATGGTGGGAGTAGATAATATTGACCGAAAAGATCTGTTTTTATGAGATAAGAGAGCAACAAGAGGTCATGGAATGAATTTGAAAAAGTCAAGCTGCTTGAAGGATATCAAGAAATATAGCTTTCCTTACAGAAGTATTGACTTATGGAATAGCCTGGACATAGAGATTGTCCAGTCTAAAAACTTAAATGAGGTTAAATCTAAATTTGACTTACTGAGAAACAGCAACGGGAACCCACGAGCATAGCACGTTTCGTGTATATCACAATTAGGTATATTAGGTAAATACATAAGTATTTGGAACAACTTAGATGAAAAGGTGGTGCAGGAGAAAAACATTCATGTGTGTAAAGGTAGACTAGATAAATGTGGATATGGAGACAGGACAACACGAGCACTGCTCAATTCCTGCATACTACAAATAGGTAAATACACACACACACAGGATGAAAGAAACTTTGCAAGAGGTATAACTGACAAATGTAAGGAAGAATGTAAACTGCTTTGTAGGTTTGTCAAAGACAAACTGAAACACAAAGAAGGAATCAATAAGGTGAAAGTATAAGGAAAGATCTACAAAGATGCAGTAATGAAAGATGAAATGAAGAACAAAAGCTTCCAATGGTTTTCATTAAGAAAAGTGATTTTCTGGAGGGGGAGGGAGTGACTAGAAATGTTGTGTTAAAAGATGTAAAAATGGAAGTGCAAGAAGTGTATAAACTGCTGGAAACTCAAGATGTAAGGAAAGTCCCAGGGCATGATGGGATCCCTAATTAGATACTAAATGAAGGTAATTCACAGTTTATTGTGTGTTCTCTGGAAGAAGAGAAGTGCCTCAGGAATGGAAGAGGGCCAATGTGGTACCAATTTACAAAGGAGGAAATAAGAAAGAACCTCTCAAGTATACACCAGTGTCCCAGACCAGCATTGTCACAAAATTGTGCGAGAGAATCTTGAAAGACAGGTGGATAAAATACAGTCTCTGGAGGAGATGGACATTTTAGCAGAAAGTCAGTTTGGATTCAGAAATGGAGGATCATCTGTCTCTAATATGCTGAGTTTCAAGGGCGATTGACGAGCTACAGGAAAGTGAGTGTCAGGTGGACCGCGTGTATTTAGATCTGGAGAAAACCTTTGACTAGGTACCCCATAAGCGACTAATGTGGAAACTGAAGCACGTAGGAGGACTAAAGGAGAACCTCTTGGAGTGGATGGGAGACTTCATGTGAGTCAGACAGATAAGAACAGTGTTAATGAACAAGATGTCAGACTGGAGGGAAGTAACAAGTGGAGTCCCAAAGTTATTGGTATTGGTGCAAGAAATGTTCTGATTTATGTAAACAATCTGGTGGATGGAACGAGCAGTTATGCAAGTCTGTTTGCAGACGATGTAAAGATCATGAGAATTGAAGCTGAAGAGAATTGAAAAATGCTGCAAGAAGATGTGGACAGGATTTACAAGTGGAGCTGGGTATGGGAAATGAAATTCAACGCAAAAAATGCAAAATATTGGAAATAGGTAAAAGTACAAAGAGGCCATCACTGAATTACTCAATGGGAAAGGAACCAATTACAAGAGTGAGAGAAGAGAAGGACCTGGAAGTGTTGGTCTAGGATAAGTCATTACCTGAAAGATACATGAACAAGACTGTCAGAGACATATAAGCTCTTGACAGACATAAGATTGGCATTTCAATACATGGGTGAGATGATGAAAAAATTGAAAGCGGCTATGATCTGCCCTGGGTTGAAATATGCGGCAGTGGTGTAGTTCCAACATAAAAGGAAAGAAATAAACAAGATGGAGTGAATACAAAGAACAGCAACCAAGATGGTCCTTACCCTGGCAGATATATCATACCAGGAAAGACTAGAAAGGTGGGTGTGCCTTCCTTAGAAGAAAGAAGAGAGAGGGCCGACATTATTGCAGTGTTCTTCCTTGTTACATTATGTTGTCAGTACCATTAGCCATTCATCCATCATCCAATCCTACGTTGCCCCATGAGAAGCGTGGGAGCCCGGGGCTAGGCAAGTTGGTCCTGACATTTAAGATGAGAGTGACCAGCCTCACTCATCCCTGAGTGGCTTTATGTGAGCAATAAACCCCAACCATCCCTTGGATATAAACCTTTACCAGCTCAATCTGTTTGGAGTGCCGTAATTACCCACTAAACCACCAGGCCCCATTAACCCATTGACTGCAGCTGTATCATATATGATATTTGAGTCCAAATGGCTCTGACTGCAACTGTATCATATATGACTCCCTGCTTTCAAAAATTCCGCCATCAGAAATGACACAAAATAAATCAGCTAGCAACTCATGGCACCCTAGAGAATATTGCCATACACAGATTATGCACTTTTATGAGGAGCACAGCTCAGATCAGTTACCTACAAAATGCTGAAGGTAATGGTACAAAATCTTCTCCATGCCACTGCTAGCAGTTGCCCAAGCAAATATTGGATGAAATCTCTGGATGAGTGTAGTAATAATAGTGATATGTTGTTAGATGATGACAGTGATGGTTCAGGTGCTGATTTACACCTTATCTGATCGCATATTTGACACTGACGACACAGTGCAACCATAATACATCATTTGCCTGGCACCACCGCAGAGGGAATATTTATTACTTCATGGACCTGTTTTAGAGGTAATTTTTTTCTTTCCATTGAACTCGGGATTTTTTTCTCTATCTTTTGACAATCTTTTTTTTTTCTAATATTTTTTTCTAAATATTTGAAAACTGCCGCACACGGGATGTACATGTAAACAAACACTGACACAGTGAATGGGTTAATTAGTTACAGTACAAGTCCCATTATTCGGCATCTATGGGACCAGGATGATGCTGAGAAATTAGATTTGCCGAATAATCAAAAACCTACCCACTCAGTACCTTAAATATATTGGTGAACACTGTCATCGCCACTTATGGTATTACAACTGTGTTTGAAGAGAGTACTGTATACTGTACAATACTGCAATCAATACAGTACTATACTGAATCTGATATACATACATATATATATATATATATATATATATATATATATATATATAAATTAGTGAACATATACAAGGGTAATGACTCAGAAGGCCTATAAGTCAGATAACACTTCCTGGATGGCCAAAATGATACGGAATATTACCTACCAGCTCAGTACATCACTTGTATTGGTGAACTCATCACTACTTATATTATTACAAATATGTTCGGAGTGAGTACTGTATACAGTACTTTTCCAAACAAAATAAAATAATAGGAAAATTGCATAAAATAAAGTAAAGGGATCTGAATTGGTAAGGTCTTTCTGATGAAAGTTATAACTTACATTTAGCACTCACTCTTTTGTTCGTTTTTTTTATTTACATGTGAAAGGAGAGTACTGATGGAAACAGTAATGTATTCCATGAACCCCTTAATAACCTCCGACATTGAACAACCCTTTAAAGTAACGATGTTGAGTTAGTGAGCTATGGAAAAACTGTGAACAATTATGGGAATGGAACGAAGGTCACTGGTATGTTTACATGACTCTATGCTACGATTCCAAGCAGTCAGGGGGTCAGTTAATCTCAGATGTTTTTGCCCATTTGGTAAATGCACCGTAACTTTATCAATTCTCCAGTCATAGCGAATCATAGCATGGGTAAATTTAGGAAGCTAAATAACACATTTCTAGGTGCGCCAGACGATTATCTTCACATCTTACAAGAAAATTGAAGAAATTAAATCCCTCTCTGAGTACGTAGAGTAAAGTTCTTCCATTCTACTGAAATCAATTTATTTTTCTTAAAGATGTGAAGATAATCATCTGGCTCACCTACCAATGTGTTATTTAGCTTCCTAAACCCATGCTATGATTCGCTATGAGTCACGGAAAGATTGATAAAGTTACGGTGTATTTACCAAATGGGCGAAGTCATCTGAGATTAACCGACCTCCTAACTGCTTGGAATTGTAGCGTGGTCATGTAAACATACCAGTGACCTTCGTTCCCTCCCCATAATTGTTCAGTTTTCTTTATAGCTCACACTAACTTAACATCACTGACATCGGTACTGTAAAAGGTTGTTCAGTGCTGGAGGTTATTAAGAGGTTAATGGGATATATTACTGTTTGCATCAATGCTCTCTCTTTCATGTTAAGCACAAAAACAAACAAAAGAATGAGCACTAAATTTACGTTTAACTTTCATCAGAAAGACCTTATAGCAATTCATATTCCTCCAGTTTATTTTTAAGTGTTTTTCTGACTTTAGGTTAGGTTAGGTTTGGTAAAATTATTAGGTACAGTTAAACTCGGTTAGGTTAGGTTCAGTTAAACAGGACAGTCCCTTCCACCATTATGCTGAGGAATAAAAATACTAGAGCTGTCACAACCGTACAGCTAAAAACAACGGGGAAACTGATTTAACAAGCAACATTTATTTATGGGTAATGCATTATAGTGTCAGTGGTTCATGGCCTACTCAATTACCGGTAAGTGTCATTTTCAGGAAGGCATCAAGAATGAAAGAATTTCAAGAATTAGCGTGGGGGCTTGGAACATAACCCTTGCTAATTTGGTGGGGGTGGTTACTGTGGTGTATGATACTGTGCAATATTGTAATCAATACAGTACTATACCTGAATCTGAATAAAAATATAGAAATTAGTGAACATACAGAAGTGTAATGATACATTAGGTCTACAAGCCACAGATAACACTTCCTAGACTGCCGAGATGATTCCGGACATCTGCCGAACAATCAATGATTTTCGTAAATGGGACTATTTCTCAAAACTGCCGAAATGTCGGATCTACCGAACAATCAGCTGCCGAATAATAGGACTTTTACTGTATACGGTTATCACCCAGCATAGTAAATGGTTTCCTGGTGTACAAGAAACCATTTGGCTTGTCACTCAGTGTAGAGTCACCCATAGGCAGAACGAAGAGGTAGGAATGAAGGAAAGAATGACAGAAGAGGGAGTGTAAAGTCACCCATAGGCAGAAGGACAAGGAAAGAATGAAGTAAAGAAGGACAGTAGAGGATGGAAGGAAAGAAGGAAAGAGGAAAGGAAAGGACAGATACCCGAGAGCAGCGCTGCATCGAGTAAGTGGATGGTGGGCGCCCCACGTACCATTATCTTGCCTGGTAAGTATAAGATCTAATGATGATGGATCATCAAGTCCCCTTTTTCTGGTATTTTCCTTTCCATGTTAAGAAAAACTCCTGCATGAGATCTAGGAGTTTTCAATCCCAACAGATTTCATAGCTTCTTACCTCTGGAGTATTCCAATTAATATCTGTATTGAAATCTCCAGTTAATATAATTCTATCACATTTCTCTTCGATTCTATGTGGTAGGGCTCTTAAACTGTAAGTATATTTTCTGGCAGGTCTTCATATTTGCCTCTTTCCCAAGTGTTTGTTTGGGTGACATGTATAAATTTGCCACAATTATTTTCCCTTTTAATGTGTCAGTCTCTAATGCAATCAGTTCTACTTGTGATGGTACATCTAGTTGTATCTCTTTGACTTGTAGATTTTTCTTTGTTAATACCAGAACTCCTCTTCCTTTTTTTCAAATTTCTATCTCTTCTCCATATATTGCAATCCTTAAAGCTTAGGGTGTCATTTGATATCCTTGGGATTAATTTTGTTTCAGTTAGGCAATTAAATGAGGTTCCATTTCTTTGGTATAGTCTTTCATCTCATAATCTGGATACCACTCCATCTACATTTGAGTACATCAGGTTAATCATGTTGCTTACATAATTGACATTTGAGTCTACTACCTTCCATTTTCTTAGTCCCTGTTGTTTATGTAACATTTTCTTACTTGTAATTCCACTACTTTGTAATAAAAAGTTTGCTCCTCTCTTCCTCTGATCTTTCCTCATTTTCTGTTTTTTCCTTCTTCCCTCTTTTCCTTTAGTGATCCCTATTCCACCTAAGTTAGGCATCTTTTTATCCATACTTTTAAAAATTCCTCTTTTTCCCTAAGTCTGTTAATATTTTTTATTATTTCCTTTAGTGTTCACATTTGGAAGGTTACTTTCACGGGCCTTGACTTATTTCACTTATATTTCCCTAGCCTTTTGCGTTCCTCTGTATCTTGATCACATATATCCTCTAATGCTTCCTAAAATATCTATCTATCTATCTATTGCCAGATGCCTCAATCCCGTTTGGGGTGGCCACAAACAAATCGCCTCCACGTCGCCCTGTCCCCCGCCATTTCACTGCCCTGCTCCCAACTCACACCCCCCTCTCTCATTTACCTCTCCACCCCATCCCTCCATCTCATCCTCCCCCTCCCCCTCCCTCTTCCCCCCTCCACCTCACTCACATACACTCTCTTCGTCTGTCTTTCATCCTCCAATCCTCTCCACATGGCCAAACCACCTAAGTGTGGTCCTAAAATATATTCATTATATTTACCACCTCCTTTTTCTCTCTCGAGATTCTGTTTCTTATTTCTTCTTCATTTATACTGTGATTACTAGAGATCTGTTGATATCTGCTGATTATCTGACCAGTTTTGGGTTGTTTTTAATGATTTCTTTCACTTCCTTTCTAATGTTTCTTTCTTCAACTATTACTTCTAAGTTTTCCATTACTTTCATCTACAATTTCCCATCATTTCATTCACCTGGGTTCTCTTCTCTTCAATATCACTGCTTTGGTCTATCAGACTACTTGCTTGCCTAATTGTCTCTGTATAATTTCTGAACTCCTCCAAAATAATCTCATGGTTGACAACTGTACTCGACATTTCACTAGTTTTCTTTCTAAGTGAAACTATCTCAACTGACAGCTCATCTATTGTTGTGTCTTTTTTGTTTAATTCATTCACTAATTTTTCATTTTCTTCCTGCATGTGCAGCTCCTTCTTAATTTCATCTATTTCCCTTTGAAAAATTTTCTCCAGTTTATTCACTTTCTCTACTAATTTATTATGTTTCCATTTCAACCAGTTCTGGGTAGAAACCTGTTTTCTACCTTTATCCCTTCTCCTAACTCCTTCCATATTCACTTTACTAAAGACAGCACTCATCTTGAGGGAAGATAATTCTTATTTAGAAAGATAACTTTTACTTACAAATTTGCATCTCCCTGCTACCCGCCTGGTGTTAATGATGACACCCAACTGATGTTTACGTTACATCAGCGGATTTCTTTGAATGCACTGACTCTGATGCACTCTGCTATCTGGGCAACACTTTTCTTGCTTATACTTTCTCTACTATATTAGAACATCACTCAATTTAACCTAGTACGTAGCCTGACTCATATAAAGATACTATTAGGTATGGCCAGTAGTGGCCAGCAGTGGCCAGTGTGGAGCATAGTGACCTGCGTCCTCCCTCTGCCCTCTCACCAGTGTGTGTGTGTGTGTGTGTGTGTGTGTGTGTATGTGTGTGTGTGTGTGTGTTTTATAAGAGGAAGAAGGAACCAAAGGCCATGAGCCCGCAGTAACAGTTCCCTCCAAGAGAAAAACAAAATACAATAGAGAGCCAAATTCAAGATCCGATCATTTTGAGATGCCTGGACACACTGCGTTTAAAAGACTGGAGATCATAGGCAGCAGGAAATACAGACAGAGGGAGACAGTTCCAGAGTTGACCTGTTGCATAAATGAAAGACTGGGAGTAACGGTTAACTCTTGCATTAGAGAGTTGGACAGAAAAGGGATGAGAGTTTGCTGCCAAACGGGTGCTACGCGCCCGTCGTAGAGGTGGAGGAATGCAAGCAGACAGTTCAGAGGAGCAGTGACCATTAAAGTAGCGATAGAAAAGAGATAAAGATGCAACAGTGCGGCGAAGAGACAGAGGTTGAAGGGAGTCAGTAAGAGGAGAGTTAATGAGACAAAAAGCCTTTGACTCCACCCTATTGAGAAGAGCCATATATGGGGAACCTCCTCACACATGAGAGTTGTACTCCACACAGGGGCGGATAAAACCCCTGTATAGAGTCAACAATTGTGCAGGGATAAAGAAAGAGCGGAGTCGGCTTAGCACACCCAATCTCTTGGAAGCAGATTTTACAAGAGATGTAATATGATCTTTCCAAGATAAGTCCCGAGTAAATTAAACCCCAAGCATGTTCAAGGATGATGCAGGATTAAGCTGAATATTATTAAACATTAGTGGGTATACCTGTGGAAGATTTTGTCGTGTTGATAGGTGTAAGAACTGAGTCTTAATGCATTAAAAACAACCATATTATTTTTACCCCAGTCAGAGATACGAGCCAAGTCAGACATTAGGTGTGCCATAGCCTCATCCTTTGTTTGCTGAAGTAACTGTTGAGATGGGCGTTGCGGGAACCAAATGGAAAGGTGAAGGGTGGAGTCATCAGCGTATGAGTGGATAGGGTTAGATGTACAGCTTAGATCATTGATGAATAAAAGGAAGAGAGTTGGTGATAGGACAGAGCCCTGAGGAACACCACTGTTGATAGATCTAGGAGAAGAACGATGGCCGTCTACAACAGCGGCTATAGAACGACCAGAAAGGAAGCTAGCGATGAAGGCACAGATAGAAGGACAGAAACCGTAGGAGGGCAGTTTGGAAATTAAAGATTTATGCCAGACTCGATCGAAAGCCTTTGAGATGTCAAGTGCAATGGCAAAGCTTTCGCCAAAGTCCCGAAAGGAGAATGACCAGGAGTCTGAAAGGTAGATGAGAAGATCGCCAGTGGAGCGTCCCTGACGGAACCCGTACTGACGATCGGAAAGAAGGTTGTGATAGGAAAGATGCCTTAAAATTTTTCTATTGAGAATTGACTCAAAAACTTTTGAAATACAGGACGTTAAAGCAATTGGACGATAGTTGGAGGGTTGGGAGTGGTCACCCTTCTTTGGGACTGGCTGAATGAGAGCAAACTTCCAGCAAGAAGGAAAGGTACAAGTTGACAGACAAAGGCGAAAGAGTTTGCCTAGGCAGGGTGTAAGCACAGAAGCACAGTTCTTGAGAACAACAGGAGGGACTCCATCAGGCCCATATGCCTTGTTAGTACTGAGGCCAGTGATGGCAGAAAATACATCAACTGAAGAAATTTTAATGTCAACCATGAGGAAGTCAGAGGGGGGAAGTGATGGAGGAATAGCACCGGAATCGTCTAAGGTGGAATTGGAGGAGAAAGTCTGTGCGAAGAGATCTGCTTTATCAGTAGAAGAAATAGCTACAGAACCATCAGAGTAGAAAAGAGGAGGGAAGGATGATGAGGTAAAGTTGTTAGAAAGATTTCTGGCAAGGTGCCAGAAGGAGCGGGAAGAATTCGAGTTGGAGAGTCGAAAGTATTTAGTATTTAGTGTGTGTGTGTGTGTGTGTGTGCATTTACCTATCTAGCTATCTATCTATTGCCAGACGCCTTAATCCTGTATTGGGTGGCCACAAACAAATTGCCTCCATGTCGTCCTGTCCTCCGCCATTTCACTGCCCTGCTCCCAACTCACACCCTCCTCTCTCATATACCTCTCCACTCCATCCCTCCATCTCATCCTCGGCCTCCCCCTCCCTCTCCCCCCCTCCACCTCACTCACAAATGCTCTCCTCATCAGTCTCTCACCCTCCAACCTCTCCTAATTGTATTTAAATAGTTGTGATTTACAGGAAAGGAATTATGCTCTTACTGTCCCATCTCTATAACTTCTAACGTCCAGCTTCGTTTTGAAATCGGACATATCCTTGGCATTTATCACCTCTTTATCATGGTTATTCCATGTTTCAATTGTTCTGTTAGGGAAGCTGTATTTCTTGATGTCTCTCTTGCACGTGGACCTTTTCAACTTTTTTCCGTGACCCCTTGTTTCTCTTTCAGCCCACAAAAACAGGTCCTCCCTATCAAGCTTTTCCACACCCTTGGATATTTCTGTACACATTACTCAGATCTCCCCTTATCCTTCTTTTTCACAGAGTTGAGAGATTTAGTCTCAACAGTCTTTCCTCATACGGTAATATTATCAAGCAAGGTACCATCTTCGTTGTTGCTCTTTGTATTCTTTCAAGCCTTTTTATATCCTTTTTCTTTATTTGGTGAACATACCACTGCTGCATATTCCAGCCTCTGGCAATTCACTGATACAATCAATATTTTCATCATTTCTTCGTCCAGATAAGTAAACGCAGCTCGTTTATTTCTCAAAAAGTTATATGTATCTCTGGTGATTCTAATTACTGTATGTGATTTTCTGGCTAAAGCTTGTATGCGTACGTGCATGCATGTGTGTGTGTGTGTTTACCTAATTTACCTACTTGTGATATACAGGAAATGAGCTACGCTCATGGAGTCCCGTCTCTGTTTCTCAGTAAGTCAAATTTAGCTTTAAACTCATTTAAGTTTTTAGACTGGACGATCTCTTTGTCCAGACTATTCCAAAGGTCTACACATCTATAAGGAACACTATATTTCTTGATATCCTTCAAGCAGCTTGGTTTCTTCAGTTTCATTCCTTGTCCTCTTGTTACTCTCTTATCCCATAAAAACAGATCTTCTTTGTCAATTTTATCTACTCCCACCATGGTCCTGAACACTGCAATCATGTCTCCCCTCTTTCTCCTGTCCTCTAAGGAAGGCAAATCCAACTTTTCCAAGCTCTCTCTATATGACAGATCTGCCAGACTGGGGACCATTTTGGTTGCTGTTCTTTGTATTCTCTCAATCTTGTTTATATCTTTCTTTTTGTGTGGGGACCACACTACTGCTGCATATTCTAACCTGGGGCGAATCATGGCCACTATAAATTTTTTCACCATCTCCTCATCCATGTAATGAAATGCTACTCTTATATTAGTCAGGAGTTGATACGTCTCTCTAACTGCCTTGTTAATGTGTTTTTCAGGTGACAAACTATCCTGGACCAGCACTCCCAAATCTTTCTCTTCTCTCACTTTTGTGACTGGTTTATTACCCATCAAATAGTTCAATGATGGCCTCTTGGTACTTTTACCCATTTCCAATATTTTACATTTCTTTGCATTAAATTTCATTTCCCACATCCAGCTCCAATCACATATCCTATCCAGATCCTCTTGCAGCATTTTACAATCCTCCTCAACCTCTATCTTCCTCATGATCTTTGCATCATCGGCAAACAGACTTGCATAACTGTTCACTCCATCTACCATATCATGTACATAAATCAGGATCATTACAAGCGCCAACACTGAGTGTGGGACTTCACTTGTAACTTCCCTCCATCCAGACATCCTATCCTTTATTACTGTCTTCATTTGTCTGTCTCTCAAAAAGTCTCTCATCCATTCCAAGAGGTTCCCCTTCAGTAATCCTATATGCTCTGGTTTCCACATTAGTTTCTTATGGGGTACCTTGTCGAAGGCCTTGAAATCTAAGTACACACAATCCACTCAACCAACTCTCTCCTGTAGCACGTCAATCACTCTTGAGTAAAAACTCAACATGTTGGACACACATGACCTTCCACTTCGAAATCCAAACTGACTACCCCAGCCAAAATATTCATCTCTTCCAGATATTTTATCCATCTATCTTTCAGAATTCTTTAACACAATTTTGCAACCATGCTGCTTAGGGACACTGGTCTATAATTCAGGGGTTCATCCCTGTTTCCTCACTTATAAATTGGGACCACATTTGCCCTCTTCCATTCTTGAGGCACTTTCCCCTCTTCAAGAGAACACACAATTAAACTGTGAATCTTATCCACCAGTTGTTTCCTGCATTCCTTCTGTACCCAATTAGAGATTCCATCTGGTCCTGGGACTTTCCTTATATCTTGGGTTTCCAGTAACTTATACACTTCCTGTACTTCCACTTTTATATCTTTTATCACTACATTTCTAGTCACTCTCTCCCCTTCCACAAACTCACTTTCATTAGTGAAAACTGACTGGTAACGTTTGTTCATTATTCCTGCTTGCATTGCCACATATTTATAGACCTCTCCTTCTACTTTCAGTTTGGTGATTCCTTCCTTTTGTTTCAGTCTGCCATTGAGAAATCTATAAAACAGTTTGGGTTCATCCTTACATTTGTCTATTATACCTTTTTCAAAATTCCTTTCTTCCTCTCTACATATTCTTGTGTAATCATTTCTAGTTCTTTTATATTTTTCTTTTGTTCTGTTGTTCCCTCTCTTTCTCCAATTGTTCCATGCCTTTATCTCTCTCTTTTTTTGCTATCATACACTTTCTATTAAACCACTCCTTTTTTCTGTTTTCTATCCCCCTTACTCTTGGCACAAAATTTTCCACTCCCAAATTTTAGAAGCCTAGAAAAATATCCCACTTCCTCGGTATCGCTCTTGTTTCTCTTAATTTTCTTCAATCTGCATTTTCGAAAAATTTTCTCAATCCTGTAAAGTTTTCTTTCCCAAAGTTGTATCTTCCCTGCCTATAAAGCTCATCTCTTGGCTCCACATTCTCGGTTATCAACTGGAACTCAGTGACCACATGATCACTTTTTCCAATAGGACACAGATATTTCAAGGATTCGACTACATCGGGTTCTGTGGTAAACAGTAAGTCTAGTCTTGCTGGTGTGTCCTCACCTTGGAACCG
Organism: Coenobita brevimanus; assembly: GCF_032717465.1. Classification (NCBI taxonomy): domain Eukaryota; kingdom Metazoa; phylum Arthropoda; class Malacostraca; order Decapoda; family Coenobitidae; genus Coenobita; species Coenobita brevimanus. Next base: position 15,012,311 of record NC_137040.1, on the reverse strand, counting down.
TGTCTCTTCTTTGACCCATTGCGTCATCACATTGTCCATTGTTATATTTAATAATGTAGTGCCCCATGAATCTTTGCTGCCTCCTGATTCCCATTCCTCCCAGTTCACCTCTTTACAATTGAAGTCACCCATTAAAATTATATTGTTGCTTTTCTCAATCATTTTCTGTAAATAGCTAGCCATGTCTGACATTTCCTGGTATTCATCATCACTCCATGCTCTTGTCTTAGGGGGAACATACACTACTGCCATATCTGTCTTGCTATTCTCTCCAGTTTCTAATTTCATATATATCACTTCAGCCCTGCCTTCTCCCATTTCCACGGTATCTACATTTATGTTGTTCTTCACTTCTATCATCACTCCTCCTCCCATTTTTTCTCTTCTGTCTCTTCTCCACAGTTTGTATTTACCATCTCCCATATGAACATTAATATCTTCTCTTAATTTGGTCTCTACAAAGCACATAACATCAGGTTCATGTACCCTCAAAAAGTCATTGATTTCTAGCCTTGCCGATATTAAATCATCAACATTAATATATGCCACCTTCCAATTCTTTTTGATGTTTCTTATATCCTCTTCTCTCCTTCTCTCTGCCGGTACCACTTCCTTAATTTCTGATCCATGACTCTCCAATAAACACTGTCTTCTCTTCCTCCGTTCTCTGTTCGTTTTTTACCTTTGCTTCCTGTACTAACTCCTTTATTTTAGTTCTTTCTTCCTCATTTGCATCTCTCCTTATCCAAACATTTTTGAACCCTTCCTTGTCTGATAATTTCCATGTTCTACTGATAGTTTCATTTACTGTTGCTTGGGACTTAAACTTTACCTTCAATGACCTTGCCCCTCCTTCCTTCCTCGTACTTTTTTAACTTAAACACCTCCTCAATCTCTTCTTGAGCTTCGTGGTTTTCCTCCATGACTAGTGATACTATTTCTTTAACCTTCCTTAGTTCTTCTCTTTCTCTTTCTGATCTTAATGTCATATGTTTTTCTTTAACTCCTGAAATTATTACACATTTTTTCTTATCCGCTACATCTCTAACTAAAGATTCTCTACTTCTTCGTACCCTAACCACTTCCCTCTCCACTTTTTCCTTGCTTTGTTGTTCTATAATCTCTTTCAAATTTACATTTCCTTCTTCCTGAATTTTCTTCCACCCCTTATGTTGCTCCTTGATTTCTCTAGTGTGCTCATCCTGTATTCTTGATTTGGATTCATACTAATCTAGTTTGTTTTTCATCCTGTCCTTTTCTTCTTGTAACCTCTTATTCTCCCTCTTAAGCCAATTTATTTGATTGGAGGCTGGTTCATTGCTAACTTTTAATTCAGTAACTTCTCTTTCTTGTTTGACACTGCGTGTATGAATTTTTTCCAGTTTATTCCTTAAACTTTTGATCTCGTTTTCCTGCTCTATGGTCCGTTCCTGTAACTCTTTAATTACTGCCCATACCTTTTTTATCTCCTGGACATTCCTCTCTGCTGTTTTCTCTACACCTGATATTCTTGTTTGGTTAAACTTAATACAGTAATCCCTCCAATATCCGACGTAATAGAGCCATAGGCAGGTCCGGATAGTGGTCCTGTCCGGATATTGGGCCCCAGCTTATGGACTCGTTCTTATGGACCCTAACTCAGAGAAACACCTATACAACTCCCTCTGGACATGCATAGCACCTATTTAAGACCCAAATCACACCAATAAGGCACATAAATGACTGAAATAAATGGAAAAGAAGCATAAAATGAGGGTTTAGAAGTAGGTTCATACAATATTAAACATTCTGGTGACTGGCTCCTGGACTGGTACTTACGGACCCTAACCTAGCCTAACTCAGAAAAATACCTTCCTACTGCACATGCATAGCTCCTAACACCCTATTCACACCAATAAAGGACATTAAAGAGTGAAATGAGGTAAGTATAGTATGGAAAAAAGTACAGTATGAAACATTCTGCCTACTTACAGCAAGTCCATGGCCACCTCGATGAATAACCGCCTCCTCTCGGACTCTGACAGTAAGAAGGATTTCCTGAAGCACTTCCAGTACACTGTTCATGATGTCTTGCACTGAACTTAGTCAATCACACACAGAAGTCCATTCTCTTCATAGTGCGCACTCTTGTCTAACTAATGCTCAATTGTAACTTACTAAGTGTTGCACTCTGCACTTTAACTTTTCCCATTCTTCTAATAATTTTCTAAAGCAAAAACAAACAAGTCTATTTACGTTAAATTTTGTTTCAATTTAGTCTTTTAACTCACAACTGTAAATCCTTAACACAACACACTGTTTTTTTCACTGCACAACACTGTAAAATCCCGTGTGGTCTAGTGGAGAAGTTCTTGCTGTTTATTCACTGTCAGAGCCGAAAGTATCACTGGCAGGTGACCTAGGGGTGCGTCGCTGGGTCGTGGTGATGGCGTACCCACTGCAGACGACTCTGAAGACACGCAAACTCACATCGAGCGGTGACTCGATCGTGGCTGATGTGCTGGGCTGTGGCTCAGAGCATGAGGGCCTGTCTTGGGGAGACAACGGAATGGAGCCAGGGCTGGGCACAGAGGGGGTCACGGGCCTGAAAAAACTGTCAATGGTTGATTGACGCAATGACCGACGATTCTGACGATTGATGATGCGCTGCCTGAAAGCACGCACTTCCTCCACAAATCCCAAGGGCCCCATCTCCCTGTTGCAGTCTGGGTGTTCCAGGTAGTCTAGGACGAACTCTAGATGTTCCCGGACTGCGCTCAGCTTGGGGATGGCTGGAGTAGTGTCCTGCTGAGAGGAGTCCGCATCATCGTCGCCTTCCTCGTCGGAATCTTCAAGCTCAGTACTGACACCTGCAACTGAAGACGCGATCTCGATATCAGACAATGTCTGATACCCAGGATTGCCCTCGTCGTCATCCAACCACTCATGAACATCGTCCACATCAACATCGTCGCCGTGCGTACGTAGCCGTGCATGGAAGTCATCCACGTCAAACCCCAGAAAATCGTACTCCACATCCGTTCCGAGAAGTAGACGAGACCAGCCATTTTCCAGAGTCTTCACAGGGACTTCCTGCCATGCACTAGCCCAGTTGTACAGTGGAGACTTGATGTTATAGCGGCGAAGGTTTTCCAAAGTCCACTGGCCTCGTGTGTCCCGTCCCTCCCTGCGCTCGTCCTCGTCCTCGAGAACAACCATCACCTCGTCCAGGAACTTCCGTCGGTATAGGCGCTTTGTTGCCACTATCACTCCTTGATCCATTGGTTGGATGAGAGCAGTCGTATTAGGTGGCAGAAACATGCACCTAATCCGGCCATTCTCAGTAACCAAGTCCTTGTCACACGGGTGGGCAGGTGCATTGTCGAGGAGAAGGAGGGCCTTTACCTGGTCGCGCGGGATTCCCAGTGTCTTCGTCTGGTAATTGATGACCTCCTTGACGAAGTGGCGGTGGAACCAGTCTTTGAAGATCACAGCTGTAAGCCATGTCTTCAAAGAATGGTACCAGACGACAGAAAGGACATCCATCACCCCACGAAGACACCGAGGCTGCTTTGCACGGCCAACAACAACGGGCTTAAGCCGGTGCATGTCGTTAGCATTGGCACAACACAAAGCAGATATCCATTCCTTGGAGAGCTTGCGGCCAGGTACACACTTCTCCGTCTCCTCGGCTGGAGTGATCGTTGGCAAAGAGCGATAGAATAGACCAGTTTCGTCAGCGTTGAAGACTTGACCGAGAGTGAGTGAGGCCCTCCCTGTCAATCAAGCCCTTCACCTTGTGCCGAAACTCGTCAACTCCGTCCTCGTTAGCGTCCAAAGCTTTGCCATGAGCATTACGGTTGGTAAGGCCATGCCGTAACTTGAACGCAAAGAGCCAACCTTAGGATGCCTTGAAGTCTAGGGCGTCGTGAAGCCTGGCGACTTCTCAGCAGCAGCCTTCAGCTCCGTTCCACGTACCATCACACCAGCAGCACGTTGCTGTCGATACCAAATCAACGTGGAGCAGTCGATTTCAGCAAACTTGGGAGTAAACATCACCTTCCTCTCCACGTTGCGTTTGCTTCTCAGCGAGAAGTCAGCCGTGTACTGCATGAGTTTGTCTCGGCATCTCTTAATATCGAACAAAGTAGATCGGGTCAGGTTGAACTCGCGGAGGATGCGGGAAGAAGACCACTCCGCATCAACTTTCTCCAATATCTCCCATTTCTTCTCCAGAGTAAACACCACCCTCTTCCTTTTCTCAGGTGGCGGGGCCATCATCACGCACACTAAGAGGAGGCCCGAGAGCAGCAGGTAAGGCACCACCACAAAAGCGAGCACGTGGGCAGCTATAACGATGAGCGTGCACTCGCGGCGAGACAGGCGGAAAGTGGGGAGGATGCAGCGGCGCTCTATCGGACGTCGGAGGAATGACGCGCCACAACAATAAGAGTTCTTTTTTAAATTCCATTTTTCCCATGAGTTTGTTTGCCTTTTTTAGCATTTCCTCCACAGTGTTCACACTCTGGAAGGTTACTTTCAGGGGCCTTGGCTTGTTTCTCCCATATTTCCTTAGCCTTTTGTGTTCCTCATTGTCTTTATCACTGATATCCTCTGATACTTCCTTCAGTGTGTTCAGTATGTTTATCATCTCTTTTTTGTCTCTTAAAATTTTGTTTCTAGTTTCTTCTTCAACTACACCATTCATTACTATACTTTTGTTGATATCTGCTGAATCTTTGACCAGTTTGAGGTTGTTTTTAATGATTTCTTTCACTTCCTTTCCAATGCTTTTTTGTGTGACTTTTGTTTCTAAGTCTGTCCTTAATTTCATCATTTTAACTTATGTAGTTTGTACTTCATCTTTGCAAATTCTCATCATTTCTCTCACCTGGGTTATATTCTCTTCAATATCACTGCTTTGGTCCATCAGACTGCCTGCATGCCTAATTGTCTCTGTATCATTTTTGAACATCTTCATTATACTCTTATGGTTGACAGCTGCACTTGCCATTTCACTAGTCTTCCTTCTAAATGAAACTACCTCAACTGATAGCTCATCTATTGTTAGTTTGTTTGTTTTTTTGTTTAACCCCTTAACCGCGGGGCGTCACTTTCGTGACGCTTGGGAGCAAGGGATCATACCGCACGGCGTCGCTTTTGTGATTCTGTGTTATTTTGAATTCACCCGGGCTTCCAAGTGGGGGCTTGTATCATCTATCAGTACTGCCAATGTCCAACACTAGTCAGCACTCCTAATCTTATCTGTACTCCCATCCATTGTTGACAATTTAGCCATTTCTCCCCATTCTTGACTCCCCTCCCTACCTCCCCTCCATTACCCTATCCTCTCGCCTGGCCGGCCGTGCTACGCTAAGTAAATCTTCCCTGGAATTTTTCACTGATTTCATCCACTGAAATAAGCCCTATGCCCTATTCTTATACCAAATAATATATACAAGAAAGAAATAAGGTAAGTGAGAGTGCCCCCAGTATCCCTCCTTGTCTTTAGTAAAAGGCGACTAAAAGGGTTGGCAGAGGGTTAGTGCCCCTCCCCGGAAAACAACTAACTAAAAAAACAAACAAGAAGCCTCGGACAAGGACTGACAAAACGATGACGACCCAGGACCCGACAAAGGACTTGGCAATGAGTACATGGAATGTAAGAGGAGCAAATGATGAGATGAAAGAGAGAGAGATTGTCCAGGTGCTTGTGGGAGTGAAAGTGGATGTATGCGGAATAACTGAAACAAAATGGAGAGGAGAAAGTGTGAGAGAATTGGAGTATGGATGGGGTATATGTGCAGGAGTAGGTGAGAATGAGAGGGCAAAGGAAGGAGTATGTATAGTTGTGAGTAAAAGATGGAAGAGGAGCATAAGACAGTATGGATCACTTGGGTCAAGGATTGTGTGGGTAAAGTTGAAAGTTGGAATACAAATGTGGGCGACTGTGTGTGCGTATGCACCAGCGCAAGATCGTGCTAGAAGAGTGAGAGAAGAGTTCTGGACAAATGTGGAAGTGTGCATGGAAAAGTTTGGAAGGAATGAGAGAGTGTTTTTGATTGGTGATATGAATGGTAAAGTTGGGAATGTGAAGGTGGATGGAATAGTTGGTGAGTGGGGTGTGCCTGCTGAGATAGATGAGAATGGGAGTGCGTTAGTGGACATTTGTGCTGGGAGGGGGTTGGTGATAGCCAATACCCTCTTCAGGCATAAAATGATCCACAGGTATACATGGCGAGTGATGAGAAGGGTGGGTGGTGAACTGAATGAAAGGAAGGCATTGATTGATTATGTGTGTGTGGATGAAAGGATAAGATGTGTAAAGGATGCAAGAGTGTATAGAGGCTGGGGGAGTAGACTTTCTGACCACTACTTGGTGGTGGCCAGAGTTAGAATGCAAGTAAGATGGAGGAATAGAAGAAGGGAAAGACGAGAGGAAGGAATAGTTGCAAGGAGAGTGGAAAGGTTACAAGAGGATGAGAAAAAGGCAAAGTATAAGAGAGAAGTGGAGGAACGATTGGGCAAATATGAATTGGAGCAGATGGGAGACGTGGAAGGTATGTGTAAGATATTTACAGAAGAAATATGCGCAGCATGTGATGTGGTGTGTGGAAGGAAGAGAAGACGGAGGGGGGTGCAAGGAACAGCGTGGTGGACTGAAGAGGTGAAACAGGCTGTGGCACAAAAGAAGAAAGCATACAATGAATGGATGAGAAATAGGGGCGTGGAAGAAGTTGAGAGGCGGAAGAAAGAGTTATATGTGGAAAGAAAGAAAGAGATGAAAAGATTAGTAAGAAAGAGTAAGAAGAGAGTGGATGAGGAATTTGGAAGGAATTTGAGTGTAAAGTGGAGGGACTGTAAGAAAATGTTCTGGAGAGAAGTGAAAAGAGTAAGACAGGGTGGAAGTGAAGTTAGCAGGGGAGTGAAAGATAAAAATGGTAGATTACTAATGGAGAAGGGAGAAAAAGTGAGCAGATGGAGAGAACACTTTAAGGAATTGTTGAACGTAGAGGATGGAAGTAATGCGAGTATAAGTGGCTGGGGAATGGCTGGGAGAAGGAGGGAGGTGAGAAGACAGGAAGAAACCAGTAGGATAGAAGTTGTGGAAGCAATGAAGAAAGTTAAATCGGGGAAAGCCCCAGGAATTGATGGAGTGGGTGGTGAAATGCTGAAGCATGGGGGAAAGATAGTAGTAGAATGGATGTGGAAGATGTGCAGATTGGCCTGGGAGGAAGGTAGAGTCCCGGAGGATTGGAAGTCAGGTATAATTATTCCCTTGTACAAAGGAAAAGGGGAAAAAGAAGTGTGTGCTAATCATAGGGGCATTTGTCTTCTTAGTATAATAGGAAAAGTGTGTGGTAGGATACTTATAGACAGAGTTAGAGAAAGAACAGAGAAATTAGTTGGAGAAGAACAGGGAGGCTTTAGGAAGGGAAGAGGTTGTGTAGATCAGATATTCATTCTCAGATCTTTAGTGGAAAAGTTTCTAGAGAAGGGAAAGAAGTTGTATGCGGTTTTCATGGATTTGCAGAAAGCATATGACAGGGTGGATAGACAAGGATTGTGGAAAGTGTTAAGAATATATGGAGTAGATGGGAAGTTGTTGAATGCTGTGAATAGTATGTACGATGGTGCGAAGGCTGCAGTGCGTGTGGATGGTGAACTAAGTGAATTTTTCTCTTTGAAAGTTGGTTTGAAACAGGGATGTGTCATGTCTCCATGGTTGTTCAATTTGTACATGGATGGGGTAATAAAAGAGGTACAAGGTAGGGTAGTGGATGTTGGAGTGGCCCTGGTGAGAGAGGATAGTGTTTGGAAACTCCCTGTACTGTTGTTTGCAGATGATACTGTGTTGTTGAGTGAAGACGAAGGGGAGCTGCAAGGCTTGGTGGATGAGTTTGAGAGAGTGTGTAAGAAACGGAATCTAAAGGTGAATGTAGGGAAGAGTAAAGTGATGATCTTTGAGAGAGGTGAAGTTAGTGAATGTACAGCGAGGTTGGATGGTGAGGAATTGGAAAATGTGAGTACGTTTAAGTACCATCTCCTTACAAACTTTCGTAACAAGGGCGGCACCTGTTGTTATATCAAATTCCAATATGCAGTTGACACTATTTTAAACTTCACTTCATCCAGTTTTGATTACTCATTATATAAATTAAATTGCCAAAACATTACCAAATAAATCTGTGTAGTTTATCGTTCCCCCAATGCTTCTTCGGAACCCAGTGTATCTGATTCCATATCCACTCAGTTGAGTAACCTTGACTGTGCCCTTGGCAATGAAATTACCATTTTGGGTGATTTTAACATACACAACGTTGAATGGTTATTGCATTCTGCCCGGACTGACGACGCTGGTCCAGAATGCGAGCTGTTTGCAGAATCGTTTAATCTCACCCAGTTGGTAAAGCAACCAACCAGAATACCTGATAATCCTGACCATAATGCCCATCTCTTGGATTTATTCTTGACAAATAATCCAGATCAATACAGGATAGAGGTACTGTCACCACTTGGATCCTCTGACCACAATCTCATCAAAGCCTCATTAGTTAACCCTCCCACACCTCCCCATTCTGAACCTGTCAGGGTGACCCGATGGCACTTTGACAGGGCAGACTGGGATGGATTTAGAAATTATCTTGCTGACATTCCATGGCAGTCTTTCCTCTCTAGTGATCCCAATTCTACCCAGTCCCACTTTTGCGACTTAATTCTAGCTGGTATGGATTTATTCATACCAAGTAAACAATTCACTGAAAGATCAAACTCTCCAAAATGGTTTGATGGCAATTGTGCCAGAGCAACAGCCCAAAAGTCATTAGCATATAACTCTTACTTAAAATCAAAAACATCTGAATCACTCTCCCAATTTAAAATTACTAGAAATCATGCAAAAGCTGTATTAAATCTATCTAAATCAAACTTTCTTCAAAAGCAAGCATCAAAACTACTTAACAACCCTAATGACAATAGAATATTCTGGTCAACTCTTAATTCTTTCAATAATAATTTTAACAAGTCATCTTCCATTCCCCCACAAAAATCTTCAGACGGCAATATTACAAATGACCCACGTGGGAAAGCAGATATCTTTGCTAGTACCTTTGCCAGAAACTCTACCATAGATGATACCAGCCAGAATGTCTCAGTACTGGAACTTGATTCTCCCGAAATTGCCCCACTTAAAATACAGACAAGATACGTAAAATCCATCCTAGACAATTTACCTACCAACAAAGCTCCAGGCCCTGATGGAATTCCGCCAATTGTTTTGAAAAAGTGTTCCCCTGAACTTGGCTCTGTCCTAGCTAAATTATTCAGACTATGCATACGTACTTCTTTATTCGCAAATTCATGGAAAGAAGCCAATATCCACCCAGTTCCGAAGAAAGGAAGTTCGTCTGACCCCTCCAATTACAGACCAATAGCTGTCACATCTTCTCTTGGTAAGGTATTTGAAAATTTAATTAATAAGCATATTGTTAAACATCTTGAATCCAACAACTTAATTAATGATAGACAATACGGTTTTCGCCAAGAAAGATCCACCATTGACATACTCAATCTCTTAACTCATACCATCCATCAATCAATTGATCTTTTTGGAGAAACTCATGCAGTAGCTCTTGATATCTCTAAAGCTTTCGACAGAGTATGGCACTATTCCCTGCTGTCCAAACTCCCTTGCTATGGACTAACGTCTTTTGTTCCACTGATTTCTTCTTATCTTAGTGACAGGAAAATAAAAGTAGATGATGCATATTCGAATTTCCACTCAATTAACGCTGGCGTGCCGCAGGGATCAGTTCTGGCACCAACCCTATTTCTGGTTCATATTAATGATCTCTTATCTGTCACTCACAATCCCATTCACTCATATGCAGATGACTCAACACTACACAGTTCATTCACACTCAGACATCCATTTACAAAGTCTAATATCTCTACCTCTCAACTCAGTACAGCCATCTCCATAAATCAAGATCTATCTACAATCAGTGAATGGGGACAAAACAACCTTGTCTCTTTTAATGCTAGTAAAACTAAATATATACAGTTTACTAATAGACAGATATTGCCAAATTCGTACATTACCTTCAGCGCTACTAGTATTCCCATCTCCAAAAGTATTGAAATTCTTGGTGTCTCACTTAACAGTGCCCTCAGCTGGACCTCTCATGTCAGATCACTTGCTAAAACCGCCTCAAAGAAACTTGGATTATTGTACAGAGTCTGTAACTTCTTCGCCGATAAGCAGTTAGCTATAATTTATAAGAGTCATGTGCGCTCTCAGCTTGAATGTTGCTCACCCTTGTGGAATGGTTGTGGAGAGGTTGCATTAAGACAACTAAACAAAATTCAGAATAAAGCTGTTAGAATCATTAACAACCCTGCCATTACATATAAACTACCTCCCCTGCAAGTAAAAAGGAATATTGCCTCCCTTGCATTATTTTACAGATATTTTTTTGGCAAATGCTCAGACGAAGTTGCGTCCATGGTGCCACCTCTCCATGCCTTCCCTCGTGCTACACGGGCATCTGGTAGCACTCATGACTGGAATGTCACTCAACCATATTGCAGAACTTCTGCCTATCAGAATTCTTTCATTCCCCGAACTGCATCTCTCTGGAACTCGCTTCCCCAGAGTTGTTTTCCTCCAAATTTCAACCCACAACTATTCAAGTCTAACTGTTACAGATATTTTATGAACAGAGGACACCAGTAATCTGGTGTATGGATTATTTTTTTTTTACCCATTTGTCTTTCCTTCCTCCGTTCTGTTATTTAAAAAAAAAAAAAAAAAAAAAAAAAAAAAAAACTTGGGTAGTGTGATGAGTAAGGATGGAGGTTTGGAGGGTGAAGTGCTTGAAAGGGTACAGCAGGGAAGAAAGGTTGCTGGTTCTTTGAAAGCAGTGATAAGAAACAGGGAAGTGAGCATGGAAGTGAAAAAGTTACTACATGACAGTACTGTGATACCAACTCTAACATACGGAAGTGAAGCTTGGACATTGTTGGAGGGGAACAAGTCAAGAGTGAGAGCAGTGGAAATGAGTTATTTAAGAGGAGCCTGTGGAGTCACGTGGAGAGACAGGCTGACGAATGAGGATATAAAGGAGCGTTGTGGTGTGGATGTGGATGTGATAGGAAGCGTTATGAGGAACACACTGAGGTGGTTTGGTCATGTGGAGAGGATGGAGGGTGAAAGACTGACGAAGAGAGTGTATGTGAGTGAGGTGGAGGGGGGAAGAGGGAGGGGGAGGCTGAGGATGAGATGGAGGGATGGGGTGGAGAGGTATATGAGAGAGGGGGGTGTGAGTTGGGAGCAGGGCAGTGAAATGGCGGGGGACAGGGCGACTTGGAGGTGATTTGTTTGTGGCCACCCCAAACGGGATTGAGGCATCTGGCAATAGATAGATAGATAGATAGATAGAGTGCCATACACCTGGAATTGGCTAATTATCACCTGACTACACCTCACGTGCACTCGTTTGCTAATTTTTGCTGTTTATTTCTCCTTGAAATATGCCGTATAATCTATTTTCGTACTAAAAATATATATAAGGAGGGAAGGGAGAAACCTGAGTGATATTTACATTCACCTGGAACTACCTAATTTATAATATATTGTCTAGATTTCCTGCCAATCATTTCACTGCTATATATTAGCAGCTGTCAAGAGGCTGACGTTGACAGTAATGCATTTCCCTAGGTAGGCCACCCAGCTCACCCCTATCAGTTCACTGTCATCTTCCAAGGTGAAGGTACGTCTGTTTGCTCCTGCTAACTTCCGCCGCTTTTTACCCCCATGCAAAGGGCCCTGTGACCTTTACCCCCTACTAAACCTCGTGTGGAAAGAGGTAAAGGGCTGACAATTGAAAGAGAGTGACTACGATCTTTCTGTTGAGTAAAACAGTGCAGGTGGAATTGTAAATAATGTGTAAACAGCAAGTGAATGCAATGAATGTAAATATAAGTGAACAGTGGAAAATAGTTTTATAAGTTACTTCAAGTGACAGTGCATAACACAGTGTAAATAAAATAGAAATGTAAATAATGTAAATAAAATAGAGAACATAAACAGAAATGTAAATGAGTAGTATTATAACAATACGAGTATATATACTAGGAGTAATGAAAGTGAAAGTTTCACTCTAGCATGTATGAATACTATGAGTTATGAGAGTGAAGGTGAAAGTGACATTCACTCTCAATGCTAGTATACAGGACGAGAAAGTGAATGCTACGTATTTTACTGAAAGAAATTGAATGCCTACAGTGACAATAAACTACTATTACTGAAGGAAACTTATGGATAAAGACTGTATATATATATAAGTGTTATATAGTAATAGAAATATAAACTGTGAGTGTTTTTATGAATAATAAATGACAACACCAGCAGTGAACTACCGCAAGTGGGAAGGTCATACGCCCTCGAAATTTTCATTGCTTTCACAGTGTTTTTTTTTGTTAGAATATGGATTCCAAACTATCTTAAAATCATAGAACAGTGTTTCTAGTGATAATATCAGGCTGTGGTAATCATATTATGGGTTGTCGGGAAGCGTAAAGTGGAGACTTCGTTACCCAACTTCAGAGGTCTCCACAAGTCCTACGGTACTCGACGAAGGCTCAACAAACACCCCAGGAGAAAGCTGAAGGTATGTGCCATAAGCATATGTGATTTTAATAATCTAGGACTAATAACTGATTTTTGGCAAATATTTTTAGAGAGTCTGTTGGAGCGCGAAGATGCCCGCGGGAGCTGCAAGAAAAAGCAAATCAAGCCCGCGGTTAAATGGTTAAACAATATTTCACTTATTCGATGTTGACAATTTAGTACCCTATGCTCGCTAGACGATAGGAACGATTCGCTACAACGATGGATCATCTGTGGCTCAGTGAACAGTGAACACGCGAATGCAATGCAATTGTTCTCACACGGTCGGCGTTGAACACATACTCGTCCACCGGTCCAGCCTCATCAGCCAGCCCTGCCCAGCCAGCCAACCTTGCCCAGCCAGCCAGTTGTCAATGATGAGTGAGGGCTGTGAGGTCCTTACTGTCCCTTAGCCTCAGAATCAGGACAATTCACTGTCAAGTCAATTCACTGTCACAACAATAACAAGACTTTCGCTGTCAGGACAATTCCCCGTCATTTATTTACATATCAGTTTATTTAGCAAGTACACTAGTTTTTGAATTATATGAGTTATAAAAGTGATGGTGGTTTATTGTTTTTATTATAAATGTAAAATATGGAATCAAATAATGGGTATTAGCTGAAAAAATATAAATATATTGAAACGTAAATCAGGCGATTTATGATCTTTCCTTCATTGTTTAACATAAGGCTACATACGAGACACTGGCATTTATTTAAATGCCTAATCACCTTAAGTGAACGAATGACATACTTTGGAATTATACGAATAATCTTCATATTACGTCTATATAAAGGTTTTGGGACATTTCGCTGTCAAGTCATTTCGCCGTCACAGCAATAACAAGACAATTTGCCGCCAGGACTTTTCATCGTCAGGACGATTCCCCATCATTTATTTACATATCAGTTTATTTAGCACGTACACTAATTTTTGAATAATTGTACCTCTTCAAAGCCATTTAAAAATATACCAAGGATGTTGTAGTATCAATGGAATTTAATGAAAACAGCTATGGGTGATGCTAGAATATAATTGTAAGTCAACTACAGAAAGGCAGAAACAAGAAAATTATTGTCTAAAATTGCAACTTATAAATGATATCCAAAACCTATGCTACTGAATGAACACAGACTTTGATAGATCCCCCTGAATATTTGTTATTACATGATCAATTAATCAATAATAAGTATATATATAGAATTACAGGGAATCGTCCTGGGTGCAAAATGTCCTGACGGGGAATCGTCCATATTTTGATGGTGAACTGACTTCACAGTGAACTGTCTCAGCAACCACATCAACAACCTTACTTGCTTCAGTAAAGATAAGAACTGCTGTATACTGTAGTTATAATATTTTCTCCTCTTTATTCATTATTAACCCCTTAACTGCAGGGCGTCACTTTCGTGACGCTTAGGAGCAAGGGATCATACCGCGGGGCGTCACTTTTGTGATTCTGTGTTATTTTGAATTTGCCCGGGCTTTCAAATGGTGGCTTGTATCATCTATCAGTACTGCCAATGTCCAACACTAGTCAGCACTCCTAATCTCATCTGTACTCCCATCCATTGTTGACAATTTAGCCATTTCTCCCCGTTCTTGACTCCCCTCCCTACCTCCCCTCCATTACCCTATCCTCTCGCCTGCCCGGCCGTGCAACGCTAAGTAAATCTTCCCTGGAATTTTTCACTGATTTCATCCATTGAAATAAGCCCTATGCCCTATTCTTATACCAAATAATATATACAAGAAAGAAATAAGGTAAGTGAGAGTGCCATACACCTGGAATTGGCTAATTATCACCTGACAACACCTCACGTGCACTCATTCGCTAATTTTCGCTGTTTATTTCCCCTTGAAATATGCCGTATAATCGATTTTCATAATAAAAATATATATAAGAAAGGAAGGGAGAAGCCTAAGTGATATTTGCATTCACCTGGAACTACCTAATTATTGCAGGCAACCACACTGTATTCTACGCTAAGTAAATCTTCCCTGGAATTTTCCACTGATTTCATCCATTGAAATAAGCCCTATGCCCCATTCTTATACCAAATAATATATACAAAAAAGAAATAAGGTAAGTGAGAATGCCATACACCTGGAATTGGCTAATTATCACCTGACAACACCTCACGTGCACTCGTTCGCTAATTTTCGCTGTTTTATTTCCCCTTGAAATATGCCGTATAATCTATTTTCGTAATAAATATACATATAAGGAGGTAAGGGAGAAGCCTAAGTGATATTTACATTCACCAGGAACTACCTAATTTATTATGTATTGTCTTGGTTTCCTGACAATCATTTCATTGCTATATATTACCAGGTCTCACAAGGCTAAAGTTGGTAGTATTGCACTCACCCTAGCCAGGCGGCAGGAGGCCACCACAATCAGTTCACTGTCATCTTTGAAGGTGAAGGTACGACTGATTCGCTCCTGCTAACTTCCTCCACTTTTTAGCCCCATGCAAAGGGCCCTGTGACCTTTACCCCCTACTAAACCTCGTGTGGAAAGAGGTAAAGGGCTGACAATTGATAAAGAGTGACTACGATCTTTCTACTGAGTAAAACAGTGCAAGTGGAATTGTAAGTCATGTGTAAACAGCATGTGAAAGCAGTGAATGTAAATATACGTGAACAGTGGAAAATAGTTTTATAAGTTACTTCAAGTGACAGTGCATAACACAGTGTAAATAAAATAGAAATGTAAATAATGTAAATAAAATAGAGAACGTAAATAGAAATGTAAATGGGTAGTATTATAAGTATACGAGTATATATACTAGGAGTAATGAAAGTGAAAGTTTCACTCTAGCATGTATGAATACTATGAGTTATGAGAGTGAAGGTGAAAGTGACATTCACTCTCAATGCTAGTATACAGGATGAGAAAGTGAATGCTACGTATTTTACTGAAAGAAATTGAATGCCTACAGTGACAATAAACTACTATTACTGAAGGAAACTTATGGATAAAGACTGTAGATATATATAAGTGTTATATAGTAATAGAAATATAAACTGTGAGTGTTTTTAATAATAATAAATGACAGAACACCAGCGGCAAACTAGCGCAAGTGGGAAGGTCATACGCCCTCGTAATTTTCATTGCTATCACAGCGTTTTTGTTTTTTTTTGGAGTATGGATTCCAAACTATTTGAGAATCATAGAATAGTGTTTCTAGTGATAATATCAGGCTGTGGTAATCATATTATGGGTTGTCGGGAAGCGAAAAGTGGAGACTTTGTTACCCAACTTCAGAGGTCTCCACAAGTCCTACGGTACTCGACGAAGGCTCAACAAACACCCCAGGAGAAAGCTGAAGGTATGTACCATAAGCATATACGATTTTAATATTCTAGGACTAAGAACTAATTTTTGGTAAATATTTTTAGAGAGTCTATCGGAGCGGGAATATGCCCGCGGAAGCTGCAAGAAAAAGCAAAACAAGCCCGCGGTTAAAGGGTTAATGTGTTACTTTAAACGTTTAAAAATAAGGATATTTCGTGTATGTGAGTGCTAATGTGTGTGTATGTGAGAGTTTAGGCAGGTCTGGGAATGTATCCCCATTGACACCATGTTATAATGGGTTCAGTATATGATGAATCACTATATGATGGGGTTTTCAGGAACGGAACCCCATCATATAACGAGGGGTTACTGTATACATACATATATATACATGTATATATATATATATATATATATATATATATATATACAGTATATAGTCATCTCTAGCATAATGTGTGATCAAAGAGTACGGAAACAGTCATAGGTCAGCCTTCTTTTTTAAGTTCAAGAAATGGTGAAAATGCATTTTTGGCAATCATTATGCTGGTGGAGAAATTGCCCATTTCTTGAAAAAACGTACTTCGCTACAATGACAGTGAAAATGTGGCCTGAGGCTATAAATTATGGAACATTTAGTCATAACGCGAGAAAACATAACGTGAGATAACTGGTCAAAACATAATAAAAAAGACAAAACGCGGGCAGATTTAGTCAGAGCGCAAGTTGCATTTTTCCGTGATGTATGCATGTTATGTGTCTGCGCAGGGTGTCATCACAGTCTACTAAGCATTCCTTTGCCACTCCAGTCAACCCTCTCCCCGCTCTGCCTCAATACATGACGTGTTAACTTTGCTCTTTTTTTGGGGGGGCCACCTGACCCAGCCTAACCATGCTGCCCTACCATGATTCAGCAAGATGGCGGAAGAGTTGACCCAGGAGCAGAAGCTTGACGTGATCAAGCAGAAGAAGCGAGGAGAATGTAATTATGCCATCGCCAAAAAGTGCCAAGTCAACGAGTCAACTATTCGTCTGACCCAGCTCTTGTCATGATGGAAAGGTACCTCATCATGTACTACAACCAATGGGAGAGGGAAGGAGTTCCAATCGGCTCTATAAATGCACGAAGGACTGTGTGCAGCCGGCGTGGCCAGAGTACCATGCTGGGGACCAGCAGTAGTCCTGCCCTGCCTTGGAACCCCACTCCTCCTCCCCCGAGGAAGCCCACAAACTCTTCAAATCAAGGTGAGGTATCCTCCAGTGTCTGTATGTACAGAAGTCATTTTAAGGTAGGTAAATGTCACACAAACATATCCGATAGAGTCAATCCGGACGCTACCACATTAAAAAGGGATGCCAAATCCCTGATCATGCACTCCTCCTCACAACATTCATTCAGCTAACTCAATCTCTTGTCAGTTCCCTAGCCTCACCGACTTCCAAACCTCTCTTCCTCACACACTCATCCACCATATCTCTCCACCTTCTCCTTGGCCTACCTTGCCTCCTCCCTCCTTCGAATTCGCTCAGATATACCTTTTTCACCACTATTGTTATCCATTCTCTCCACATGACCATACCATCTCAGTACACTCTCTTTGATTCTGGTGTCCACCGACTTCCTTACTCCACATCTTTCACAAATCGCATTATTTTGTATCCTATCAACCATCTGTACTCCACATACATTCCTCAGCAGTCCCATCTCCACTGCTATTACTCTTGACTTTTCATTTTCATGCCACACCACAGTCTCACATCCATATGTTAAAGTTAGCACTAACACTCCTTCATGTAAGCCTCATGCAGCTGTGACACACAAGCCTCTGTTTCTTATCAAAGCCTTCATTGCACCAGCTACTTTTCTTCCATGTGTCACTCTACTTTCAACTTCCTTTGCAAATTTTCCTCTCATTTCTATCACTGTACCCTTCTGCTTACACTGTTAATCTTCTCTCTCCGTTGGGCTCCTCCGATCACAACCTCATCACCTTAACCTGTCCTATCGCTCCGGTACGGCCTGTGGACCCTCCAATGAAACATCGTCTGTGGCACTTTGGAGCTGTGGATTGGGAGGCCCTCAGGCAGTACTTCTTTGATTTTCCATGGAATGATTATTGCTTCCATGGCCAGGAGTCATCTGAGTGTGCCTTGCGCATTACGGAGGTTATTCTCTCGAGCATGGAAGCATACATTCCTTTCTCATATCCATTGTCTAACACAAGAAAGCCTTGGTTTAATCACACTTGATCTAATGCTGTCCGCAACAAGGAAGAGGGCCAATAAAAGGTACCGGAGCCAACCAACCCCTGAATCACATCATCTTTACATTTCTGCCCAAAATCATGCTAAGTCTGTTATACGCTCTGCTAAAAATAATTTCATCCTTACTAAATGCTCTCAACTCTCTAACTCGAATTCTTCCCACTCCTTCTGGCACCTTGCCAAAAACCTTTCTAAAAACTTTACCTCATCATCCTTCCCTCCTCTTTTCTACTCTGATGGTTCTCTAGCTATTTCTTCTACTGATAAAGCAGATCTCTTCGCTCAGACTTTCTCCTCCAATTCCACCTTAGACGACTCCAGTGCTGTTCCTCCATCACTTCCCCCCCCTCTGACCTCCTCATGGCTGACATTAAAATATCTTCTGCTGATGTATTTTCTGCCATCACTGGCCTCAGTACTAACAACGCATATGGGCCTGATGGAGTCCCTCCTGTTGTTCTCAAGAACTGTGCTTCTGTGCTTACACCCTGCCTAGGCAAACTCTTTCGCCTTTGTCTATCATCGTGTACCTTTCCTTCTTGCTGGAAGTTTGCTCTCATTCAGCTGGTCTCAAAGAAGGGTGACCATTCCCAACCCTCTAACTATCGTCCAATTGCTTTAACGTCCTGTGTCTCAAAAGTTTTTGAGTCAATTCTTAATACAAAAATTTTACAGCATCTTTCCCATTACAACTTTCTTTCTGATCGTCAGTATGGGTTCCATCAGGGACGCTCCACTGGCGATCTTCTCACCTACCTTTCAGGTTCCTGGTCATCCTTCTTTCGGGACTTTGGCGAAAGCTTTGCCATTGCACTTGACATCTCAAAGGCTATCGATCGAGTCTGGCATAAATCTTTAATTTCCAAACTGCCCTCTTACGGTTTCTATCCTTCTATCTGTGCCTTCATCTCTAGCTTCCTTTCTGGTCGTTCTATAGCCACTGTTGTTGACAGCCATGATTCTCCTCCTACATCTCTCAACAGTGGTGTTCCTCAGGGCTCTGTCCTATCACCAACTCTTCCTTTTAATCATCAACGACCTTCTAAGCTGTACATCTAACCCTATCAACTCGTACGCTGATGACTCCACCCTTTACCTTCCCATTCGTTTCCCACAACGTCCATCTCAGCAGTTACTTCAGCAAACGAGGGATGAAGCTATGGCACACCTAATGTCTGACTTGGCTTGTATCTCTGACTGGGGTAAAAATAATCTTCTTGTTTTTAATGCATCAAAGACTCAATTCTTACACCTATCAACCCAACAAAATCTTCACAGGTGTACTCACTAGTGTTTAATAATATTCAGCTTAATCCTGCATCATCCTTGAACATGCTTAGGGTTTCATTCATTCAGGACTTATCTTGGAAAGATCATGTTACATCTCTTGTAAAACCTGCTTCCAAGAGATTAGGCATGCTAAGCCGACTCTGTTCCTTCTTTACCTCTGCACAATTGTTTACTCTATACACGGGTTTTATTCGCCTCTGTGTGGAGTACAACTCTCATGTGTGGGGAGGTTCCCCACATACAGCTCCTCTCAATAGGGTGGAGGCAAAGGCTTTTCGTCTCATTAACTCTCCTCCTCTTACTGGCTCCCTACAACCTCTGTCTCTTCGTCGTACTGTTGCCTCTTTATCTCTTTTCTATCGCTACTTCAATGGTCACTGCTCCTCTGAACTGTCTGCTTGCATTCCACCACCTCTACGACAGGCGCGTAGCACCCGCCTAGCAGCAAACTCTCATCCCTTTTCTGTCCAACTCTCTAATGCAAGAGTTAACCGTAACTCCCTGTCCTTCATTTATACAACAGGTCAACTCTGGAACTGTCTCCCGCTGCCTGTATTTCCTGCTTCCTGTGATCTCCAGTCTTTCGAACGCTGTGTGTCCAGGCTTCTTGAAATGATCGGATTTTGAAATTGGCTCTCTCTTGTATTTTGTTTTTCTCTTGGAAGGAACAGTTATTGTGGGCTCATGGCCCTTGGTTCCTTCTTCCTAGCAAAAAAAAAAAAAAAAAAAAAAAAAAAAAAAAAAAAAAATGAAGTCTCTCACTAATTCCAGTCTCTCTCCATTCACTGTAACATTGCACTGGAAGTCACCTTCTCTCTCAATAACCATCACTTTACTCTTTTCTACATCTACTGTCATGGCACGACACTCACAGACATCAGCAAAACTCTGCACTAGCTTAGCAAGTTCTTCTCCAGTATGTGCAAGTAGTACTGCATCATCAGCATAAAACAAATTTGAGATATTCCATCCATTACCATTTCTTACCAACACCGTCCCCCTCTCTATTGCCTGTGTTTTTACTTCTCTCATTACCCCATCCATTTATATATTGAACAATGATCGGGACATCGCACAACCTTGTTGCACGCCCTCACCATTCGTGAACCATTCACGTAGATGCCCGTTAACCCTTACACATGCTTCACTACCATCATAAAAACTCTTGAAAGCACCTAGCAGCTTACCAAACTACACAGTCCAAGCGCAGAACTTTCCACAATCCTTCTCTGCCTATTGACCCATATGTTTTTTCCAGATCCATGAATGCCATAAACACCTTCTGGTTGTCCTCACAAGCCTTCTGTGCAATCTGTCTCACCGCAAATATTTGATCCACACATCCTCTGCCAATCCTAAAGCCACCCTGTTCATCACTCACTAGGACTTCTGATATCTCTCTTACTTTCTCTATAATAATTCTTCCATATACTTTCCCTATCACACTCAATAAACTTATGCCACGATAATTCTTGCACTCACTCCCCTCACCTTTATTTTTGTACAGGGGTACAATCACAGCCTTTTTCTACTCTGCTGGCACAGTTTCAATACTCCATGCCTTCTTACATATCTCCAACAAGCACTTCATTCCACTTTCTCCACTACACTTAATCATCTCTGCATACACCTCATCAACCCCTGATGCTTTCCCATTTTTCAGCCGCTTCACAGCACTCTTCACCAGTGCTAGTGTCACGTCTCCTGGCATTGCATTCCTTCTCTGCACACCCCCAAAACCAATAATGTTTACAGCCGCTCTGCTCTCTCTATTCCCACTGATCAGGCTTTCAAAATATTTTTTCCATCTGGTCCTCACTTCATCCCCATCACATTTCTTTCAGCTTTCATTTCTACATTTCCGCACCCCTTTCCAGAATAACTTCCTATTTTCAGTAGTTTGTATTCATTTTTCTTCCTAGATTATCACTTACCTCCTCCTTTTTCTTCTTCACTATTCTCTTTACATGCTTCTTGCTCTCAATATACAGTGTTCAGTTCTTATTTCAACTGAACCCCTGTCCTGTAACCACTTTAGCCACTTCTTCCTCTTTTCCTCCACCGCTCTCTTAACCTCATCACCCCATCATGTCGTATCTTTCTTCTTTGTTGTTACTCTTGCCACACCACACACTGCTTTAGCATTCCTAACTAAGCAATCCCTATATGGATTCCACAGGCTGTCCAGATCCAATTCATTCCAATTCACTGATTCTAACTCCTCCTCTACTCTGGTCCTGTAATCATCTGCCATTTCTTTGATCCTCAACTTCTCAACTTTCAGTCTTTCTCCCTGACTGCTCCTCTCTCTCCTGATCCACCTCACTCCTCTCAGCTTGATCTTGCATACCACAATCATATGATCTGACAGACCTCCACATCGTCCTCTCATGGCCCTCGTATCAGCAACCATTCCTATCATCAACCTCTCTATGAACATGTAATCAATCAGGTTTCTTTCAACACGATCCCCGTTCCCTTTATACCATGTATATTTATGTGCATCTTTGTGTTTGAAATACGAGTTACAAATGCACAACCTCCTCTCCTGACACGTGTCCTTTAGTCGCTTCCCATTATCACTTTCTCTTGGTGCTCCATTACAACCCATTATGTTATCCTCAGGACCAGTGCCTACTCTTCCATTCATATCATCCATTACGATTACCTTACAGCTCCTGGGCATTTCTCCCACTACTTCATCCAGATCATCCCAAAACCCATCTTTCTCTCTCTCACTCCTGTCCTCACGTGGTGCATATGCTACAATCACCGCCACTTTCACTTTCTCAAACTTGAATGTGACATACATACACCTCGAGCTGACACATTTGTAGTCTCCCATTCCACTCTGCCACACCTCGTTCATCAACAAAGCAACTCCTTCCTTGCATCTTCCTCACCCATTCATGCCTGATCTTACACATTTCACACCCTCCCACTCCTCCACTTCACAACCTTTCATCTTTGTTTCACACAATGCCATCAAGGCATATCTCGCACTCTTGAACACATTCACCACTTCCACGCTCTTGCTCTCCTCATCCACACCTCTCACAATCCACATGGCCATGCGAATCTGCCCATTTGGTTGGGGTCCTGGGCAGGTATTGGGCCCTCTGAGGCTCTCTGAAACAACTGCCATGATTAAGTGATTTTGGATAGGGGAATCTGGGGGACACTTAACCCTGCCAAAAACCCAGTTATATGATTACCACCCCATGTAGAAAATTGTTTTCCAGGTACAGGAAACCATTTGGCTTGTCACTCAGTGTAGAGACCATACAGCACCTCTACACTGAGTGAGTGGATGATGGGTGCCCCCATTCAACATCTTGTAAAACTGTCCTAAAGTGTTGATCTGTCCTGAGAACTGAAAATTTCACACATATCTAGGCTACCTAATAGACTTTGTAAGGCCATATTTAAAAATTAATCTATGCAGATAACTAAATGTATATTTTATTTTATCAATCTTATTGTCAAAATATTATTTTAACCCTTATAATAAAAATTATTTAAAAAACATCATTACTAATGAATGCACTTGGACAACTGATCACCTGGCAGCTTTCAAAAGCTTAAGGCTCCTCTCTTCTCTGATGAAATCAAATAGGCTATATCCCCACATTATTATCCATAACAGAGTCATTTTATTGGCTATCAGACTATTAAAAAGGTACTTGTGATAAAATATTCCACATTTTTCTCCAGCCATGTGGAGAGGATGGAAAGCAAGATACTAATGTGAGTGAGGTGCAGGGGTAAAGGAGGGACGGGAAGGCTGAGGCCGAGGTGGGGGGATGGAGTGGAAAGGTATATGAGAGAGGGGGATGTGAGCTAGGAAGAGGTCAATAAAATGGCAGGAGATAGGGCGACATGGAGGCAATTTGTTTCTGGCCACCCCTTATGGGATTAAGGGGTCTGGCAATAGATAGATAGGTAGATTTTTCTTTCCCTCTGCATAGTGAATACTGTGCCTTTCAAATAGTGAGGCTTTTTCCTATACTTCACTAAACAAAGAGACTGAGCATCATCATCATCATCAGCTTGACATATTTCTCACATGTAAGTTTGAAGTAATGTAATATCTAGAATATAAGGTAAGAAATATCATAACTCAGACCTCAAAATTTTGAGCTTTGTGCAT
Source organism: Coenobita brevimanus (assembly GCF_032717465.1). Lineage (NCBI taxonomy): Eukaryota > Metazoa > Arthropoda > Malacostraca > Decapoda > Coenobitidae > Coenobita > Coenobita brevimanus. Next base: position 14,988,652 of record NC_137040.1, on the reverse strand, counting down.
CATGACATCACTCTCATAGTTGGATGGACTTTTCTGGCTATCTGGGCAGACCTGCACACGTGTCTCCATCGTCTCAAGCCGCTGTAGCAGAGTAAATTTCAGCAAGTGCTCATCCTGCTCCCGGATCACTTGCTCCTGAAAGTACAATATGGATTTACAACTTAAGCAAAATATCAGCAAAATATAAGATGCAAGTGTACCTACTTTATAGCAAAACTATGAATCAACACTAAACAAGCTATTAAATATCAATAAAGCTCAAAAATTTAATTACCTATTACAACAGAAATTGCACAACAGTTCTACACAACAAGTCAACAAGACACTGCACCATAAGACTGCTACAGCAAAAGTCCTCTCATTCAGCATCTGGTCTTACGGTATTTCTTGTCTTTCGGCAGTTTTCATCAATACAGTAGTTCCATTACAAAAGATATCTGCTCTTCCTCCACATATGCTGAGCCAATCAGCACCCACAACAGGGTTGCCAGACCGTCGCTGGTACCCGTGTGCCCATGGTTGCCAATTTGGTGCTGTTGGTGCCAGATCTAGCACTTTTCATAATAACATAGCAGCAACAAATATCAGATTTTCTTCTATATCTAGCACATTTTGAAGTAAAATTTAGCACAAAAATTTGAACGTTCACCTATAGCTTGGTGCATTATAAAGCTGAGCTTAGCACTTCTGAAGATTTCTGCTTGCCAACACTGTATGCGCAGTCAGCTATCATGACTTGTGAGTGTCTGACTCTGTGAGCAGGACCTTTTGAAAGTTTGGAAACTTTGTTGTGCTATTTTACAGTGCACATATGTAAATACATCTAGATAAAGTAAAGTTCATGTATATTGTATCATTAAATACACCAAATATAAGTTGCTTATTAACCAGCCCCATCCCGTCGACGTATGGGTACGTTGCAACGATTTGCATTTGCCAGTCCCGGCGACATACCAGTACGTCGTGCAATTGCAAGGTCCCTAATTTGCACAGTTTTCAATTTTCGCACGTGATTTTTCGTATGTATACACGGGACACCTTCCTCTATTCCTGTACAAGATACCAAGCAGGGACAATGCCTTACACTGCATAAACTCCCCCCTCCCCCCCTCACGCCATTGTCTTGGCAAAGGACCTGTTACCAGTGACCTGGCTAGTAAAGTTATTCAGGGCCAGAGTGATTCCCCAATCGATGACAATGTGGAGGACAATGTTTACATAGCATTAGAAGAAGAAACAGCCAGAAATAATGATCAGGTAATGTGGCAAAAATAGGTCAGGTATGGTGATTAGTTAGTGAGTGAAACAATGCTTATAATGCCTTTATTACTGCTTGAAAACCAATATACTGTCATACTACATATACATTCGTACCAAGTAAATAAATATATACCGTTTATAAGTGGATAAAATAGTTACCCTCCCATAGAACTTGTTTTCTTTGGTGCCAGCATGTTAGAAAACCCACTCAGGTAAGGAGGAACTCCTACCTGGATTGGGCACTTTAAACCTCAGGTGAGCGATTTCTCTATGAATTTTCGATGTTTCTCACCAAAAGCGAAGGTTTTAGCCCAAAAAAAATTTTTCGAAAATACCTCGGGACTGGGGGATGTCGGAGGTGCGGAAAACCTCAGGACGTGACGGGTTAAATATTAAGTGCCTACGGTTGACCAACAATACTTGCTAGACACTGTGAATGGATGTGGGTGACCGACCATGATTGCAAGAAACTTTCTGGCAGGTTTTCCCAGTCATTCGGCAGTTTCTGTTCTTTCAGCACCTGCTTAGTCCCGAAGATGCCGAATGAGTGGACTTTTACTGGACTGCAACAAACCAGAAATTTAAAAATCTGTACAGTAAAAGTCCTATTATTCGGCAGCTGATTGTTCGGTAGATCCGACATTTCGGCAGTTTTGAGAAATAGTCCCACTTACGAAAATCATTGATTGTTCGGCAGATGTCCGGAACCATCTCGGTAGTCAAGGAAGTGTTATCTGTGGCTTGTAGGCCTAATGTTTCATTACACTTCTGTATGTTCACTAATTTCTATATTTTTATTCAGATTCAGGTATAGTACTGTATTGATTACAATATTGCACAGTATCATACACTACAGTAACCACCCCCACCAAATTAGCGAGGGTTACCTTCCAAGCCCCCACGCTAATTCTTGAAATTCTTTCATTCTTGATGCCTTCCTGAAAATGACACCGGTAATTGAGTAGACCATGAACCACTGACACTGTAATGCATTACCCATAAATAAATGTTGCTTGTTAAATCAGTTTTCCCGTTGTTTTTAGCTGTACGGCTGTGACAGCTCTAGTATTTTTATTCCTCAGCATAATGGTGGAAGGGACTGTCCTGTTTAACTGAACCTAACCTAACCGAGTTTAACTGTACCTGATAATTTAACCAAACCTAACCTAACCTAAAGTCAGAAAAATACTTAAAAAATAAACTGGAGGAATATGAATTGCTAAGGTCTCTCTGATGAAAGTTAAACGTACATTTAGTGCTCATTCTTTTGTTTGTTTTTGTGCTTAACGTGAAAGAGAGAGCATTGATGCAAACGGTAATATATCCCATTAATCCTTTAATTACCTCCGGCACTGAACAACCTTTTACAGTACCGATGTCAGTGATGTTAAGTTAGTGTGAGCCATAAAGAAAACTGAACAATTATGGGGAGGGAACGAAGGTCAGTGGTATGTTTACATGACTACGCTACGATTCCAAGCAGTTAGGCGGTCGGTTAATCTCAGATGTTTTCGCCCATTTGGTAAATACACCGTAACTTTATCAAGCTTTCCGTGACTCATAGCGAATCATAGCATGGGTTTAGGAAGCTAAATAACACATTGCTAGGTGAGCCAGACGATTATCTTCCCATCTTTAAGAAAAATAAATTGATTTCAGAAGACTGGAAGAACTTTACGTACTCAGAAAGGGATTTAATTTCTTCCATTTTCTTATAAGATGTGAAGATAATCGTCTGGCGCACCTAGAAAAGTGTTATTTAGCTCCCTAAACCCATGCTATGATTCGCTATGATTGACTGGAGAATTGATAAAGTTACGGTGCATTTACCAAATTGGCGAAAACATCTGAGATTAACTTACCCCCTGACTGCTTGGAATCGTAGCATAGAGTCGTGTAAACATACCAGTGACCTTCGTTCCATTCCCATAATTGTTCACAGTTTTTCCATAGCTCACTAACTCGACATCGGTACTTTAAAGGGTTGTTCAATGTCGGAGGTTATTAAAGGGTTCATGGAATACATTACTGTTTCCATCAGTACTCTCCTTTCACATGTAAAAAAAACAAACAAACAAAAGAGTGAGTGCTAAATGTAATTTATGACTTTCATTAGAAAGACCTTACCAGTTCAGATCCCTTTATTTTATGCAATTTTCCGACTATTTTATTTTGTTTGGAAAAAGTACTGTATACAGTACTCACTCCAAACATATTTGTAATAATATAAGTAGTGATGAGTTCACCAATACAAGTGATGTACTGAGCTGGTAGGTAATATTCCGTATCATTTCAGCCATCCAGGAAGTGTTACCTGACTTGTAGGCCTACTGTGTCATTACCCTTGTATATGTTCACTAACATATATATATATATATATATATATATATATATTTCAGATTCAGGTATAGTACTGTATTGATTGCAGTATTGTACAGTATATAGTACTCTCTCCAAACACAGTTGTAATACCATACCATAAGTGGTGATAAGTGTTCACCAATATATTTAAGGTACTGAGTGGGTAGGTTTTTGATTATTCGGCAAATCTAATTTCTCGGCATCATCTTGGTCCCATAGATGCTGAATAATGGGACTTGTACTGTATTTTAAATCAAACCTGGCTTTAACAAGAGGGTGAATATGACTGATATGTTACCAAACATATGAATCCAACTTGTATATACAGCGAATGCTTTGATAAGCATCAATAGGTAACAGCGGACAAAAAAATGTACAACCATTACTTGTGATATTTAGACGGTAGATTAAAGAAATGTTTTTGCTAGTATGAAACCTGGTCAGTACATATATATTATTTTCAATATGGACAACCACTGTCAACACTTCTCGGCAAACTGCTCCTTGGTATTTGGCAGCATATTTTGTGACACAGGCTTCATGTAAAGAACCATGATTGCTGTCATTTTCTGTCCATCCTTTTTTTCTTTTTTCCTTTTCTTTTTTTTTCTCTCTCTCTTCATTCATTCATTTATAAAGGCACTAACATGCTTGCATGTGTCAGCTTTGGTTACCTAATGGCAGCTCTCCATGCTGCTCAGTCCCTGGCAGCCTCTCTGTTCAGTCCCTTATCCCTGAGGTCATACTATATAACCTTGTCCCAGCTCTATAGTCTGCCTCTCACAGCCCTACCCCCAACATTCACACTTCTCACTTTCTGCACCCAAATGTCATCCTCCATCCTCTCCACATACCCAAACCATCTCAAACTACCTCTCCTTATCACAACACCAATACCCTCCAGTCTCATCCTTCCTCTTAACTCTTCCATTATAAACCTAGCCATCCCAGGCCTCGCATTCAAGGACGCATTGCAGATCCACCTAATCACTGTTATTTCTATACATTTGAGCCTGTGAATATCCTCTTCCTTCACTGCCCAGGTCTCACTAAAACACAGCATTACACTCCAAACACATGCTGCATATGATAGCACTCAAAATTTGTCTGTGGCCACCCCGTACGGGATTGAGGAGTCTGGCAATAGATAGATAGATAGACATTGCATAATAGATTGGAACATAAATATGTAGTCTGAAAGGTGAAATCAAGCTAGGTGTGGGAAAGGAAATGATGTAGCACCTCTCTGGAATGTCCCACAGAGCACAACAGCCCACAGACAGTGCCTCATGACCATACACACACACACACACTGTAAAGAGGTGAACTGGGAGGAATGGTACTCAGGAGGCGGCGAGGATTCGTGGGGAACTATGTTATTAAATATAATAATGAATAATGTGATGACGCAATGGGTCAAAGAAGAGACACAGTTTCGAGGTAAGGACACACCAGCAAGGTTGGATTTACTGTTCACCAAAGAACCCGATGTAATAGAATCATTGAAATATCTCTGTCCTTTAGGAAAAAGTGATCATGTGGTCATTGAGTTCCAGATGTTAACAGGGAACGTTGAGCCAAGAGACGAGCTTCATAGACAGGGAAGATACAACTTTGGCAAAGCAAATTTTATAGGATTGAGAAACTTTTTTGAAAATGCGGATTGGAGAAAATTCAGAGAAACAAGAAAGATACAGAGGAAGTGGGATATCTTTCTAGACCTCTATAATTTGGGAGTGGAAAAATTTGTACCAAAAGTAAGAGGGAAAGGAAACAGGAAAAAGGAGTGGTTTAATAGAAGGTGTATGATAGCAAAAAAAGGAAGAGATAAGGCGTGGAACAACTGGAGAAAGAGAGGTAACAACAGAACAAAGGAAGAATATAAAAGAACAAGAAATGAATACACAAGAATACGTAGAGAAGAAGAAAGGAATTTTGAAAAAGGTATAATAGACAAATGCAAGGATGAACCCAAACTGTTTTATAGATTTGTTAATGGCAAACTGAAACAAAAGGAAGGAATCACCGAACTGAAAGTAGAAGGAGAGGTCTTTAAGGATGCGGCAATGCAAGCAGAAATAATGAACAAACGTTTCCAGTCAGTTTTCACTAAAGAAAAGAAGCTTGTGGAAGGGGAGGGAGTGATTAGAAATGTTCCGGTGATGAAATATATGAAAGTGGAGGTACAGGAAGTGTATAAATTACTGGAAACTCAAGATGTAAGGAAAGCCCCAGGACCTGATGGAATTTCTAATTGGGTACTGAAGGAATGCAGAGAACAACTGGCGGATAAAATTCACAGTTTAATCGTATGCTCACTGGAAGAGGGGAAAGTGCCAAAAGAATGGAAGAGGGCAAATGTGGTACCAATTTACAAGGGAGGAAACAGGGAAGAACCCCTGAATTATAGACCAGTGTCTCTAACCAGCATGGTCGCAAAATTGTGTGAGAGAATCCTGAAAGACAGATGGATAAAATATTTGGAAGAGAAGAATATTTTGGCAGAATGTCAGTTTGGATTCAGAAGTGGAAGGTCATGTGTTTCTAACTTGTTGAGCTTTTACTCAAGAGCGATTGACGTGGTACAGGAGAGAGATGGTTGGGTGGATTGTGCGTACTTAGAGAAGGCCTTTGACAAGGTACCTCATAAGAGACTAATGTGGAAGCTAGAATATATGGGAGGACTAAAGGGGAAACTCCTGGAATGGATGAGAGACTTTTTGAGAGACAGACAAATGAGGACAGTAATAAAGGATAGGATGTCTGGATGGAGGGAAGTAACAAGTGGAGTCCGTCAAGGCTCAGTGTTGGCGCCAGTAATGTTCCTGATTTACGTAAATGATATGGTAGATGGAGTGAACAGTTATGCAAGTCTGTTTGCTGATGATGTAAAGATCTTGAGGAAGGTAAAGGTTGAGGAGGATTGTAAAATACTGCAGGAGGATTTGGATAGGATACACAGTTGGAGCCGGACGTGGGAAATGAAATTTAATGTAAAGAAATGTAAAATATTGGAAATGGGTAAAAGTACCAGGAGGCAATCACTGAATTATTTGTTGGGTAATGAATTAATCACAAAAAGGAGAGAAGAGAAAGATTTGGGAGTGCTGGTCCAAGATAGTTTGTCACCACAAAAGCACATTAACAAGATAGTTGGAGAGACTTATAAACTCTTGACTAACATAAGAGTAGCATTTCATTATATGGATGAGGATATGATGAAAAAATTGATAGTGGCCATGATCCGCCCCAGGTTAGAATATGCAGCGGTAGTGTGGTGCCCACACAAAAAGAAAGATATAAACAAGATTGAGAGAATACAAAGAACACCAACCAAGATGGTCCCCAGTCTGACAGACCTGTCATACAGAGAGAGGCTGGAAAAACTGGATTTGCCTTCCTTAGAGGAAAGAAGAAAGAGGGGAGACATGATTGTAGTGTTCTGGACCATGGTGGGAGTACATAAAATTGACAAAGAAGATCTGTTTGTATGGGATAAGAGAGCAACAAGAGGACATGGAATGAAATTGAAAAAGTCAAGCTGCTTGAAGGATATCAAGAAATATAGCTTTCCTTACAGAAGTATAGACTTATGGAATAGCCTGGACAAAGAGGTCGTCCAGTCTAAACACTTAAACGAGTTTAAAGCTAAATTTGACTTATTGAGAAACAGCGACGGAAACCCACAAGCATAGTATATTCCATGTATATCAGAATTAGGTATATTAGGTAAATACTTAAATATTTGGAACGACTTAGACAGAGAGGTGGTGCATGAGAAAAACTTTCATGTGTGTAAAGGTGGACTTGATAAATGTGGATATGCTCAATTCCTGTATACTACAAATAGGTAAATACACACACACACACACACACACACACACACACACACACACACACACACACAAGACCAATGAGAGTCAAGTTGTCATAACAAGACCAATGAGAGTCAAGTTGTCATCTGAAAGTGTAGTGAATGATATACTTAAAGTGACCTGGAAACTAAGCAAAGAGGCAGGGATGGAAAATATAATAATAAGAAAAGACTTGAATGAAGAAGAAACAGAAGTTTTAAAATCATTGAAGGAACAAGTAAAAGAAAAAAATGATAAGAGGACAGAGGAAGAATGTAATACTTTTTTTTGGAGAGTGATGGATATGAAAGTAAGGAAGTGGTATGTAAGGAAATAGAAGTGAAGGAAACTAAGGGGGAAGGCTATGAAAGATCAGAAATTGAGGAAGTGGTACCGATGGAGGGAAGGAGAGAAGAGGGTATAAAAAACATCAAAAATAATTTGAAGGTGGTATATACTAATGTTGATGGTTTAATATTGGCAAGGCTTGAAATTAACAATTTCTTGAGAGAACATGAACCTGATGTTGTGTGCTTTGTAGAGACTAAATTAAGAGAAGATATTGAACTTCATTTGGGAGATGGTAAATACAAACTGTGGAGAAGAGACAGAAAAGAAAAAACGGGAGGAGAAGTGATGATAGCAGTAAAGAACAACATAAATGTAGATACCGTGGAAATGGGAGAAGGCAGGGATGAAGTGATATACATGAAATTAGAAACTGGAGAGAATGGCAAGAGAGACACAGCGGTAGTGTATGTTCCTCCTAAGACGAGAGCATGGAATGATGACGAATACCAGGAAATGTTGTCAGATATGGCTAGTTATTTACAAAAAAATAATTGAGAAAAGCAACAATGTAATTTTGGTGGGTGATTTTAACTGTAAAGAGGTGAACTGGGACGAATGGGACTCAGGAGGTGCCGAGGATTCGTGGGGCACTATATTATTAAATATAATAATGAATAATGTGATGACGCAATGGGTTAAAGAAGAGACACGGTTCCGAGGTGAGGACACACCAGAAAGGTTAGATTTACTGTTTACCAAAGAACCCGATAGAATCATTGAAATATTTCTGTCCTATAGGAAAAAGTGATCATGTGGTCACTGAGTTCCAGATGATAATAGGGAACGTCGAGTCAAGAGACGAGCTTCATAGACTGGGAAGATACAACTTTGGGAAAGCAAATTTTGCAGGATTGAGAAAATTTTTTGAAAATGCAGACTGGAGAAAGTTCATAGAAACAAGAGAGATACAGAGGAAGTGGGATATCTTTCTAGACCTCTATAATTTGGGAGTGGAAAAATTTGTACCAAGAGTAAGGGGGAAAGAAAACAGGAAAAAGGAGTGGTTAAACAGGAAGTGTATGATGGCAAAAAAAGAGAGGGACAAGGCATGGAACAACTGGAGAGAGAGAGGTAATAACAGAATAAAGGAAGAATATAAAGGAACTAAAAATGAATATACATGAATACAGAGAGGAAGAAAGGAACTTTCAGAAAGGTATAATAGACAAATTTAAGGTTGAACCCAAAAAATTTTATAGATTTGTCAATGGCAAATTGAAACAAAAGGAAGGAATCACCAAACTGAAATTAGAAGGAGAGGTCTATAAAGATGTGGCAATGCAAGCTGAAATAATGAACAAATATTTCCAACAGGTTTTCACTAATGAAAGGGAGTTTGTGGAAGGGGAGACAGTGACTATAAATGAAGTGATAAAAGATATAAAAGTGGAAGTACAGGAAGTGTATAAATTACTAGAACATTTTGGCTGAAAGTCAGTTTGGGTTCAGAAGTGGAAGGTCATGTGTTTCCAACTTGTTAAGCTTTTACTCAAGAGCGACTGACATGCCACAGGAGAGAGCTGGTTGGGTGGACTGTGTGTATTTAGATTTGGAGAAAAGATCTTTCACAATGTACCCCATATGTGGCTATTGTGGAAATTGGAGCATATAGGAGGACTGAACGGAAACCTCCTGGAGTGGATGAGACTTTTTGAGAGACAGACAAATGAGGACAGTAATAAGGGACAGGATGTCTGGATGGAGGGAAGTAACAAGTGGAGTCCCACGGGGCTTGGTGTTAGTGCCAGTAATGTTCCTGATTTACGTAAATGATATGGAAGATGAAGTGAACAGCTATGCAGGTCTGTTTGCTGATGGTGTAAAGATTCTAAGGAAGGTAGAGGTTGAAGAGGACTGTAAAATGCTGCAGGAGGATATTGATAAGATACATGACTGGAGCCGGATGTGGGAAATGAAATTCAATGAAAAAAAAAAAGTAAAATATTGGAAATGGGTAAAAGTACCAGGAGGCCATCACTGAATTATGTGATGGGTAATGAACCAATCACAAAAGCGAGAGAAGAGAAAGATTTGGAAGTGCTGGTCCAGGATAGTTTGTCACCTGAAATATACATTAACAAGACAGAGAGACATATAAATTCTTGACTAACATAAAAGTAGCATTTCACTACATGGATGAGGAGATGATGAAAAAATTGATAGTGGCCATGATCCACCCCAGGTCAGAATATGCAGCAGTAGTGTGGTCCCCACACAAAAAAAGAAAGATATAAACAAGATTGAGATAATACAATGAACAGCAACCAAGAGGGTCTCCACTCTGGCAGATGTCGTACAGAGAGAGGCTGGAGAAGCTGGATTTGCCTTCCTTAGAGGAAAGGAGAGAGAGGGGTGACATGATTGCAGTGTTCAGGACCACGATGGGAGTAGATAAAATGTACAGAGAAGATCTGTTTACATGGGATAAGAGAGTCACAAGAGGACAAGGAATGAAACTGAAGAAACCAAGTCGCTTGATTCTTGCAAAGAGCTGCAAGAGGAATTAAACAAGCTTCATTAATGGAACAATAAATGGCAAATGGAATTCAGTGTGGACAAATGTCATGTAATTAAATTTGGTAAAGATGAGAAAAGACCAGATTAGGATTATAAGTTAGAAGATCAACCCTACACATATCAGAAAGAGAGAAGAACCTAGGAGTAATTATCAATAACAGACTATCTCCAGACAACCATATAAATGAAGACATGCTGAGAAAGATAATAACATCATTCATCAGACCAACCTTGGAATATTCATTAGTAATATGGAATCCTCATCTAAAAAAACACATAAATAAGAGGACCTGGAGCGGTGGCATCTTCGCCGTGGGTCTACCCCCCAGAGGCTGACGAAGAGAAGAGGAGGACAGCATGGGACCAAACCACCACAAACCCTCTCCGGCCCCTTACGGGGCCCAAGAACCTGGGAGTGGCTTCAGTCGCCTAGGCAAGTACCACATCTCTCAGCACAATAGATACAACAACACCATTTTTCTACACCAAGAAATGGCTCCCTGGTGGTCATTTCTTGACGACTTCTTCTAGCCAGAAACATTGATAGCAATCCAGGACCCACCAACAAATACATATGTCCAACATGCTCAAAACCTATCACGTTGAGTCGACAGACAAAAGGGTTCAGTTCAGTGCATTTCCTGCAAGAACTGGATCCATTACACCTGCACAACACTTACATCCAGAAAACATTATACAAACACCTGAACCTGCTCCTTATGCTCCTTCCCTCCACCCACTAACCCCCCCACCAACCCTACTCCTACTTTCTCCACACCTCCTCAGCCTAACCCACTGATACTTCCCACACCATCCAATCCCCCAACCCCTCCCATTTCACCCCATCCTAATCCACCCCAACCCTCACCTCCATCACAACCTTCTCCTACCCTTTCCCCTCCACCCACACCCCCACCTCTCCCCCGTACTGCAGCTCCCAACACACGTCGCACACTCAACATAAACATCCTTCAATTAAACATAGATGGCATAAACACCAAAAAACAAGAACACAAAACTCATCAAACAACAAACCATACACACTGCCATCTTACAAGAAACAAAACTACACAGAACACAAAAAACACCTACATTTCATAAATTCACCACCATTCAGCAAGACCGGGCCGACAGCAGCGGCACTGGACTCATCACTCTGGTACACAAATCCATCAACTTTTCAGATACCAGTACACACACAAAGTCACTCCTCCCCCCACATGACACCACAACAGAAATACAATCAATAAAATATGCACTGGTAACAAATCACATATAACAATCACCAACACATACATTCCCCCCCCAGTCATCACCCACAGTACCACACAATTACTCTCCACAAATACACCACATCACTAACATACCCAACATCATCCTAGGTGATAATTTCAACGCCAAGGCATCAGCCTGGCATGTCAACAACCCTGACTTAGACAGAGGGCTGGTAATACAATCCCAAACAGAGCATTGTTTCATAATGAATAATCTCCATCAACATACCCATATCCCACACTAAGCCCTCTTCCTCCCATCATCCCCAGACATCACCTTTTGCACCCCAAACCTTGCCCCCACAACATCCTGGAGAGTGGTGAAAACCCTTGGATCTGATCACCTTGCAACCATCATCACTACCAAAACCAGAATCACCCCTGCTGGCCACAGACACGCATACTGTATACTAATTATAAGAGAGCCAAATGGGAGGCCTTCACAAGTGAAACAGAACAACATTTCAAAACATTAAACAGTACATCCATCACAAACATCAACACTGCTGTGCACACTTTCAATACAATTATACAAAACACGGTTAAAAGACACATCCCTAGAGGCAACAGAAAGAGAGACAATGCCAACTTCACACCAGAAATTCAAGGCCTCATCAGTCAGTGGGACACACTATGACACTCCCCAACACCCCATACACAAGACACCGTACAACAAATACTGTACAAGAACTCTGCACTCAAATAAACAATAAAATATCAGAACAGCAAACACTAAACTGGAATAATTATCTCCAAACACCTGATCACAAAATAAACACCAGCAAACTCTACAAAACACTAAATAGCATCACACTCTCCAACAGCAACACTAGACAATCAAACGCTGCCATCATAACAACAGACACCATACTTTCAAACAAACAACAAGCAAACACTCTCATCAATCACTTTTCACACGTCAGCCATCTAAACCCCCATCATGACGACCAACATATCATCTAACGTAAGAAACAGTTCCCCACAGACCCAGACTTTGCACTTTTTACCTACAACCAGACAAACCACATCATTAGCAACCTTAAGCACTCATATGCCTGTGGACCAGACAACATAAACATCATTCACCTTAAACACCTTGAACCACAAGGCATACAAGCACTCACCAACATATCAAACTACAGCTACTCACACAACATAATACCCAACATCTGGAGGCATGGCATTATCATCACTATCCCTAAACCCAACAAATACCCCATGTTACCTTCCTCACACCGCCCCATCACATTCCTCTGCACCCCTCTAAAGTCACTGAACGACTGGTACTACAACTAGTTAAACCTCACCCCATCTCAACATGGCTTTAGGTCACTACACTCCAAAAACACTCTTCTTACAGACCTTACACAGAGAATTTTTGATGGCATGAATTCAGCTAGGCCACCAAACAGAACACCCCTAGTCACACTAGACATTAGCAAAGCTTTTGATGCCATCCCCAGACACAACCTCTCAAACAAAATATTCAACACAAACTTGCACAATAACACAAAAAGATGGCTGGCAAACTACTTAGCAGGCAGATGTGGCTCAATCAGTAGAGAGGTGGCCTGCCGTTCCGACGGACCCAGGTTCAAATCCCTGCTGGGGCAGGGAACAGTTTAAGGATTTGAATTTCATTAAATCATGCTTTACTGATCTACCGGAAGACCTGCCGACATGTCGTAAAAATACCTCCGCTAATACCAATATACCAGTCCTGTATGAGGCAGCCCTAGCATGTATTCAATATGGACGGTGGGTGTTAGCACCAAAGTGGTGACATGTAGAGGTGTATGGTATGTAGGAGGACTGCTGGGCCTTGATAGCAGGCTGTGAAGCCTATGCCCAGAGTAAAAAAAAAAAAAAAAAAAAAAAAAAAAAGTAACATTTGCCGGTCAGTCTTTAAACATCAGAAACTTCACAAATGGCATTCCCCAAGGATCTGTTTTGTCCCCTACACTCTTCAACCTGTACATGCACGACATACCCACACCCCACACACCACACATACACATAGCTTCCTATGCAGAAGACATAACACTTACATGTACAGTCAGCCAAAAAAGTCGTGTCATCGTTCCGAACCCTGTAAATATTTGAACAGATAAGTGGAAGCAGCAGGGATATCATCACAAGTCTGGCAAATGTGTCAGACCAGACGGTGGTGGGGGTAATTGGATTGGGGGTGGAGGTGGAGAAGTGGAGGGTGTGTGTGCTGTCATGTTTCATATACAGCACCATGCATTACCGTAGGGTGGAAACTCTTGGGAATAACATACTGGGTAATAGGGATATAGTTAATTATTATCACTATTATGTCGCTATGTGTCTACATATGGATCATCATGAGTTTGCGTGTAATAAAAAAAATACTGCAGTTTCATATACATGGGTTGTCATGTCTAATTGATCTTTGATATCTGGAATACTTCAGAGGACGGAATAACGGTGGAATATGTTTCATAACAAGTGTTTGGAATTTAATGAAACGACATGATTGTGATAATGTGAAACAGCGCTTATTAGTGACAATATGAATATCCCCTCAATTTTCTGTCGCCCAATATAAATAACTGAGTGACTGTGAAGCTATGACTATATCTTGGTGGGTGTATACCTTGATCCCAACGCCGTGCGTAACACCTGTGGCCAGGTTTCCCCCACCCCTTTACCAAAACATAAACCACTTGTGGAAACCTTTGCGTTTCTAGTTATTACTGTGAAGGCACCGCATGCCTCTGTGCCACACCACACATGGTATGTAATATATCCTGTCATGTTCAGATGGTAAACATACAGTAAAAGCACAGCTGGCTGTCCTTTATTCCCATGTCATGTGGTTAGTTGATGCCTGGCGGAGGGGGTGTGGCAGGAAAGTGGGGAGGGAGCGGGGTAGCACCTCATCATTTCTGTTAACGCTTGTTTGGCTACACGTTATAGGCATTATTTCAGGCTAACGATACATTTCGCTATTTACAGGTATTAAATCAGTTGTACTATCAAATTTAGCATCATTACTGTGCGGTGTATTGCTAGACTACACTGTCAACAAAAATTAGAGATTACACTGCCAACAAAAATTACAGCATACACACACTCCACTTCCCCATCTCTACCCCCAATCCAATTACCCCCACCACCATCTGGTCTGACACAGTTGCCAGACTTGTGAAGCTATCCCTGCTGCTTCCACTTATCTGTTCGAATATTTACGGGGTTTGGAACGATGACACGACTTTTTTGGCTGACCATACACACCAAAACGCAAACACAGCTGCACACATCCTCCAACCTTATCTCAACACATGACATGAATGGCTCACCACAAACAAGCTCAAAATAGCCCCAGCCAAATCTACAGTGACCCTTCTCACAAACTGGACACAATCACATTCCACACCTCACCATAAACAACACTCCCCTACCACACACACACACACACACACACACACACACACACACACACACACACACACAAAATCCTTGGTGTAACATACATCAATGTCATTTAAACAACAAAACACAAACATTAAAAAAAAAAAAAAAAAAAACTCTCAATGCCCTGAGGTCACTTGCCCATACAACATTTGGACATGACAAAGAAACCACCACCACAGTATATGAACAATATATACGTTCAGTGATGAATTATGCAAGCCCTGCTTGGGCTCCTAACCTCACTAAATCACACTACAACACTCTACAGACCATACAGAACAAGGCCCTAAAAACAATCACAGGCTGCACAGCTATTACACCCACAGATCACGTACATCAAGAAACCAAAGTCCTCAAAGTCAAGGATCATCTAGACATGAGAAGAACCCAAATTCTCGCTGCAGCATCCACAAACCCACAACCTCTACTACACTACATGGCAGCACATCCACAAACACAAAGAAGATCAAAACAACACCCAGCACATGATATCACACACAAATACTGTCATCATTTCCTCATTGCCCGCCTCAGGCCAGCTTCCAGATGCATATCCATACTCAAATCACTCACCGCTCCATTCAGTCACTTAAAGACAACATACAGCTGCATGCATGACCTCCAGGATATCCACCCTTCTGAATCCTATCTCCCCTAGTGAGGACAGGGTCCACCTGGCCAGGCTGAGATGTGGGCATCATCCAGCCCTCTTAAGTTTCCAGAAGAGGCTGGATGACTCCGTCGCTGATGCCTGTCCTAAATGTAACACAGCATCCTGTACTATTAAGCACATTATGGAAGACTGTATTGCACATAATCACCTATGCCAACAACACAACATACACTCTTTGAGAGCTCTGTGGGAAAGCCCAGTCTTGGCCATGGCCTTCCTTGAGGGACTCGGAGCTGCTTGGCCAGACTGCCTAGGAAACAACAACTACTACTACTACAGATAGATAATACTGAAAAAGTACAAAGGGCAGCTACAAGATGGATACCAAGCTTAAGGGGTCTAAGCTACGAAGAAATACTAGAAAATTTGAATCCACCAACACTACAGGATAAGGAAAAGAGGAGACATGATTATGCTACATAAATGCATCTCAGAGGAAGAGAAAATAAGGCATAAATGAATATATAACCTATGGCAAAGCATCAGCCAAAGGAAACTGCAAAAACTACTTAAAAAAGAGAGGCAATAAAGACGTAAGGAAATTAAGTTTCCCCAACAGGGCAATTGATCATGGAATGCATTACCAAGTGAAGTAGTGTGTGCCAAAACTATTCACAAATTTATGGATACGTATGATTAAAATGGTAAGCCTGACTCATTACTGTAAATATACAATTAACTAACTTAATAACACACACACACACACACACACACACACACACACACACACACACACACACACACACACACACACCAAGCTCCTTGGTTTTCTTTTCATAGCCAATAATTGTGCTCTCCCTAATACATTATCAAAGCCCCTTAAAGTATGCAGTTTTTTAGCTTGTCCCTACATAAAAATTTAAGGCTCAAATCTGAAAATGACACACACACAAACAGCCGGAGAGAGAGGGACGTCCCAGGCATCGCTCCTGACCTTGAGTAGTTTCAGGAATTTTGTCTGTCCTGTCTCCTAGGGTCTTTCTTTAAATTTAAAATAATGAAAGTTGGTAGACTACCAAAAATGTAAAGATTTGTTGGCAATAGTATACATGAATGTTTGTGGCTTATTGGTAACAGCTGTTTAGGTACTTGATCGGTACGTTAAAGATGGCCGAAAATGTAAACAATGAGGGAATGGAATTTCAAGGATTTGATGCTAATACTAATGTCATGGACCTAGTGAAAACATTAATTATGAGGATTAGTGAACTCGAAAAAAAGTAGAGAATCTAGTGATAAAGGATGTGTCAGGAAATACGGAAACCACCATACAGAGTCTAATCCAGTCCAACGAAACAGCCAATGAAGAGATTAAGAATTTGAAGAGGGAGAATGTTGAACTGAGGAGGAAACTTGAAGAGAGTACTAATAAAACGGAGAAGGTGAGTAATGTACTAGAAGAACACAAGGCAAAGTGGGCACACGTAGAAGAAGAACAGAAAGAAGTGGTCAGCTTAAGAGAGATCATCCAGGAAGAAAGGGAAATGAACAAGAAAGAAATGGAAGAAAATGTAGTGAAAATACTGAAGAAAAATGAGAAAATAGTGAGAGAAACTGTAGAAAGGAACAGATGTGTGATAGTATTTGGAAACAGGGAAGAGGAAGAAAAGGTTAGGTTCGCAAGACTCGAGAGAGACACGAACATGGTGAGAGGAATATTAGGCAAGATTGACCCCGAAGGAAACAAGTGGGTAAAAGAAATTGAGGAAGTAAGGAGGATAGGGCCTTATAAGAAAGGGGAAACAAGACCAATGAGAGTCAAGTTTACATCAGAAAGTGTAATAAATGAGATACTTAAAGTGACCTGGAAAGTAAGCAAAGAGGCGGGGGATGGAAAATATTATAATAAGAAAAGATCTGAATGAAGAAGAAAGAGAAGCTTTAAAATCATTAAAGGAAGAAGTAAAGGAAAAAAATGATAAGAGGACAGAGGAAGAACGTAATACTTTTTTTGGAGAGTATTGGATATGAAAGTAAGGAAATGGTATTTAAGGAAATAGAAGTGAAGGAAATTAGGGGGATGGTTGTGAAAGATCAGAAGTTGAGGAAGTGGTACGGACAGAGAGTAGGAGAGAAGAGGGTATTAATAATGTCAAAAATAATTTGAAGGTGATATATACTAATGTTGATGGTTTCATATCGACAAGGATCGAAATTAATGATTTCTTGAGAGAACATGAACCTGATGTCATGTGCTTTGTAGAGACCAAATTAAGAGAAGATATTGATGTTCATTTGGGAGATGGTAAATACAAACTGTGGAGAAAAGACAGAAAAGAAAAAAAGGGAGGAGGAGTGATGATAGCAGTGAAGAACAACATAAATGTAGATACTGTGGAAATGGGAGAAGGCAGGGCTGAAGTGATATATATGAAATTAGAAACTGGAGAGAATGTTAAGAGAGATATGGCGGTAGTGTATGTTCCCCCAAAGACGAGAGCATGGAAGGATGACGAATACCATGAGTTGTTGTCAGATATGGCTAGCTACTTGCAAAAAATAATTGAGAAAAGCAATAATATAATTTTGGTGGGTGACTTTAATTGTAAAGAGGTGAACTGGGAGGAATGGTACTCGGGAGGCAGCGAGGATTCATGGGGTACTATGTTATTAAATATAATAATGAATAATGTGATGACGCAGTGGGTCAAAGAAGAGACACGGTTTCGAGGTGAGGACACACCAGCAAGGTTAGATTTACTGTTCACCAAAGAACCTGATGTAATAGAATCATTGGAATATCTCTGTCCTTTGGGAAAAAGTGATCACGTGGTCATTGAGTTCCAGATGTTAATAGGAAACGTCGAGCCAAGAGACGAGCTTCATAGACAGGAAGATACAACTTTGGCAAAGCAAATTTTACAGGATTGAGAAACTTTTTGAAAATGCGGATTGGAGAAAATTCAGAGAAGCAAGAGAGATACAGAGGAAGTGGGATATCTTTCTAGACCTCTATAATTTGGGAGTGGAAAAATTTGTACCAAGAGTAAGAGGGAAGGAAAACAGGAAAAAGGAGTGGTTTAATAGAAGGTGTATGATAGCCAAAAAAGAGAGAGATAAGGCGTGGAACAATTGGAGAAAGAGAGGTAACGACAGAACAAAGGAAGAATATAAAAGAACAAGAAACGAATACACAAGAATACGTAGGGAAGAAGAAAGGAATTTTGAAAAAGGTATAATTGACAAATGCAAGGATGAACCCAAACTGTTTTATAGATTTGTTAATGGCAAACTGAAACAAAAGGAAGGAATCACCAAGCTGAAAGTAGATGGAGAGGTCTTTAATGATGCGGCAATGCAAGCAGAAATAATGAACAAACGTTTCCAGTCAGTTTTCACTAAAGAAAAGGAGCTTGTGGAAGGGGAGGGAGTGATTAGAAATGTTCCGGTGATGAAAGATATAAAAGTGGAGGTGCAGGAAGTGTATAAATTACTGGAAACTCAAGATGTAAGGAAAGCCCCAGGACCTGATGGAATTTCTAATTGGGTACTGAAGGAATGCAGAGAACAACTGGCGGATAAAATTCACAGCTTAATTGTATGCTCACTGGAAGAGGGGAAAGTGCCAAAAGAATGGAAGAGGGCAAATGTGGTACCAATTTACAAGGGAGGAAACAGGGAAGAACCCCTGAATTATAGACCAGTGTCTCTAACCAGCATGGTCGCAAAATTGTGTGAGAGAATCCTGAAAGACAGATGGATAAAATATCTGGAAGAGATGAATATTTTGGCTGAATGTCAGTTTGGATTCAGAAGTGGAAGGTCATGTGTTTCAAACTTGATGAGCTTTTACTCAAGAGCGATTGATGTGGTACAGGAGAGAGATGGTTGGGTGGATTGTGTGTACTTAGACTTAGAGAAGGCCTTTGACAAGGTACCTCATAAGAGACTAATGTGGAAACTAGAATATATAGGAGGACTAAAGGGGAAACTTCTGGAATGGATGAGAGACTTTTTGAGAGACAGACAAATGAGGACAGTAATAAAGGAAAAGATGTCTGGATGGAGGGAAGTAACAAGTGGAGTCCCTCAAGGCTCAGTGTTGGCGCCAGTAATGTTCCTGATTTATGTAAATGATATGGTAGATGGAGTGAACAGTTATGCGAGTCTGTTTGCTGATGATGTAAAGATCTTGAGGAAGATAGAGGTTGAGGAGGATTGTAAAATACTGCAGGAGGATTTGGATAGGATACACAATTGGAGCCGGACGTGGGAAATGAAATTTAATGTAAAGAAATGTAAAATATTGGAAATGGGTAAAAGTACCAGGAGACCATCACTGAATTATTTTTTGGGTAATGAATTAATCACAAAAAGGAGAGAAGAGAAAGATTTGGGAGTGCTGGTCCAAGATAGTTTGTCACCAGAAAAGCACATTAACAAGATAGTTGGAGAGACTTATAAGCTCTTGACTAACATAAGAGTAGCATTTCATTATATGGATGAGGAAATGATGAAAAAATTGATAGTGGCCATGATCCGCCCCAGGTTAGAATATGCAGCGGTAGTGTGGTCCCCACACAAAAAGAAAGATATAAACAAGATTGAGAGAATACAAAGAACAGCAACCAAGATGGTCCCCAGTCTGACAGACCTGTCATACAGAGAGAGGCTGGAAAAACTGGATTTGCCTTCGTTAGAGGAAAGGAGAAAGAGGGGAGACATGATTGCGGTGTTCAGGACCATGGTGGGAGTAGATAAAATTGACAAAGAAGATCTGTTTGTATGGGATAAGAGAGCAACAAGAGGACATGGAATGAAATTGAAAAAGTCAAGCTGTTTGAAGGATATCAAGAAATATAGCTTTCCTTACAGAAGTATAGACTTATGGAATAGCCTGGACAAAGAGATCGTCCAGTCTAAAAACATAAACGAGTTTAAAGTTAAATTCGACTTATTGAGAAACAGCGACGGAAACCCACGAGCATAGTACATTCCGTGTATATCACAATTAGGTATATTCTTAAATATTTGGAACGACTTAGACAAAGAGGTGGTGCATGAGAAAAACATTCATGTGTGTAAAGGTAGACTTGATAAATGTGGATATGGAGACAGGACAACACGAGCATTGCTCAATTCCTGTATACTACAAATAGGTAAATACAAATAGGTAAATACACACACACAAAATCCTTGGTGTAACATACATCAATGTCATTTAAACAACAAAACACAAACATTAAAAATAAAAAATAAAAAAACTCTCAATGCCCTGAGGTCACTTGCCCATACAACATTTGGACATGACAAAGAAACCACCACCACAGTATATGAACAATATATACGTTCAGTGATGAATTATGCAAGCCCTGCTTGGGCTCCTAACCTCACTAAATCACACTACAACACTCTACAGACCATACAGAACAAGGCCCTAAAAACAATCACAGGCTGCACAGCTATTACACCCACAGATCACGTACATCAAGAAACCAAAGTCCTCAAAGTCAAGGATCATCTAGACATGAGAAGAACCCAAATTCTCGCTGCAGCATCCACAAACCCACAACCTCTACTACACTACATGGCAGCACATCCACAAACACAAAGGAAGATCAAAACAACACCCAGCACATGATATCACACACAAATACTGTCATCATTTCCTCATTGCCCGCCTCAGGCCAGCTTCCAGATGCATATCCATACTCAAATCACTCACCGCTCCATTCAGTCACTTAAAGACAACATACAGCTGCATGCATGACCTCCGGATATCCACCCTTCTGAATCCTATCTCCCTAGTGAGGACAGGGTCCACCTGGCCAGGCTGAGATGTGGGCATCATCCAGCCCTCTTAAGTTTCCAGAAGAGGCTGGATGACTCCGTCGCTGATGCCTGTCCTAAATGTAACACAGCATCCTGTACTATTAAGCACATTATGGAAGACTGTATTGCACATAATCACCTATGCCAACAACACAACATACACTCTTTGAGAGCTCTGTGGGAAAGCCCAGTCTTGGCCATGGCCTTCCTTAGGGACTCGGAGCTGCTTGGCCAGACTGCCTAGGAAACAACAACTACTACTACTACAGATAGATAATACTGAAAAAGTACAAAGGGCAGCTACAAGATGGATACCAAGCTTAAGGGGTCTAAGCTACGAAGAAATACTAGAAAATTTGAATCCACCAACACTACAGGATAAGGAAAAGAGGAGACATGATTATGCTACATAAATGCATCTCAGAGGAAGAGAAAATAAGGCATAAATGAATATATAACCTATGGCAAAGCATCAGCCAAAGGAAACTGCAAAAACTACTTAAAAAAGAGAGGCAATAAAGACGTAAGGAAATTAAGTTTCCCCAACAGGGCAATTGATCATGGAATGCATTACCAAGTGAAGTAGTGTGTGCCAAAACTATTCACAAATTTATGGATACGTATGATTAAAATGGTAAGCCTGACTCATTCCTGTAAAGATACAATTAAGTAAGGTAAGAACACACACACACACACACACACACACACACACACACACACACACACACACACACACACACACACACCAAGCTCCTTGGTCTTCTTTTCATAGCCAATAATTGTGCTCTCCCTAATACATTATCAAAGCCCCTTAAGTATGCAGTTTTTTAGCTTGTCCCCTACATAAAAATTTAAGGCTCAAATCTGAAAATGACACACACACAAACAGCCGGAGAGAGAGGACGTCCCAGGCATTGCTCCTAACCTTGAGTAGTTTCAGGAATTTTGTCTGTCCTGTCTCCTAGGGTCTTTCTTTAAATTTAAAATAATGAAAGTTAGTAGACTACCAAAAATGTAAAGATTTGTTGGAAATAGTATACATGAATGTTTGTGGCGTATTCGGTAACAGCTGTTTGGGTACTTTACCGGTACGTTAAACATGGCCGAAAATGTAAACAATGAGGGAATGGAATTTCAAGGATTTGATGCTAATACTAATGTCATGGACCTGGTGAAAACATTAATTATGAGGATTAGTGAACTCGAAAAAAAAGTAGAGAATCTAGTGATAAAGGATGTGTCAGGAAATACGGAAACCACCATACAGAGTCTAATCCAGTCCAACGAAACAGCCAATGAAGAGATTTAGAATTTGAAGAGGGAAAATGTTGAACTGAAGAGGAAACTTGAAGAGAGTACTAATAAAACGGAGAAGGTGGGTAATGTATTAGAAGAACACAAGGCAAAGTGGGCACACGTAGAAGAAGAACAGAAAGAAGTGGTCAGCTTAAGAGAGATCATCCAGGAAGAAAGGGAAATGAACAAGAAAGAAATGGAAGAAAATGTAGTGAAAATACTGAAGAAAAATGAGAAAATAGTGAGAGAAACTGTAGAAAGGAACAGATGTGTGGTAGTATTTGGAAACAGGGAAGAGGAAGAAAAGGTTAGGTTCGCAAGACTCGAGAGAGATACGAACATGATGAGAGGAATATTAGGCAAGATTGACCCCGAAGGAGACAAGTGGGTAAAAGAAATTGAGGAAGTAAGGAGGATAGGGCCTTATAAGAAAGGGGAAACAAGACCAATGAGAGTCAAGTTGTCATCAGAAAGTGTAATAAATGAGATACTTAAAGTGACCTGGAAATTAAGCAAAGAGGCGGGGATGGAAAATATTATAATAAGAAAAGATCTGAATGAAGAAGAAAGAGAAGTTTTAAAATCATTAAAGGAAGAAGTAAAGGAAAAAAATGATAAGAGGACAGAGGAAGAACGTAATACTTTTTTTTGGAGAGTATTGGATATGAAAGTAAGGAAATGGTATTTAAGGAAATAGAAGTGAAGGAAACTAGGGGGGATGGTTGTGAAAGATCAGAAGTTGAGGAAGTGGTACGGACAGAGAGTAGGAGAGAAGAGGGTATTAATAATGTCAAAAATAATTTGAAGGTGATATATACTAATGTTGATGGTTTCATATCGACAAGGATCGAAATTAATGACTTCTTGAGAGAACATGAACCTGATGTCATGTGCTTTGTAGAGACCAAATTAGGAGAAGATATTGATGTTCATTTGGGAGATGGTAAATACAAACTGTGGAGAAAAGACAGAAAAGAAAAAAAGGGAGGAGGAGTGATGATAGCAGTGAAGAACAACATAAATGTAGATACTGTGGAAATGGGAGAAGGCAGGGCTGAAGTGATATATATGAAATTAGAAACTGGAGAGAATGTTAAGAGAGATATGGCGGTAGTGTATGTTCCCCCAAAGACGAGAGCATGGAAGGATGACGAATACCATGAGATGTTGTCAGATATGGCTAGCTACTTGCAAAAAATAATTGAGAAAAGCAATAATATAATTTTGGTGGGTGACTTTAATTGTAAAGAGATGAACTGGGAGGAATGGTACTCGGGAGGCAGCGAGGATTCATGGGGTACTATGTTATTAAATATAATAATGAATAATGTGATGACGCAGTGGGTCAAAGAAGAGACACGGTTTCGAGGTGAGGACACACCAGCAAGGTTAGATTTACTGTTCACCAAAGAACCCGATGTAACAGAATCATTGGAATATCTCTGTCCTTTGGGAAAAAGTGATCATGTGGTCATTGAGTTCCAGATGTTAATAGGAAACGTCGAGCCAAGAGATGAGCTTCATAGACAGGGAAGATACAACTTTGGCAAAGCAAATTTTACAGGATTGAGAAACTTTTTTGAAAATGCGGATTGGAGAAAATTCAGAGAAACAAGAGAGATACAGAGGAAGTGGGATATCTTTCTAGACCTCTATAATTTGGGAGTGGAAAAATTTGTACCAAGAGTAAGAGGGAAGGAAAACAGGAAAATGGAGTGGTTTAATAGAAGGTGTATGATAGCCAAAAAAGAGAGAGATAAGGCGTGAAACAATTGGAGAAAGAGAGGTAACGACAAAACAAAGGAAGAATATAAAAGAACAAGAAACGAATACACAAGAATACGTAGGGAAGAAGAAAGGAATTTTGAAAAAGGTATAATTGACAAATGCAAGGATGAACCCAAACTGTTTTATAGATTTGTTAATGGCAAACTGAAACAAAAGGAAGGAATCACCAAGCTGAAAGTAGATGGAGAGGTCTTTAAGGATGCGGCAATGCAAGCAGAAATAATGAACAAACGTTTCCAGTCAGTTTTCACTAAAGAAAAGGAGCTTGTGGAAGGGGAGGGAGTGATTAGAAATGTTCCAGTGATGAAAGATATAAAAGTGGAGGTGCAGGAAGTGTATAAATTACTGGAAACTCAAGATGTAAGGAAAGCCCCAGGACCTGATGGAATTTCTAATTGGGTACTGAAGGAATGCAGAGAACAACTGGCGGATAAAATTCACAGCTTAATTGTATGCTCACTGGAAGAGGGGAAAGTACCAAAAGAATGGAAGAGGGCAAATGTGGTACCAATTTACAAGGGAGGAAACAGGGAAGAACCCCTGAATTATAGACCAGTGTCTCTAACCAGCATGGTCACAAAATTGTGTGAGAGAATCCTGAAAGACAGATGGATCAAATATCTGGAAGAGATAAATATTTTGGCTGAATGTCAGTTTGGATTCAGAAGTGGAAGGTCATGTGTTTCAAATTTGTTGAGCTTTTACTCAAGAGCAATTGATGTGGTACAGGAGAGAGATGGTTGGGTGGATTGTGTGTACTTAGACTTAGAGAAGGCCTTTGACAAGGTACCTCATAAGAGACTAATGTGGAAACTAGAATATATAGGAGGACTAAAGGGGAAACTTCTGGAATGGATGAGAGACTTTTTGAGAGACAGACAAATGAGGACAGTAATAAAGGAAAAGATGTCTGGATGGAGGGAAGTAACAAGTGGAGTCCCTCAAGGCTCAGTGTTGGTGCCAGTAATGTTCCTGATTTACGTAAATGATATGGTAGATGGAGTGAACAGTTATGCGAGTCTGTTTGCTGATGATGTAAAGATCTTGAGGAAGATAGAGGTTGAGGAGGATTGTAAAATATTGCAGGAGGATTTGGATAGGATACACAATTGGAGCCGGACGTGGGAAATGCAATTTAATGTAAAGAAATGTAAAATATTGGAAATGGGTAAAAGTACCAGGAGACCATCACTGAATTATTTTTTGGGTAATGAATTAATCACAAAAAGGAGAGAAGAGAAAGATTTGGGAGTGCTGGTCCAAGATAGTTTGTCACCAGAAAAGCACATTAACAAGATAGTTGGAGAGACTTATAAGCTCTTGACTAACATAAGAGTAGCATTTCATTATATGGATGAGGAAATGATGAAAAAATTGATAGTGGCCATGATCCGCCCCAGGTTAGAATATGCAGCGGTAGTGTGGTGCCCACACAAAAAGAAAGATATAAACAAGATTGAGAGAATACAAAGAACAGCAACCAAGATGGTCCCCAGTCTGACAGACCTGTCATACAGAGAGAGGCTGGAAAAACTGGATTTGCCTTCGTTAGAGGAAAGGAGAAAGAGGGGAGACATGATTGCGGTGTTCAGGACCATGGTGGGAGTAGATAAAATTGACAAAGAAGATCTGTTTGTATGGGATAAGAGAGCAACAAGAGGACATGAAATGAAATTGAAAAAGTCAAGCTGCTTGAAGGATATCAAGAAATATAGCTTTCCTTACAGAAGTATAGACTTATGGAATAGCCTGGACAAAGAGATCGTCCAGTCTAAAAACTTAAACGAGTTTAAAGTTAAATTCGACTTATTGAGAAACAGCGACGGAAACCCACGAGCATAGTACATTCCGTGTATATCACAATTAGGTATATTCTTAAATATTTGGAACGACTTAGACAAAGAGGTGGTGCATGAGAAAAACATTCATGTGTGTAAAGGTAGACTTGATAAATGTGGATATGGAGACAGGACAACACGAGCATTGCTCAATTCCTGTATACTACAAATAGGTAAATACAAATAGGTAAATACACACACAGCTGTTTGAACTACGGTACCACAGGTGAGTAAGATGCACAAATATAAGTAAAAACTTTTTTCTTTTTCTCAGTTTTAACACAACAGGACCATCAAAAAGTGAAGCAGATCTGGAAGGAACTAGGAAGAAGGAAAGGGGTAGAAAACAGGATGATTTCAACCAGGAATTGGTTGAAATGGAAACATTCAACAAATTAGTAGAAAGGGTAAACAGATTGGAAAGGGCATTTCAAAGTGAAATGGATGAAATTAAGAAGCAATTACATATGCAGAAGGAGGAAAATGAAAAATTAATAAAGGAATTAAACAACAAAGACACAACAATAGATGAACTGTCAGTTAAGGTGGGTTCACTTAAAAGGAAGATTGGTGAAATGGCAAGTACAGTTGTCAACCATGAGAGTATTACGGAGAAGTTCAGAAATGAAACTGAGACAAATAGGCAAGCAAGTAGTCTGTTAAACCTAAATATTCATATGGAAGAAAAGATAACCCAGGTGAATGAAGTGATGCAAAGTTATAAAGATGATGTGGAAACTACATACAGGTATGTTGAAATGGTGAAAGTAAGGAAAGATTTAGAACAAGAGTTGAAGAAAAAAGCATTAGAAAGGAAGTGAAAAAAATAATCCAAAACAACCCAAAATTGGTCAAAGGTGCAGCAGGTATCAATAAATCTATAGTAATCACTGGTATAGAGGAGGAATAAATAAAAAACAAAATTTCAAGAGACAAAAAGGAGATGGCAAATATAATGAGCATATTGAAGGAAGTACCAGAAGAATTCTGTAACAAAGACATAGAGGAACACAAAAGGCTAGGGAAATATGAGAGAAATAAGTCAAGGCCACTGAAAGTAACCTTCCAGAGTGTGAACACTGTGGAGGCAATACAATACTAAAAAATGCAAACAAACTTATGGAAAAAGAGGAATTTAAAAAAGTATGGATAAAAAAATGCTTAACCCAAGAGGAATTGGGAAAACTAAAAGACAAAAGAAAGGAAGCAGAAACAAAGAACAAGGAAAGATCAGAGGAAGAGAAGAGTACATTTTTTTACAAAGTAAGTGGATTGCAGGTACTAAAGTGGCACATAACCAACAGGGAACAAAAAGGAGGAAGGTAGGAGACTCAAGTTATGGCAAGTATGTAAACAAGATGGTTCGGTTGATGTGCTCAAATGTACATGGAATGGTGTCTATATTATCAAAGATAAAAGATTACATCAAAGAAAAGGAACCACACATTATTTGCATACATGAAACAAAATTAAGCCCAAAGATATCAAACAATACCCTAAACACAGAGGAATACAATATATGGAGAAGAGACAGAAATTTCAGAAAGGGAGGAGGAATTATAATCTTAACAATGAAAAATCTACAAGTCAAAGAAATAAAACTAGATATACCTTCACATGCTGAGCTGAATGCATTGGAAATTAACACATCTGAAGGGAAATTAATTGTGGCAAATTTATACATGCCACCCAAAACAAACACTTGCGAAATAGGCGAATATGAAGACCTGGCAGAAAGTACAATTCAAAGCTTAAGAACAATTACATAGAATGGAAGAGAAATCTGAAAGAATTATATTAACTGGGAAGAGGTTGTGTAGATCAGATATTTATTCTTAGATCTTTAGTGGAAAAGTTTCTAGAGAAGGGAAAGAAGTTGTATGCGTCTTTCATGGATTTGCAGAAAGCATATGACAGGGTGGATAGACAAGGATTGTGGAAAGTGTTAAGAATATATGGAGTAGATAGGAAGTTGTTGAATGCTGTGAAGAGTATGTACGATGGTGCGAAGGCTGCAGTGCGTGTGGATGGTGAACTAAGTGAATTTTTCTCTTTGAAAGTTGGTTTGAAACAGGGATGTGTCATGTCTCCATGGCTGTTCAATCTGTACATGGATGGGGTAATAAAAGAGGTACAAGGTAGGGTAGTGGATGTTGGAGTGGCCCTGGTGAGAGAGGATAGTGTTTGGAAACTTCCTGTACTGTTGTTTGCAGATAATACTGTGTTGTTGAGTAAAGACGAAGGGGAGCTGCAAGGCTTGGTGGATGAGTTTGAGAGAGTGTGTAAGAAACGGAATCTAAAGGTGAATGTAGGGAAGAGTAAAGTGATGGTCTTTGAGAGAGGTGAAGTTAGTGAATGTACAGCGAGTTTGGATGGTGAGGAATTGGAAAATGTGAGTATGTTTAAGTACTTGGGTAGTGTGATGAGTAAGGACGGAGGTTTGGAGGGTGAAGTGCTTGAAAGGGTACAGCAGGGAAGAAAAGTTGCTGGTTCTTTGAAAGCAGTGATAAGAAACAGGGAAGTGAGCATGGACGTGAAAAAGTTACTACATGACAGTATTGTGATACCAACTCTAACGTACGGAAGTGAAGCTTGGACATTGTTGGAAGGACACAAGTCAAGAGTGAGAGCAGTGGAAATGAGTTATTTAAGAGAAGCCTGTGGAGTCACATGGAGAGACAGGCTGACGAATGAGGATATAAAGGAGCGTTGTGGTGTGGATGTGGATGTGATAGGAAGCGTTATGAGGAACACACTAAGGTGGTTTGGCCATGTGGAGAGAATGGAGGGTGAAAGACTGACGGAGAGAGTGTATGTGAGTGAGGTGGAGGGGGGAAGAGGGAAGGGGAGGCCGAGGATGAGATGGAGGGATGGAGTGGAAAGGTATATGAGAGAGGGGTGTGTGAGTTGGGAGCAGGGCAGTGAAATGGCGGGGGACAGGGCGACTTGGAGGCGATTTGTTTGTGGCCACCCCAAACGGGATTGAGGCGTCTGGCAATAGATAGATAGATAGATCAATTCAAATATAAATTGGAATACTCTAGATGTAAAATGCCATGAATGCTGCTCGGATCAAAAGCTCCTAGATCTTGTACAGGAGTTTTTCCTAACACAGTATGTAAAGTAAAACACCAGAAAAAGAGGACTTGATGATCCATCACTACTAGATCTTACATTTACCAGGCAAGAAAATGAAACTGACAGTATAATGTATCACCCCCCCATTTGGCAAAAGCAACCATGCAGTATTAAATTGTAACTTCTGGATTGTATATGACATTACCAGCAATGAGAGTTACAAAAAGAGTCCACATTGCAAAATGGGCAACTATCGTGACCTGAAGAAGTACTTCTTAGAAACAGATTGGGAAAAAGAACTTAGAGGGCAATATTTAAGTCTTATACAGTAAAAGTCCTATTATTCGGCAGCTGATTGTTCGGCAGATCCGACATTTCGGCAGTTTTGAGAAATAGTCCCATTTACAAAAATCATTGATTGTTCGGCAGATGTCCGGAATCATCTCGGCAGTCTAGGAAGTGTTATCTGTGGCTTGTAGGCCTAATGTTTCATTACACTTCTGTATGTTCACTAATTTCTATATTTTTATTCAGATTCAGATATAGTACTGTATTGATAACAATATTGCACAGTATCATACACTACAGTAACCACCCCCACCAAATTAGCGAGGGTTACGTTCCAAGCCCCCACGCTAATTCTTGAAATTCTTTTTCTTGATGCCTTCCTGAAAATGACACTTACCGGTAACTGAGTAGCCCATGAACCACTGACACTGTAATGCATTACCCATAAATAAATGTTGCTTGTTAAATCAGTTTTCCCGTTGTTTTTAGCTGTACCGTTGTGACAGCTCTAGTATTTTTATTCCTCAGCATAATGGTGGAAGGGACTGTCCTGTTTAACTGAACCTAACCTAACCGAGTTTAACTGTACCTGATAATTTAACCAAACCTAACCTAACCTAAAGTCAGAAAAATACTTAAAAATAAACTGGAGGAATATGAATTGCTAAGGTCTCTCTGATGAAAGTTAAACGTACATTTAGTGCTCATTCTTTTGTTTGCTTTTGTGCTTAACGTGAAAGAGAGAGCATTGATGCAAATAGTAATATATCCTATTAACCCCTTAATAACCTCCGGCACTGAACAACCTTTTACAGTACCGATGTCAGTGATGTTAAGTTAGTGTGAGCTATGAAGAAAACTGAACAATTATGGGGAAGGAACGAAGGTCACGGGTATGTTTACATGACTACGCTACGATTCCAAGCAGTTAGGCGGTCGGTTAATCTCAGATGTTTTCGCCCATTTGGTAAATACACCGTAACTTCATTAATCTTTCCGTGACTCATAGCGAATCATAGCATGGGTTTAGGAAGCTAAATAACACATTTCTAAGTGAGCCAGACGATTATCTTCCCATCTTTAAGAAAAATAAATTGATTTCAGAAGAATGGAAGAACTTTACGTACTCAGAGAGGGATTTCATTTCTTCCATTTTCTTACAAGATGTGAAGATAATCGTCTGGCGCACCTAGAAATGTGTTATTTAGCTTCCTAAACCCATGCTATGATTCGCTACGATTGACTGGAGAACTGATAAAGTTACAGTGCATTTACCAAATGGGCGAAAACATCTGCGATTAACTGACCCCCTGACTGCTTGGAATCGTAGCTTAGAGTTGTGTAAACATACCAGTGACCTTCGTTCTATTCCCATAATTGTTCACAGTTTTTCCATAGCTCACTAACTCGACATCGGTACTGTAAAGGGTTGTTTAATGTCGGAGGTTATTAAGGGGTTAATGGAATACATTACTGTTTCCATCAGTACTCTCCTTTCACATGTAAACAAAAAAATGAACAAAAGAGTGAGTGCTAAATGTAAGTTATAACTTTCATCAGAAAGACCTTACCAATTCAGATCCCTTTATTTTATGCAATTTTCCGACTACAGTAGAAGTCTGATTTTTCGGCATCCATGGGACCAGGCAAGTGCCGAAAAATCAAAATTGCCAAATTATCAAAAACCCTGCCCACTCAGTACCTTATATGTTTCGGTGAACACTATCATCACTACTCATATCATTACAAATGTGTTTGGAGAGAGTACTGTATACTGTTTGATACTGTACAATACTGTAATGAATACAGTACTATACATGAATATGAAAAATAAAGAAATTAGTGAACATACTGTATATAAATATAATGGTACAGTAGGCCTACAAGTTCACATGCACTTCTATCTATCTATCTATAGCCCGACGCCCTAATCCCGCAAAGGGTGGCCGCAGACAAAACGCCTCCAAGTCACTCTGTCACCCACCATTTGACTCCCCTCCCCCCAACTCACCCCCCCCTCCCTCATATACCTCTCAACTCCATCCCTCCACCTCATCCTCGGTCTACCCCTCCCTCTCCCTCCCTCCACCTCACCTACATACACCCTCTTGGTCAGTCTTTCATTCTCCATTCTCTCCACATGTCCAAACCACCTCAGTGTATTTCTCCTAATCTTTTCAACCACATCCACATCTACCCCACAACGTTCCTTCACTTCTTCATTCGTCAACCTGTCCCTCCACGTCACTCCACATGCTCCTCTCAAGTAACTCATTTCCACTGCTCTCACTCTTGACTTGTTCCCCTCTTGCAAGGTCCACGCCTCGCTTCCATACGTCAGGGTAGGGATCACAATACCATCATGCAGTGACTTCTTAACTTCCATACTCACCTCCCTATTTCTCATCACTGCTTTCAGTGTACCAACAACCTTTCTTCCCTGCTGTACCCTTTCACGTACTTCATCCCCCAAAGTTCCATCCTTACTCATCACACTACCCAAGTACTTGAATGCACTCACATTCTCCATATCCTCACCATCCAACCTCACTGCACACTCTGTGACTTCATTCCTCTCAAACACCATAACTTTACTTTTGTTTACATTAACTTTCAGCTTCCTCCTCCTACACACTGTCCCAAATTCATTCACCAGACCTTGCAACTCCCATTCATCTTCACTCAACAATACTGTATCATCAGCAAACAGCAACACCGGAAGCTTCCAAATCTCACCCTCATTCATTAGGGCCACCCCCACATCCACTGCCCTACCTTGCACCTCCTTTACAACCCCATCCATATATATATTAAACAGCCATGGAGACATCACACAACCCTGTTTCAGTCCCACACTGAGATCAAAGAACTCACTCAGCTCACCATCCACTCGCACCTTAGCCCTAGCTCCCTCGTACATACTCTTCACAGCACTCAACAATTTCCCCTCCACTCCATATATTCTTAATACCTTCCACATACCTTGCCTATCTATTCTGTCATAAGCTTTCTCCAAGTCCATGAAGGCAGCATACACTTTCCTTCCCTTCTCTAGATACTTCTCCACTAAACATCTTAGAACAAATATCTGATCTACACACCCTTTTCCCTTCCTAAATCCCCCTTGTTCTTCTCCAACTAGCTCCTCTGTCATATGCCTAACCCTATCAATGAGTATTCTACCATATATTTTACCAGTCACACTAAGAAGGCAAATACCCCTATGGTTACCACATACTTCTCTCTCCCCTTTTCCTTTGTACAGAGGAACAATTATACCTGATTTCCAGTCCTCTGGAACCCTTCCCTCTTCCCAAGCCAATCTACACAACTTCCATATCCACTCCACAACAATCTCACCCCCATACCTAAGCATTTCACCACACACTCCATCAATTCCTGGGGCCTTTCCCAGCTTAATCTTCTTCATCGCTTCCACTACTTCCGACCTACTGATCTCTTCCTCCCTCCTCTCATCTCTTCTTCTCCCAGCCATTCCCCAACCACTTATACTCACACTGCTCTCACTCTCTACATTCAACAAATCCTCAAAGTGCTCCTTCCATCTCCTCAATTTCTCTCTCTTCTCCACCAACAATCTATTATTCCTATCTTTCACTCCCCTACTATTTCCCCTTTTACACTGCCTTATTTTCTTTACCTCCTTCGAAAACAATTTCTTACTCTCCCTCCATTTCACACTCAGATTCCTCCCAAACTCTTCATCCACTTTCTTCTTACTCTCCTTCACCAGTCTCTTAACCTCCCTTCTCCTGCTCACATATACCTCTCTCTTCTCTCTCTCATCTTCTCCCCTACCTCTACTCGCCAACCATTCACCATATGCCTTCTTCTTTTGTTCCACAGCTCGTTTCACCTCATCATTCCACCATGCTGTCCCTTGCACACCCTTGCATCTCCTCCTCACTCCACAAACCGCCTCACACGCTGCGCTTATCTCTTCCGTGAATATCTTACATACGTCTTCCACCCCTTCCATCTGCTCTAGCTCATACCTTCCCAAACTTTCTTCCACTATGCTCTTATACTCTGTCATTTTCTCACTATCTTGCAATTTCTCCACTCTTCTCACAGGAGCTGCTTCCTCCTGTCTTCCCCTTCGTCTCCTCAACCACTTTCTTTGCAGCTCTACCTTGGCCATCACTAAGTGATGGTCCGAGACTCCATTCCCCCACCCTCTCCACCCCCTTGCATCCAACACTTGTCTTCTCATTCGCTCATCCACACACACGTAGTCTATCATTGCCTTTCGTTCAACAAGTTCACCATCCATCCTCCTCATTACTCTCCATGTATACCGGTGGATCATCTTATGACGAAAGTAGGTGTTGGCTATTGCCAACCCCTTACCAGCACAGATGTCCACCAAAGCACTACCATTCCCATCTACTTCAGCTGGCACACCCCACTGACCAACCACTCCATCCACTCGTACATTCCCAACTTTGCCATTCATGTCTCCAATCAACAGCACTCTCTCGCTCCTCTCAAACTTGTCCATACATGCTTCTACTCTCGCCCAAAACTCATCTTTCACTCTTGCCACTCGCACTTACATAAACTTATAGTAGGTTCCTTATTTACATATGTACAATAGAAGGGGTTGATTGGAGTCTGCTACTGGTGGAAGAAGTCCCCAGCAGTAGAGGGGATGAAAAAAATCGGAAAATCTGCCAAACGATCAGAGATTTTCGTAAATGGGACTATTTCTCAAAACTGCCGAAATGTCAGATTTGCCGGGGAATTGGATGCCGAAGAATTGGACTTTTACTGTATTTTATTTTGTTTGGAAAAAGTACTGTATACAGTCCTCACTCCAAACATATTTGTAATAATATAAGTAGTGATGAGTTCACCAATACAAGTGATATACTGAGCTGGTAGGTAATATTCCGTATCATTTCGGCCATCCAGGAAGTGTTATCTGATTGTAGGCCTACTGTGTCATTACCCTTGTATATGTTCACTAATTTATATATACATATATATATATATATATATATATATATATATATATATATATTTCAGATTCAGGTATAGTACTGTATTGATTGCAGTATTGTACAGTATACAGTACTCTCTCCAAACACAGTTGTAATACCGTACCATAAGTGGTGATGAGTGTTCACCAATATATTTAAGGTACTGGGTGGGTAGGTTTTTGATTATTCGGCAAATCTAATTTCTCGGCATCATCCTGGTCCCATAGATGCCGAATAATGGGACTTGTACTGTATATAGAAAATTCTGTGATCTTTATGAAATAGGAGTCCAAAATTACATCCCACAGCACAAAGCAACAGAAATGAAAATAAAGACATGACTTAATACAGAATGTAAAAAATCAAAAGAAAAAAGAGACTTTCTGTGGGACAGATACAGAAGACACAACAGTGAGAGGGTATATAACAACTATAAACATGCAAGAAATGATTATACAAAGATAAGGAGGAAGGCACAGAGACAGTTTGAGGAGGACATTATAAATAAATGCAGTGATCAACCTAAGCTTTTTTACAGCTACATCCAAGGCAGAACCAAAGTTAAAGATAAAATACAGTGCATTACGGATGAGGGGATCATCTATACACAAGAGAAAAGTATTTGTGTGCTAAGCCGACTCTGTGCCTACTTTACCCCTGCAAAGATGTTGACTTTACACATGGGTTTTATTCACCCCTGTGGAGAGTACAACTCTTATGTGTGAGAAGGCTCCCAACATACAGCTCTTCTCAACAGGGTGGACTCAAGGGCTCTTCGTCTCATTAACTCTCCTCCTCTCACAGGCTTCCTTCAACCTCTGTCTCTTCACCGCACCTCTGCATTTTTATCATTTTCTATTGATACTTCAATAGTCACTACTCCTCTGAACTGTCTGCTTGCATTCCTCCACCTCTACGACGGGCACATAGCACCCATCTAGCAACAAACTCTCATCCCTTCCCTGTCCAACTCTCTAATGCAAGAGTTACCCCATTAGAAAAGCAACAGTATAATTCTAATGGGTGATTTTAATTGTAAAGAGGTGAACTGAGAGGAATGGGACTCAGGAGACAGTGAAAACTCGTGGGGCACTATA
This sequence comes from Coenobita brevimanus, assembly GCF_032717465.1. Taxonomy (NCBI): domain Eukaryota; kingdom Metazoa; phylum Arthropoda; class Malacostraca; order Decapoda; family Coenobitidae; genus Coenobita; species Coenobita brevimanus. Next base: position 14,952,761 of record NC_137040.1, on the reverse strand, counting down.
TTGCTAAATATAGCAATGAATAATGTAATGACACAGTGGGTCAAAGAAGTGACAAGATTCAGAGGTGATGACACACCAGCAAGATTAGATATACTGATAACCAAAGAACCTGATGTAATTAAACCTTTGAAATACTTATGTCTTACAGGAAAAAGGAATCATGTGGTCACTGAGTTGCAGAGGACAATAGGGAACATGGTACCAAGAGACGAGCTTTACAGGCTGGGAAGATACAACTTTGGGAAAGCGAACTTTACAGGATTGAAAAAAAAATTCAAAAATGCGGACTGGAGAAAATTCAGAGAAACAAGAGAGATACAGAGGAAGTGGGATATCTTTCTAGACCTCTATAATTCAGTAGTGGAAATATATGTGTCAAGAGTAAGTAGGAAACAAAATAGGAAAAAAAAGAGTGGTTTAACAGAAGGTGTATGATAGCAAAAAAAGAGCGGGACATGGCGTGGAACAACTGGAAAAAGAAAGGTTATGACAGAACAAAGGAAGAATACAAAGGAACTAGAAATTAATATACGAGAATATGCGGAGAGGAAGAAAGGAACTTTGAAAAAGGTATACCTGACAAATGTAACGAAGAACCCAAATACTGTAGTTTTATAGATTTGTCAATGGCAAATTGAAACAAAAGGAAGGAATTACCAAACTGAAAGTAGAAGGAGAGTTTGATAATGATGCAGCAATGCAAGCTGAAATAATGAACAAATGTTTCCAATCGGTTTTCACTAATGAAGGGGATTTTGTGGAGGGGGAGGGAGTGACTAGAAATGAAGTTGTAGAAGATATAAAAGTGGAAGTATAGGAAGTGTATAAATTACTGGAAACTCAAGATGTAAGGAAAGCCCCAGGACCAGATGGAATCTTTAATTGGGTACTGAAGGAATGCATAGAACAACTGGCAGATAAGATTCACAGTTTAATTGTGTGTTCTCTGGAAGAGGAGAAAATGCCTCAGGAATAGAAGAGGGCAAATGTGGTACCAATTTATTAGGGAAGAAAAAAGGAAGAGCCCATGAATTATAGACCAGTGTCCCTGACCAACACAGTCGCAAAATTGTGCGAGAGAATCCTGAAAGATAGATTAATAAAATATCTCGAGAGATGAACATTTTGGCTGAAAGTCAGTTTGGATTCAGAAGTGGAGGGTCATGTGTTTCCAATTTATTGAGCTTTTACTCAAGAGAGATTGACATACCACAGGAAAGAGATGGTTGGGTGGATTGTGCGTATTTAATTTGGAGAAGGCCTTCAACAACGTACCCAATAAGAGGCTATTGTGGAAATTGAAGCATTTAGGAGGACTGAAGAGAAACCTCCTGGAGTGGATGAGAGACTTTTTGAGAGACAGACAAATGAAGACAGTAATAAAGGACAGGATGTCTGGATGGAGGGAAGTAAAAAGTGGAGTCCCATAGGGCTCAGTGTTAGCGCCAGTACCGCTCCTGATTTACGTAAATATGGTAGATGGAATGAACAGTTATGTAAGTCTGTTTGCTGATGATGCAAAGACCTTGGGGAAAGTAGAAGCTGAGAAAGACTCTAAATGTTGCAGGAGGATCTGGATAGGATACATGATTGGAGCCGGATGTGGGAAATGAAATTCAATGAAAAAAAAATGTAAAATATTGGAAAAGGGTAAAAGTACCAGGGCAGGGATGCACAAAACTCCGACGGATGGCAGCCTTAAGGCTGGCCTTAAATGAAATATTAAAGGCGGCCCTACGGCTGCCTCTAAGGCCTATGCACGACGACCCCTTGCCTTGTCTTAAGGCTGACTTAAGTTTAGTGCATTGGCCTTAGCTAAGGCTGGCCTTAACTGTAGGGAATGTTTTGGGGGAAATCTCGTGCATCAGCTGAGACTCTTCCGACCAATCAGACGGCAGAACACAGAAACACTGGGCCAATCACAGAGCTTCATGAATCAGCTGGGGGTGAGAGGCGAGAGCGAGTGTTTATGTTACCGGCAATGTGGGAAACCCGTTCCATAGAATGCCTAGGTAAACTATGTAATGCTAAAATTTCAAGACAAGATCTAAGAAAATCATCTGTACACATTTCCCTCTTATTCTGTAGATTACCGTGTTTGTTTTAGGCAAAGTGAGAAACGACCAAACTGTAGCAAACCGGCAAATGTGAAATCTGTTATTTCAGTATGTTAGGCTAATTTTGACTGCGGTTAGGTTAGGCTGGGATAGTCTAGGCTTCGTTCAAATTCGATATAGGTGGGTTAGGTTAGGTTAATTTAGGTAAACGCCTAACAGCGCTCTTTTAAATTAGCCTAACCTAACCTAGCCTAACCTAACTTAAACTTAACCTAGATTATCCCAGCCTAACCCCTTTTTGTTTATTATACTTTGCCATAAAAATGCTAGACATTCTACAGAATACCTAGGCATTCTAATAAAATCCCTAGGTAAAATGTATAAAGTCAGAATAAGCTTATTTCATACCTTGCCAAAGAATGCTAGACATTCTGTCGAATACCTGGGCATTCTATACAGTACCTTATTTTCACCCAATGCCGGTAACATTAACAGAACAGTCAAGGATAAGCAAGTGAAGTACCAGTAATTACTTGAAAACAATGTCGGGTGCAATGAAAAGCACTCCAGCATTACACCCACACAACCTTTAAAACATTAGTAAGATGGGAGGGTTTAGGAGTAAAGAAACAAAATAGCATTATGAACAGGAACTTATTGTTTGCCATGTTTTACCTAACCATTGTCTAACTTCACACAAAGTAATCAGCAACCACAGTTACCTAGCAGAAAACTGTCACCATAGACACCTTGGTTCACATCTCTGGTGGAGGTTAGAATTAGCCCAGATATAGGCAGCGTGATTGCTGCCAGGATATCTGTAATTACAGGTCAATGTCATTTTGTTGCTGTCACAACTTGCACATCCAGTGAATGGAACCCATTGCAACTGACAAATACATGTTCTTTGTGATCTGGGGCCTTAATTGGTATGAGGGTTCAATCCATTGCTCCAAGCACTTTAGGGAGTTAACAGTGAAGAATTATCACCAACCCATAATATGGCTGCATGGCAAAGCAGAAGTAGAGGGAAAATAAAGACCATAAGAAACATGCAAACATCAAGAAAAGGGGGTAGGACAGAAGACAGAAGAGGACAGTTAGGAATGAAGGACTGAAAACGAAAAGGCTACTCCTTAGTTGCCCTTTACAAGCAGGGATACTGGGGATGTGTTCTTTCCCTCTCTTCTCATGGGGGACCCAAGCACTTTAGAAAAATTATTTATACTGTGGAAACCCTCTAGTCTCTGTTCTTCTCAGCAAAGCACTGGGCATCTTAATTTTTCTGTCATTTCCTGTATAAAGCATCTGTCACAAGTGATACCACTTTGGATATACTTGTTGACTGATGAATACCACTCTCCAACAACACTCTGAAAATTCCCATGGGTTGCCAAAAATTGTTGTGTAGGCAAGAATGGCATGGGAGTGTAGCGTGACACTCCCAGTATGAGGCTCAAGCTCTGTTAAACGAAGAAATTTGCTCCTGGAGAGTTGATATTGTCTCAATGCATGGTAATCATTTATGTTATGGGGGTTCAGTGGATCCAGGAAACCTTCATTCCCTTCTCAAAGCACGATCTAGTTTACAGGCAACCATCAACTCCATACCGAGATAAACAATAACAAGTTTGGTCCGGTTTGTGCTATAGAGAATATCAAATCGTAGTTACTTTATTTACGGGTCTCAATACAGTAAGGCTGCTCCGACCCAGCCTCAGCGGCTGAGGCGGCCTTACCGAGGCTTACCCTCCTGTAAGTGCTTCGTGCATGGGCCTTAGCAACCTACGGCCTTAAACTACCCGACTTAAGGCCGTGTGTAGCCTTAAGGCCGTTTGTGCATCCGGGCACAGGAGGCCATCACTGAATTATTTGATGGGTAATGAACTAATCACAAAAGTGAGAGAAGAGAAAGATTTGGGAGTGCTGGTCCAGGACAGTTTGTCACCTGAAAAACACATTAACAAGACTGATAGAGATGTATAAACTCCTGACTAACATAAGAGTAGCATTTTATTACATGGATGAGATGATGAAAAAATTGACAGTGGCCATGATCCACCCCAGGTTAGAATATGCAGCAGTACTGTGGTCCCCCCACAAAAAGAAAGATATAAATAAGATCGAGAGAATAAAAACAACAACAACCAAGGTCGTCCCCACTCTGGCAGATCTGTCATACAGAGAGAGGCTGGAAAAACTGGGTCTGCCTTCCTTAGAGGAAAGAAGAGACAGGGTTACATGACTGCAGTGTTCAGGACAATGATGGGAGTTGATAAAACTAACAGAGAAGATCTGTTTGTATGGGATATGAGAGTAACATGAGGACACGGAATGAAACTGAAGAAGCCAAGCTCCTTGAAGGATATCAAGAAATATAGCTTTCCTTATAAATGCATAGACCTGTGGGATAGCCAGGAGAAATAGATCGTCCAGTCTAAAAACATAAAAAGGTTTAAAGCAACATCTGACTTACTGAGAAACTGAGATGGGACCCCACGGGCATAGCTCATTTCCTGTATGTCGCAACTAGGTAACTACAACTTGGTAAATACACACACACACACACACACACACACACACACACACACACACACACACACACACACACACACACACACACACACAGGGGACTAGCCAGAGCAAACAGATATGTCTCCACCACCTCTGCAAACCTTGAGCAGCTTTCAGGAATTATGTTATTCCTGTTTCCTGTAGTCTCGTCTAAAGTTTAAAGTATTGTCTGTTTATATAGTCTGCCAAAAATGTAAAGGGCCATTGTCAGTAAATATTTGAGCATACATGAATGTTCATGGGTCTTGGTAACAGCTGTTAGTACTGTAACCAATTATCAAACATGGCCGACAATGTAAACATCAAGGGACCTGAATTTCCAGGATCTGACAGTGAAAAAGTGTGATGGATTTAGTTAAAGCATTGATTATGAGAATTAGTGAACTACAAAAGAAAATGGAAGATCTAATATCAAGAAACATGCGTGAAAATGCGGAAAACACTATACAGAGTCTGATACAGGCTAATGAGATGGCAAACCAGGAGATCGAGAATTTGAAATGAGAAAATAACGAATTAAGGAGAAAATTAAAAGAGGGCAGTAACAAAATGAAGAAGGTGAGTAGTGTGTTAGAAGAGCAAAAGGCAAAGTGGGCACATGTGGAAGAACAACAAAAAGAAATGGTGAGCTTAAGGGAAATCATTCAGGAAGAAAGAGAAATGAAGAGAAAAAAAATGGAAGAAAATGTAGTGAAAATATTGAAGAAAAAAGAGAAAATAGTGAGAGAAACTGTAGAAACTGATGTGTGGTAACATTTGGAAACAGGGAGGAGGAAGAAAAGGTTAGATCTGCGAGACTCTAAAGAGACTCAAATCTATCTATCTATCTATCTATCTATACCCCGACGCCCTAATCCTGCAAAGGGTGGCCGCAGACAAAACGCCTCCAAGTCGCTCTGTCACCCACCATTTGACTACCCTCCCCCCAACTCACCCCCCTCTCCCTCATATACCTCTCAACTCCATCCCTCCACCTCATCCTCGGTCTACCTCTCCCTCTCCCTCCCTCCACCTCACCTACATACACCCTCTTAGTCAGACTTTCATTCTCCATTCTCTTCACATGTCCAAACCACCTCAGTGTATTTCTCCTAATCTTCTCAACCACATCCACATCCACCCCACAGCGTTCCTTCACTTCTTCATTCGTCAACCTGTCCCTCCACATGCTCCTCTCAAGTAACTCATTTCCACTGCTCTCACTCTTGACTTGTTCAACTGAGAAAAATATTGGGCAAGATCAATCAAGAAGGAAACGAGTGGGAAAAAGAAACTGAGAAAGCAAGGAGGATATGGCCATATAAGAAAGGGGAAGCTAGACCAATGACAGTTGTCATCAGAAAGTGTAGTAAACAATATATATATATTTTTTTATATAAATACCAGAACGGAGGAAGGAAAAACAAATGAGTAAAAAAAATAATCCATACACCAGATTACTGGTGTCCTCTGTTCATAAAATATCTGTAACAGTTAGACTTGAATAGTTGTGGGTTGAAATTTGGAGGAAAACAACTCTGGGGAAGCGAGTTCCAGAGAGATGCAGTTCGGGGAATGAAAGAATATACATGAAGTGACCTGGAAACTAAGTAGAGAGACAGGGATAGAAAATGTTATAGTAAGGAAAGATTTGAATGAAGAAGAAAGAGAATTTTTAAAATCTCTGAAGAAACAAGTAAAGGAAAAAAGTGACAAGAGGACTGAGGAAGAATGTAAAAAATTTTTTGGAGTGATGGATATGAAAGTAACGAAGTGGTATGTGAGGAAGTGGAAGTGAAGGAAACAAGTGGATGTTTATGAATACAAAAAAGTGAAGAATGAGTAACCATAAAACCAGGGCAGTAAATCTAAGTACTGTATCATGTATAGTAATGTAGATGGGTTAATATCTGAGAAAGGGGATATTGGAGATTATATAAATGAAAAGAAACCTGAAACTGTTTGCTTGGTGGAGACTACATTGCCCCAAGATGTTGAAAGAAAATTATTTGAATAGAAGAATTATAATATTTGGAGGAGAGATAGAGAAAGCAAGTTTGGGGGAGGTGTAATGATTTTAATCCATACTGACTTAAGAAAAAAAAAATATATAGAAATTGAAAATACCATGTCTGAATTTTTGGGAATGGAAATAGAGGACTGCTATGGAGAAAAAATAGATGTAACAGAATTTTATATGTCCCCCCAAACTAGGGCATGGACAAAAGAAGATTATGAACAGTTAATAGGAGAATCCATTATTAAGCAGTTAATTGAATGAAGAAATAAAATAATATTCACAGATTTTAACTGTAGAGAAGCTGACTGGGAAAGTACGGATGCTGGGAACAATGCGGAATCATGGTGAAGTAAATTAATGGAATTGATAATGGAAAACATGTTAACCTAATTAATTAGAGAAAATACACGAATTATAGGAGATGACGAACCATCAAGGCTCGAATTAGTATTAACAAAGGACTCAAATGATGTGAGGTACATAACTTACCAATGCCCCATTGGTAAAAGTGATTACCTGGCTATTGAGATGGAAATGGCGGAAGTAAGAGATGGAAAGAGATGAAAAACACAGAGAAAATAGATACAATTATGGGAAGGCAGACTTTGCTTCCCTGAGGAACTTTTTCTAAAATGTAGACTGGAGTAAAATGAATGCAGTCACAAATGTTGATGAAAAATATGAGTTTCCAATACAAGTATATAAAGCAGGAATCGGTGAATATGTCCCAAAATTCTCCACAGCAATGGAAAGAAAGAAAGAATGGTTTAACAACAGATGCAGAATGGAACATGAGTGAAGAAAAAGAGCATAGAATAAAGAGAGAAGAAGGTATCACGAAAAGGCCTGGGAGGAATACAAGCAGGTAAGAAATGAATATGCAAGGGAGAGGAGAGAGGAAGAAAGGAAATACAAAAAAGATATTGTAACTAAATGTAAAAAAGGAGCCTAAACTATTTTATAGGTTTGTAAATGGAATAATGAAAGTTAAGGACAGTACAATAGGATTAAGGGAAGGAGATGGCACTATGAAAGAGAAGAAGAATTGTGCAAAATAGTGAACAACAAGCTGCAGTCACTCTGTGTGTTGGAAGAGGAATTTAGGGAACCTGAAATGGAACCCAGGATGATGGGAATGGCAGAAATTGCAGTTAACATAAATGAGGTGCTACAACTGACAAGGGACAACGAAGAGAGGAAAGCAATGGAACCAGATGATGTGGCTGGATGGATCCTGAAGGAATGTGCAGACCAGTTAGTGTCGTCTGTTTAGGTCATCATCATGAGCTCTCTGGAAAATGGACAGTTACCTAAGACTGGAAAAGACCAAATATTGCACCAATCTTCATGGAAGGAGATAGGGAAGATCCACTCAATTATAGACTTTATCACTTACTAGTGTTGTTTGTAAAATCTGTGAGAAAATTATCAGAAAAAGATGAATAAAGTATTTTGAAGAAAATGAAGTGATAACACCAAAACAATTTGGTGTTGGGGATGGAAGATCATGTGTTACTAACCTACTGTATTAAGTTTCTACAGTAGGGTAAAGATGTCATACAAGAGAGAGTCGGATGGACAGATTGTGTCTATCTTGACCTCAAGAAAGCATTTGACAGGGTGTCCTACAAGAGACTGCTGTGGAAGATGAAGACCTCTGGAAGGGTGCATGGGAAATGATTAAAGTGGATGGAAGATTATCTGATAGGATGGCAGATGAAAACTGTCATATGGGACAAGGTTTCACAATGGAAAAATGTGACCAGTGGAGTACTCCAGGGCTCTGCCTTAGCCCCAATAATGTTTCTGATATATATAAATGATCTGTCAGAAAGTTTGAACAGTTATATGTTTGCAGATGATGCTAAAATTATGAAACATATTAAATGTATCAATAGTTGTAAAAAACTGCAGGAGGACTTGGACAAACTCCACAGCTGGAGCCAGACTTGGAAAATGGATTTTAATGCCAAGAAGTACCATGTATTAGAAAAGAGAATTAGTGAGAAAAGACCGCACTGGACATATAAAATGAGCAATGAGATAATCAGTAAAAGAAAAGATGAGAAGGACTTAAGAATGATTATTCAGAATGACTTGTCACCATAAATGCATATAAACAGAATCATTGGAGACACTTATGGATTACTGACCAACATAAGAGTGGCTTTTAATTATATGGACTAGGAAATGCTGAGGGAGTTCACAGCGACTATGACAAGACCAAGACTGGACTATGCGGCTGTGGTATGGTCATCTCATTTGAAGAAGCACACTGATAAACTGGAGAGGGTTCAACGGATGGCAATGGGGATGATACCATGCTTAAGGGAACTCACCTACAAGGAGAGATTGGAAAACCAGACGTTACCAACAATGCGCGAGAGAGGGGAAAGAGGTGACTTGATCACGATGTTTCAAAATGTAAGAGAACTGGAAAGGGTGGACAGAGAGGATTTTTTTGTGTTGGATGATGGAAGAATAAGATGTCATGACTTCAAGTTGAGGAAAAGCAGATGTCTTAATGATCTTAAAAGGTTCAGTTTAGTTTCCCAAATAGAACCATAAGTATTTGGAATGACTTAGATAAAAAGGTGGGGCAAGCACAAAACATTCTATCTATCTATTGCCAGACGCCTCAATCACGTTCGGGGTGGAAACAAACAAATCGCCTCCACGTTGCCCTGCCCCCGCCATTTCACTGCCCTGCTCCCAAATCACACCCTTATCTCTCTCATATACCTCTCCACCACATCCCTCCATCTCATCCTCGGCCTCCCCCTCCCTCTCCCCCTCTCCATCACCAAAAAACATTCATGTGTTAAAAACCAGACTAGATAAATGTAGGTATGGAAACAGGACAACACGAGCTTAGCTCAATTCTTGTATACTACAAATAGGTAAACACACACACAAACACACACACACACACACACACACACACACACACACACACACACACACAGCAAGATTAGATTTACTGTTCACCAAAGAACCCGATGTAATAGAATCATTGAAATATCTCTGTCCTTTAGGAAAAAGTGATCATGTGGTCATTGAGTTCCAGATGTTAATAGGGAATGTCAAGAGACAAGCTTCATAGACAGGGAAGATACAACTTTGGGAAAGCAAATTTTACAGGATTGAGAAACTTTTTTGAAAATGCGGATTGGAGAAAATTCAGAGAAACAAGAGCGATACAGAGGAAGTGGGATATCTTTCTAGACCTCTATAATTTGGGAGTGGAAAAATTTGTACCAAGAGTAAGAGGGAAAGGAAACAGGAAAAAAGAGTGGTTTAATAGAAGGTGTATGATAGCAAAAAAAGAGAGAGATAAGGCGTGGAACAATTGGAGAAAGAGAGGTAACAACAGAACAAAGGAAGAATATAAAAGAACAAGAAATGAATACACAAGAATACGTAGAGAAGAAGAAAGGAATTTTGAAAAAGGTATAACAGACAAATGCAAGGATGAACCCAAACTGTTTTATAGATTTGTTAATGGCAAACTGAAACAAATGGAAGGAATCACCAAACAGAAAGTAGAAGGAGAGGTCTTTAAGGATGCGGCAATGCAAGCAGAAATAATGAACAAACGTTTCCAGTCAGTTTTCACTAAAGAAAAGGAGCTTGTGGAAGGGGAGGGAGTGATTAGAAATGTTCCGGTGATGAAAGATATAAAAGTGGAGGTACAGGAAGTGTATAAATTACTGGAAACTCAAGATGTAAGGAAAGCCCAAGGACCTGATGGAATTTCTAATTGGATACTGAAGGAATGCAGAGAACAACTGGCAGATAAAATTCACAGTTTAATCGTATGCTCACTGGAAGAGGGGGAAAGTGCCACAAGAATGGAGGAGGGCAAATGTGGTACCAATTTACAAGGGAGGAAACAAGGAAGAACCCCTGAATTATAGACCAGTGTCTCTAACCAGCATGGTCGCAAAATTGTGTGAGAGAATCCTGAAACACAGATGGATAAAATATCTGGAAGAGATGAATATTTTGGCAAAATGTCAGTTTGGATTCAGAAGTGAAAGGTCATGTGTTTCTAATTTGTTGAGCTTTTACTCAAGAGCGACTGACGTGGTACAGGAGAGAGATGGTTGGGTGGATTGTGTGTACATAGAGAAGGCCTTTGACAAGGTAGCTCATAAGAGACTAATGTGGAAACTAGAATATATAGGAGGACTGAAGGGGAAACTTCTGGAATGGATGAGAGACTTTTTGAGAGACAAACAAATGAAGACAGTAATAAAGGATAGGATGTCTGGATGGAAGGAAGTAACAAGTGGAGTCCCTCAAGGTTCAGTGTTGGCGCCAGTAATGTTCCTGATTTACGTAAATGATATGGTAGATGGAGTGAACAGTTATGCAAGTCTGTTTGCTGATGATGTAAAGATCTTGAGGAAGGTAGAGGTTGAGGAGGATTGTAAAATACTGCAGGAGGATTTGGATAGGATACACAATTGGAGCCGGACGTGGAAAATGAAATCTAATGTAAAGAAATGTAAAATATTGGAAAAGGGTAAAAGTACCAGGAGGCCATCACTGAATTATTTGTTGGGTAATGAATTAATCACAAAAAGGAGAGAAGAGAAAGATTTGGGAGTGCTGGTCCAAGATAGTTTGTCACCACAAAAGCACATTAACAATATAGTTGGAGAGACTTATAAACTCTTGACTAACATAAGAGTAGCATTTCATTATATGGATGAGGAGATGATGAAAAAATTGATAGTGGCCATGATCCGCCCCAGGTTAGAATATGCAGCGGTAGTGTGGTCCCCACACAAAAAGAAAGATATAAACAAGATTGAGAGAATACAAAGAACAGCAACCAAGATGGTCCCCAGTCTGACAGACCTGTCATACAGAGAGAGGCTGGAAAAATTGGATTTGCCTTCCTTAGAGGAAAGGAGAAAGAGGGGAGACATGATTGCAGTATTCAGGACCATGGTGGGAGTAGATAAAATTGACAAAGAAGATCTGTTTGTATGGGATAAGAGAGCAACAAGAGGACACGGAATGAAATTGAAAAAGTCAAGCTGCTTGAAGGATATCAAGAAATATAGCTTTACTTACAGAAGTATAGACTTATGGAATAGCCTGGATAAAGAGATCGTCCAGTCTAAAAACTTAAAACGAGTTTAAAGGTAAATTTGACTTATTGAGAAACAGCGACGAAAACCCACGAGCATAGTACATTCCGTGTATATCACAATTAGGTATATTAGGTAAATACTTAAATATTTGGAACGACTTAGACGAAGAGATGGTGCATGAGAAAAACATTCAAGTGTGTAAAGGTAGACTTGATAAATGTGGATATGGAGACAGGACAACACAAGCATTGCTCAATTCCTGTATACTACAAATAGGTAAATAGGTTAATACACACACACACACTGGAGAGAATGTAAAGAGAGATGTGGCGGTAGTGTATGTTCCCCCAAAGATGAGAGCATGGAAGGATGACGAATACCATGAGATGTTGTCAGATATGGCTAGCTATTTGCAAAAAATAATTGAGAAAAGCAATAATATAATTTTGGTGGGTGACTTTAACTGTACAGAGGTGAACTGAGAGGATTGGTACTCAGGAGGCGGCGAGGATTTGTGGGGCACTATGTTATTAAATATAATAATGAATAATGTGATGACGCAATGGGTCAAAGAAGAGGCACGGTTTCGAGGTGAGGACACACCAGCATGGTTAGATTTACTGTTCACCAAAGAACTCGACGTAATAGAATCATTGAAATATCTCTGTCCTTTAGGAAAAAGTGATCACGTGGTCATTGAGTTCCAGATGTTAATAGGGAACGTCGAGCCAAGAGACGAGCTTCATAGACAGGGAAGATACAACTTTGGGAAAGCAAATTTTACAGGATTGAGAAACTTTTTTGAAAATGCGGATTGGAGAAAATTCAGAGAAACAAGAGAGATACAAAGGAAGTGGGATATCTTTCTAGACCTCTATAATTTGGGAGTGGAAAAATTTGTACCAAGAGTAAGAGGGAAAGAAAACAGGAAAAAGGAGTGGTTTAATAGAAGGTATATGATAGCAAAAAAAAGAGAGAGATAAGGCATGGAACACTTGGAGAAAGAGAGGTAACAACAGAACAAAGGAAGTATATAAAAGAACAAGAAATGAATACACAAGAATACGTACAGAAGAAGAAAGAAATTTTGAAAAAGGTATAATAGACAAATGCAAGGATGAACCCAAACTGTTTTATAGATTTGTTAATGGCAAACTGAAACAAAAGGAAGGAATCATCAAACTGAAAGTAGAAGGAGAGGTCTTTAAGGATGCGGCAATGCAAGCAGAAATAATGAACAAATGTTTCCAGTCAGTTTTCACTAAAGAAAAGGAGCTTGTGGAAGGGGAGGGAGTGATTAGAAATGTTCCGGTGATGAAAGATATAAAAGTGGAGGTACAGGAAGTGTATAAATTACTGGAAACTCAAGATGTAAGGAAAGCCCCAGGACCTGATGGAATTTCTAATTGGGTACTGAAGGAATGCAGAGAACAACTGGCGGATAAAATTCACAGTTTAATCGTATGCTCACTAGAAGAGGGGAAAGTGCCACAAGAATGGAAGAGGGCAAATGTGGTACCAATTTACAAGGGAGGAAACAGGGAAGAACCCCTGAATTATAGACCAGTGTCTCTAACCAGCATGGTCGCAAAATTGTGTGAGAGAATCCTGAAAGACAGATGGATAAAATATCTGGAAGAGATGAATATTTTGGCTGAATGTCAGTTTGGATTCAGAAGTGGAAGGTCATGTGTTTCTAACTTGTTGAGCTTTTACTCAAGAGCGATTGATGTGGTACAGGAGAGAGATGGTTGGGTGGATTGTGTGTACTTAGACTTAGAGAAGGCCTTTGACAAGGTAGCTCATAAGAGACTAATGTGGAAACTAGAATATATAGGAGGACTAAAGGGGAAACTTCTGGAATGGATGAGAGACTTTTTGAGAGACAAACAAATGAGGACAGTAATAAAGGATAGGATGTCTGGATGAAGAGAAGTAACAAGTGGAGTCCCTCAAGGCTCGGTGTTGGCGCCAGTAATGTTCCTGATTTACATAAATGATATGGTAGCTGGAGTGAAGAGTTATGCAAGTCTGTTTGCTGATGATGTAAAGATCTTGAAGAAGGTAGAGGTTGAGGAGGATTGTAAAATACTGCAGGACGATCTGGATAGGATACACAATTGGAGCCGGACCTGGGAAATGAAATTTAACGTAAAGAAATGTAAAATATTGGAAATGGGTAAAAGTACCAGGAGGCCATCACTGAATTATTTGTTGGGTTATGAATTAATCATTCATTACCCAACAAAAAGGAGAGAAGAGAAAGATTTAAGAGTGCTGGTCCAAGATAGTTTGTCACCAGAAAAGCACATTAACAAGATAGTTGGAGAGACTTATAAACTCTTGACTAACATAAGAGTAGCATTTCATTATATGGATGAGGAGATGATGAAAAAATTGATAGTGGCCATGATCCGCCCCAGGTTAGAATATGCAGCGGTAGTGTGGTCCCCACACAAAAAGAAAGATATAAACAAGATTGAGAGAATACAATGAACAGCAACCAAGATGGTCCCCAGTCTGACAGACCTGTCATACAGAGAGAGGCTGGAAAAACTGGATTTGCCTTCCTTAGAGGAAAGGAGAAAGAGGGGAGACATGATTGCAGTGTTTAGGACCATGGTGGGAGTAGATAAAATTGACAAAGAAAATCTATTTGTATGGGATAAGAGAGCAACAAGAGGACACGGAATGAAATTGAAAAAGTCAAGCTGCTTGAAGGATATCAAGAAATATAGCTTTCCCTACAGAAGTATAGACTTATGGAATAGCCTGGACAAAGAGATTGTCCAGTCTAAAAACTTAAACGAGTTTAAAGGTAAATTTGACTTATTGAGAAACAGCGACGGAAACCCACGAGCATAGTATATTCCGTGTATATCACAATTAGGTATATTAGGTAAATACTTAAATATTTGGAACGACTTAGACAAAGAGGTGGTGCACGAGAAAAACATTCATGTGTGTAAAGGTAGACTTGATAAATGTGGATATGGAGACAGGACAACACTAGCATTGCTCAATTCCTGTATACTACAAATAGGTAAATACGAATAGGTAAATACACACACACTCTTTTCAGTGTCTCAGTTACACAGAGAATAGGCCAGCATGCTCTCCAGTACAAATTTCTCTATCTATATTCACCAAACTACATGCACAGTACACACTACACTTCCTATTCAAAATTCACCAAAATGGCGTCAATTCACCCAGCCTCGGAGTCCCCAGAGGGGTGGACCATAAATGCCCCCGCCATCTGCCCCTCTCCCGGTGACGACTCGAGGTGCCTGGAACCACTGTCTGACTCTCTTCTTCTTCATTTCTGCAACATTCGCGGCCTTTCATCTAACTTTCGCTCTGTTGAGCACCACCTCTCCTCCTCTAAACCTCACCTTCTTTTTCTAACGGAGACTCAGCTGTCTGAGGCAACTGACAGCAAACTCTTTTCTGTATCCTCCTACTTTCTCTATACTCATTTCAAAGCCAAAGGTGGCTGTTGTGTATACATACGCAACGACTTATCTTGCTCTCGTGTTCCTGAACTTGATTCTTCTGAATTCTCCACTCTCTGGCTTCGGCTTTCCTGTCATTCTCTGACTAAATATATCTGTGCTGTTTACTTATCCCCTAATTCTACTGACTATCAAAAATTCTTCGACTATCTTACTTCTACGATGGAACACATTCTGTCCATTTCTCCTTTCTCTGAAATCTCCATTCTTGGAGATTTCAATGTTCACCACCACCTTTGGCTCTCCTCTCCTTTCACGGATCCACCTGGTGAACAAGCCTACATCTTTTCTATCCTTAATGACCTAGAGCAGCTTGTACAGCACCCTACCCGTATCCCTGACCGCCTTGGAGAGAGCTCCAACATACTTGACCTCTTCCTCACAACTAATCCTTCTGCTTACTCTGTTAATCTTTTCTCTCCGTTGGGCTCCTCCGATCACAACCTTATTACCTTAACCTGTCCTATCGCTCCAGTACGGTCTGCGGACCCTCCAGGGAAACGTCGTCTCTGGCATTTTGGAGCTGCGGACTGGGAGGCCCTCAGGCAGTACTTCTTTGATTTTCCCTGGAATGATTATTGCTTCCATGGCCGTGAGCCATCTGAGTGTGCCTTGCGCATTACGGAGGTTATTCTCTCGGGCATGGAAGCATACATTCCTTTCTCATATCCTTTGACTAACGCAAGAAAGCCTTGGTTTAATCACGCTTGTTCTAATGCTGTCCGCAACAAGGAGAAGGCCTACAAAAGGTACCGGAGCCAACCCACCCCTGAATCACATAATCTTTACGTTTCTGCCCGGAATCGTGCTAAGTCTGTTCTTCGCTTTACTAAAAATAATTTCATCCATACTAAATGCTCTCAACTCTCCAACTCGAATTCTTCCCGCTCCTTCTGGCACCTTGCCAAAAATCTTTCTAACAACTTTACCTCATCATCCTTCCCTCCTCTTTTCTACTCTGATGGTTCTGTAGCTATTTCTTCTACTGATAAAGCAGATCTCTTCGCACAGACTTTCTCCTCCAATTCCACCTTAGACGATTTCGGTGCTGTTCCTCCATCACTTCCCCCCTCTGACTTCCTCATGGCTGACATTAAAATTTCTTCAGTTGATGTATTTTCTGCCATTACTGGCCTCAATACTAACAAGGCATATGGGCCTGATGGGGTCCCTCCTGTTGTTCTCAAAAACTGTGCTTCTGTGCTTACACCCTGCCTAGGCAAACTACAGTATTTCGCCTTTGTCTGTCAACTTGTACCTTTCCTTCTTGTTGGAAGTTTGCTCTCATTCAGCCAGTCCCAAAGAAGGGTGACCAATCCCAACCCTCCAACTATCGTCCAATTGCTTTAACGTCCTGTATTTCAAAAGTTTTCGAGTCAATTCTTAATAAAAAAATTTTAAGGCATCTTTCCTATCACAACCTTCTTTCCGATTGTCAGTATGGGTTCCGTCAGGGACGCTCCACTGGCGATCTTCTCACCTACCTTTCAGACTCCTGGTCATCCTCCTTTCGGGACTTTGGCGAAAGCTTTGCCATTGCACTTGACATCTCAAAGGCTTTCGATCGAGTTTGGCATAAATCTTTAATTTCCAAACTGCCCTCCTACGGTTTCTATCCTTCTATCTGTGCCTTCATCGCTAGCTTCCTTTCTGGTCGTTCTATAGCCGCTGTCGTAGACGGCCATCGTTTTTCTCCTAGATCTATCAACAGTGGTGTTCCTCAGGGCTCTGTCCTATCACCAACTCTCTTCCTTTTATTCATCAATGATCTTCTAAGCTGTACATCTAACCCTATCCACTCATACGCTGATGACTCCACCCTTCACCTTTCCATTCGGTTCCCGCAACGCCCATCTCAACAGTTACTTCAAGAAACAAGGGATGAGGCTATGGCACACCTAATGTCTGACTTGGCTCATATCTCTGACTGGGGTAAAAATAATATGGTTGTCTTTAATGCATCTAAGACTCAGTTCTTACACCCATCAACCCGACAAAATCTTCCACAGGCATACCCACTAATGTTTAATAATATTCAGATTAATCCTGCATCATCCTTGAACATGCTTGGGGTTTCATTTACTCGGGACTTATCTTGGAAAGATCATATTACATCTCTTGTAAAATCTGCTTCCAAGAGATTGGGTGTGCTAAGCCGACTCCGCTCTTTCTTTACCCCTGCACAATTGTTGACTCTATACAGGGGTTTTATCCGCCCCTGTGTGGAGTACAACTCTCATGTGTGGGGAGGCTCCCCACATACAGCTCTTCTCAATAGGGTGGAGTCAAAGGCTTTTCGTCTCATTAACTCTCCTCCTCTTACTGACTCCCTTCAACCTCTGTCTCTTCGCCGCACTGTTGCATCTTTATCTCTTTTCTATCGCTACTTTAATGGTCACTGCTCCTCTGAACTGTCTGCTTGCATTCCTCCACCTCTACGACGGGCGCGTAGCACCCGTCTGGCAGCAAACTCTCATCCCTTTTCTGTCCAACTCTCTAATGCAAGAGTTAACCGTTACTCCCAGTCTTTCATTTATGCATCAGGTCAGCTCTGGAACTGTCTCCCTCTGTCTGTATTTCCTCCTGCCTATGATCTCCAGTCTTTCAAACGTAGTGTGTCCAGGCATCTCAAAAAGATCGGATCTTGATTTTGGCTCTCTGTTGTATTTTGTTTTTCTCTTGGAGGGAAGTGTCACTGCGGGCTCATGGCCTTTGGTTCCTTCTTCCTCACATAAAAAAAAAAAAAAAAAAACACTGACTTACTCACAGTGTGGGATAGGAAGCGAGGGAGGATATCTATCACTTTGCTTTGCACTGGCCACCTTGGGCCACAACTGGCCACACCTAAATAGTATCTTTATATGATACAAGCTCTGAAACTAGGTTATATTAACTGATGTTCTAATATAGCAGAGCAAGTATAAGCAAAAGTGTTATCCAAATAAGAGAATACATCCAATTAGTTCAAGAATCCGCAGATACAACAAATCATCAGCTGAGTGTCGTCTATCACCTGGCGGGTAGCAGGGAGATGCAAACTTGTGAGTAAAAGTTATCTTTCTAAGTGAGAATTACCACAAAATGAGCACCACCTTTAGTAAAGTGAATATGGATGAAGTTAAGAGAAGGGATAAAGGTAAAAAAACAGGATGATGATTTCTACCAAGAACTGGCTGAAATGGAAACATAATAAATTAGTAGAGAAAGTAAATAAACTGGAAAAAACTTTTCAAAGTGAATAGATGAAATTATGAAGGAATTATGTATGCAGAAGGGAAAAAATTGAAAAATTAGTATAGGACTTAACCCCTACACCGCGGGCATGTTTACCAATGTTTTGCGTGTGCCGCGGGGTTATTCGGGCTCCGACCGACTCTCAAAAAATATTTGCCAAAAATCAGTTATTAGTCCTCGAATATTAAAATTATATATGCTTATGGCACATACCTTCAGCTTTCTCCTGGAATGTTTGGTGAGCCTTTGTCGGTTATCGTAGGACTTGTGGAGACCTCTGAAGTTGGGTAACGAAGTCTCCACTTTACACTTCCCGACAACCCGTAATATGATTACCACAGCCAGATATTAACACTATAAACACTACTCTATGATTTTCAAGTAGTTTGAGATCCATACACCAAAAAAAAAAACACTGTGAAAGCAATGAAAATTACGAGTGCGTCTGTCTGTCGCACTTGCGCTAGTTCGCTCTTGGTACTCTGTCATTTATTATTCAAAAAACCCCTCACACTTTATATTTCTATTACTATATAACACTTATATATATCTACAGTCTTTATCCATAAGTTTCCTTCAGTAGTATTAGTTTATTGTCACTGTAGGGATTCAATTTCTATCAGTAAAATACATAGCATTCACTTTCTCGTCTTGTATACTAGCATTGAGAGTGAATGTCACTTTCAACTTCACTCTCATAACTTATAGTATTCATACATGCTAGAGTGAAACTTTCACTTTCATTACTCCTAGGGTATATACTCGTATTCTTATAAAACTACTCATTTACATTTCTATTTACGTTCTCTATTTTATTTACATTATTTACATTTCTATTTTATTTACACACTGTTATGCACTGTCACTTGAAGTAACTTATAAAACTATTTTCCACTGTTTACGTATATTTACATTTATTACTTTCACTTGCTGTTTACACATTATTTACGCATTATTTACAATTCCACTTGCACTGTTTTACTCAATAGAAAGATCGTAGTCACTCTTTTATCAATTGTCAGCCCTTTACCTCTTTCCACACGAGGTTTAGTAGGGGGTAAAGGTCACAGGGCCCTTTGCATGGGGATGAAAAGTCCCTGAAGCTAGCAAGAGCGAACAGACGTACCTCCACATTGGAATATGAGAGTGAACTGATAAGGGTGGGCCGGGGTGGTGGCCTACCTAGGGAAATGCATTACTGCCATCGTTAGCCTCTTGACACAGCTAATATATAGCAGTGAAATGATTGGCAGGAAATCTAGACAATATATTATAAATTACGTGGTTCCAGGTGAATGTAAATATCACTTAGGCTTCTCCCTTCCCTCCTTATATGTATATTTATTACGAAAATAGATTATACGGCATATTTCAAGGGGAAATAAACAGCGAAAATTAGCGAACGAGTGCACGTGAGGTGTTGTCAGGTGATAATTAGCCAATTCCAGGTGTATGGCACTCTCACTTACCTTATTTCTTTCTTGTATATATTATTTGGTATAAGAATAGGGCATAGGGCTTATTTCAATGGATGAAATCAGTGAAAAATTCCAGGGAAGATTTACTTAGCGTAGCACGGCCAGGCAGGCGAGAGGATAGGGTAATAGAGGGGGAGTAGGGAGGGGAGTCAAGAATGGGGAGAAATGGCTAAATTGTCAACAATGGATGGGAGTACAGATGAGATTAGGAGTGCTGACTAGTGTTGGACATTGGCTGTACTGATAGACGATACAAACCCCCACTTGGAAGCCCGGGTGAATTCGAAATAACACAGAATCACAAAAGCGACGCCCCGCGGTATGATCCCTTGCTCCCAAGCGTCACGAAAGTGACGCCCTGCGGTTAAGGGGTTAAACAAAAAAACAAACAAACAAACAATAGATGAGCTATCAGTTGAGGTAGTTTCATTTAGAAGGAAGACTAGTGAAATGGCGAGTGCAGCTGTCAACCATAAGAGTATAATGAAGACATTCAAAAATGATACAGAGACAATTAGGCATGCAGGCAGTCTGATGGACCAAAGCAGTGATATTGAAGAGAATATAACCCAGGTGAGAGAAATGATGAGAAATTGCAAAGATGAAGTACAAACTACATAAGTTGAAATGATGAAAGTAAGGACAGACTTAGAAACAAGTCAAACGAAAAAGCATTGGAAAGGAAGTGAAAGAAATCATTAAAAACAACCTCAAACTGGTCAAAGATTCAGCAGATATCAACAAAAGTATAGTAATCACTGGTATAGATGAAGAAGAAATTAGAAACAAAATTTTGAGAGACAAAAAAGAGATGATAAACATACTGAACACACTGAAGGAAGTATCAGAGGATATCAGTGATAAAGACAATGAGGAACACAAACGGCTGAGGAAATATGGGAGAAACAAGCCAAGGCCCCTGAAAGTAACCTTCCAGAGTGTGAACACTGTGGAGGAAATGCTAAAAAGGGCAAACAAATTAATGGGAAAAATGGAATTTAAAAAAGAACTGTTAAGAAGTGAGATTTGCCAGCTGGGTGCTCGAGAAGTTTCTTGGCGTTTCGTGTACAGTAGTTCTGGTATCAGTACGAGTCAGAGTTGCCAGTTTTCCTGTTGTTTGTGAACGTAGTTATTTCATAAGTTATGCATTAATTTTTCTGCTCTTTTTCTCTATAATGTTTTATGTATGTGATTGCTTGTTAAATTATGTGATAAATGATTTAGGGTGTTACGTAATGTAAGAAAACTCTTTACATGTTTTGATATCTGAGTTGGCAACTGTTGTTCTCACAGAATGTAGACATTTCTCAAATAATGTAAGCTTATACCGTATAAGATATGGTAGAGATTATTACAAGTTTAGTTGGGTTTCAGGTCAGTTTGTGTGAAGTGCAGTCGGTTTTTGTGTAGTGCGGTGTCAGTGAAGATTGTATACTTTCAGTACTTGTAAAAACAGTGACAAACAGTGACGAGTCATTAAAGTTTGTATATCATTGGAACTTGAGAAAACAGTGAAGTGTCAAGCATTAAGTGTAACTGCTGTTAGTGAAGATTATTTTCGGTACTTGTGTACAGTACCCTCGCGTCCAACACGGTAATATTGTCATGCATGGGTCACGTGTTGGACCAAAAACGTGTTGGACTAACAACAGGGCTTATGGGGAAAAATGAATTATGTCAGCAACCCTAGGAAAAGTCACCCTAAATACCTACCAAATACCTATACATATATTGGTACTATTGTAATTATAATAAATGGTACTGTGCTATGAATGATAACTAACCCTTTAGGACAGTGCTGGTGGGCTTGCTGGGAATGGAAGGTGGTATCCAAGGCTGTAGGTAGTCCTACTGGGTCCCCGGAGGATGGCTGCTGGCATCACTAGCGGGTAATGGCTGTTGCTCCTCCTCAACCTCCCTCATAAATCCTTCGAAATCACACTCAGAATCACTATCTTCGTCCACAGCCATGGAAGGTCCTGCTTCTGCCTGTCCTAGCACTCTGTAATCCTCAGCAAACGGCATGCTTCTCGCACTGTTGCCAGAGCCCCGTCTCGTGACTGTGGAAAGTGATTGCTGTCGCTGACTCGGTAGAGAATAAGGAGAAGCAACTTTGTTTATAAACTGGTACACACGCCGATGAGAAGGGTTTCAAAACGATTGATATTTATTCTAAAATATTAATATGTATTCAGTGTCAGGTTAAATGTTCAATGCTGTAGTATGATACATTCTCTGTCAAGTCGCCTGGGTTTTGGTCACACTGTTTTGCCCGTCGTATCCTCGGCAGGAATCCATCCAGATGAATTCCAAATGTCCGTGGTATCGTTGGCAATTTTACCACGTTACCATTTCGATTTACCATCATATCCTCGGCAAACCTGGTATGAAGTGCCGTGTGATAGCCTTCGGCTGCCAGGATCTCGTCTTGGTTTTTTATTATGGTCCTCACGTTGGCTTCATTCATGTCGTAGGCCTTGGCAATGTCAACTTTCCTCTCCCCTTTCTTCTTCCTCTCGATGCTTTCTAGCTTGGTGGCCTGAGGGAGGTGCCGACGCTTCTTTGGGTTCTCAGAAGGCTTCCTAGGCATCGTGAGCAGGGTAAAATGCAGTAACAAGGGCAGAAAATGCAGCAAGAAAAAAGCACCTTCCAATGCGAATTATGCGACTGAGTGGCGCTGTAGCGGGAGAAATTTAAACAAAACATCACGTGACAGCAGAAGCATTTTTAATTGGGCGGCATCACGATCACGTCACGATAGCAGGCGGGGAAGGCTACTTGATCGGAAGTTTTCATTGGCTATCATCATCATGGGAATGTCCAGTATGACCGTGTTGGACCGGGGGTGATCGTGCTAGAGGTGAACTCTGCAGATTTCGCCCACTTCTCGGAGCTCTGTGCGTGTTATGCTAACACACTCGTGTTGCAGTAATTAAATCGTATTAAATAATACTAATTATTTGCTCTCCGTGTTGGACGTGAATCGTGCTGGACTAACGCGTGTTGGACGCGAGGGTACTGTAATAAGTATTGGCAAGCATTAAGTGTACTAACAGTGAAGTGTTGTTAAGCATTAAGTGTAACTGCAATCAGTAAAGTGTGTATAGCTGCAGTGCTTGTGAGAACAGTGAAGAGAAGTTGGAAATCATTCAGTGGAATTACTTGGAAAATAAAGACAGTGAACTTTAAGGAGCGAGTGTTTATTTTTCCCTCGGCTGATCTTGTGTACTGTACACCTAAGGTTGACCATAGGAAGAACAACTCACTAGGCAACGTCCTTCCTGTACTGTACTACTGCTGTTGGAGCCTGTGGCAGTGTCGGATGAGGACGTAACAGAATGGATTAAAAAAAAAAAACTAACTATAGAGGAATTGGGAACACTAGAGGAGAAGAGGGAGGAGGCAAACACAAAGAATGAGGAAAGATCAGAGGAGAGGAGTACATTTTTTTTACAAAGTACTATAATTGGACTGCATGTATGAAAGTGGTACATAACCAACAGGAAATACTAGACTCAAGCTATGGCAAATATGTAAACAAGATGATGAAGTTGATGTACTGAAATGTAAATGGACTGCTGTCTAAAGTATTAGAGATGAGAGACTATACCAAAGAAAAAGGAGCCACATATTATCTGCCAAACTGAAACAAAATTAACCCCAAAGATATCAAACGATACCCTAAACTTATAGGAATACAATATATGGAGAAGAGACAGAAATTTAAGAAAAGGAGGATGAATTATAATATTAACAAAGAAAAACTACAAGTCAAAGAAATAGAACTAGATATACTCTCACAAGTAGAACTGATTGCAGTAGAGATTAACACATCTGAAAGGAGAGTAACTGTGGCAAATTTATACATGCCACCCAAAGCAAACACTTGGGAAAGAGGCGAATATGAAGTCCAGTCAGAAAATACAATTACGAGTTTCAGAACATTACTACGTAGAATCAAAGAGGAATCCAGAAGAATTATATTAACTGGAGATTTCAATACCTATATAAATTGGAATACTCTAGAAGTAAGAAGTCATGAAAGCTGTTGGTATGAAAAACTCCTGGATCTTGTGTAGGAGTTTTCCCTAACACAACATGTAAAGGAAAACACCCGAAAAAGAGGACTTGATGATCCATAAGTACTGGATCATATACCGTCTTTAATAGGCAAGAAAATGACACTGACAATATAATGTATCACCCTCCATTCGGCAAATGCGGCCATGCAGTATTAAATTGCAACTTCAGGATTGCATATGACATAGTTAACAGTAATGAGAGGCGGAAGAGAGAGTTATATGTGGAAAGAAAGAGAGAGGTGAAAAGATTAGTAAGAGAGAGTAAGAAGAGAGTGGATGAGGAATTTGGAAGGAATTTGAGTGTAAAGTGGAGGGACTGTAAGAAAAAGTTCTGGAGAGAAGTGAAAAGAGTAAGACAGGGTGGAAGTGAAGTAAGCAGGGGAGTGAAAGATAAAAATGATAGATTACTAGTGGAGAAGGGAGAAAAAGTGAACAGATGGAGAGAACACTTTAAGAAATTGTTGAACGTAGAGGATGGAAGTAATGCGAGTATAAGTGGCTGGGGAATGGCTGGGAGAAGGAGGGAGGTGAGAAGACAGGAAGAAATCAGTAGAAAAGAAGTTGTGGAAGCAATGAAGAAAGTTACATCGGGGAAAGCCCCAGGAATTGATGGAGTGTGTGGTGAAATGCTGAAGCATGGGGGAGAGATAGTTGTAGAATGGATGTGGAAGATGTGCAGATTGGCCTGGGAGGAAGGTAGAGTCCCGGAGGATTGGAAGTCAGGTATTATTATTCCCTTGTGCAAAGGAAAAGGGGAAAAAGAAGTGTGTGGTAATCATAGGGGCATTTGTCTTCTTAGTATAATAGGAAAAGAGTACGGTAGGATACTTATAGACAGAGTTAGAGAAAGAACAGAGAAATTAGTTGGAGAAGAACAGGGAGGCTTTAGGAAGGGAAGAGGTTGTGTAGATCAGATATTCATTCTTAGATCTTTAGTGGAAAAGTTTCTAGAGAAGGGAAAGAAGTTGTATGCGGCTTTCATGGATTTGGAGAAAGAATATGACAGGGTGGATAGACAAGGATTGTGGAAAGTGTTAAGAATATATGGAGTAGATGGGAAGTTGTTGAATGCTGTGAAGAGTATGTACGATGGTGCGAAGGCTGCAGTGCGTGTGGATGGTGAACTAAGTGAATTTTTCTCTTTGAAAGTTGGTCTGAAACAGGGATGTGTCATGTCTCCATGGTTGTTCAATCTGTACATGGATGGGGTAATAAAAGAGGTACAAGGTAGGGTAGTGGATGTTGGAGTGGCTCTGGTGAGAGAGGATAGTGTTTGGAAACTCCCTGTACTGTTGTTTGCAGATGATACTGTGTTGTTGAGTGAAGACGAAGGGGAGCTGCAAGGCTTGGTGGATGAGTTTGGGAGAGTGTGTAAGAAACGGA
Organism: Coenobita brevimanus; assembly: GCF_032717465.1. Lineage (NCBI taxonomy): Eukaryota > Metazoa > Arthropoda > Malacostraca > Decapoda > Coenobitidae > Coenobita > Coenobita brevimanus. Next base: position 14,927,334 of record NC_137040.1, on the reverse strand, counting down.
ATCTAAAGGTGAATGTAGGGAAGAGTAAAGTGATGGTCTTTGAAAGAGGTGAAGTTAGTGAATGTACAGCGAGGTTGGATGGTGAGGAATTGGAAAATGTGAGTACGTTTAAGTACTTGGGTAGTGTGATGAGTAAGGATGGAGGTTTGGAGGGTGAAGTGCTTGAAAGGGTACAGCAGGGAAGAAAGGTTGCTGGTTCTTTGAAAGCGGTGATAAGAAACAGGGAAGTGAGCATGGAAGTGAAAAAGTTACTACATGACAGTATTGTGATACCAACTCTAACGTACGGAAGTGAAGCTTGGACATTGTTGGAAGGACACAAGTCAAGAGTGAGAGCAGTGGAAATGAGTTATTTAAGAGGAGCCTGTGGAGTCACGTGGAGAGACAGGCTGACGAATGAAGATATAAAGGAGCGTTGTGGTGTGGATGTGGATGTGATAGGAAGCGTTATGAGGAACACACTGAGGTGGTTTGGCCATGTGGAGAGGATGGAGGGTGAAAGACTGACGAAGAGAGTGTATGTGAGTGAGGTGGAGGGGGGAAGAATGAGGGGGAGGCCGAGGATGAGATGGAGGGATGGGGTGGAGAGGTATATGAGAGAGGGGGGTGTGAGTTGGGAGCAGGGCAGTGAAATGGTGGGGGACAGGGCGACTTGGAGGCGATTTGTTTGTGGCCACCCCAAACGGGATTGAGGCGTCCGGCAATAGACAGATAGATAGAACAGTAATGAGAGTGACCAAAAGAGCCTAAACTACATAAAGGGCAACTACCATGACCTAAAGAAGACTATCTATCAATCTATTGCCAGACGCCTTAATCCCATACGGGGTGGCCACAAACAAATTGCCTCCACATCGCCCTGTCCCCCGCCAGTTCACTGCCCTGCTCCCAACTCATACCCCCCTCTCTCATACACCTCTCTACTCCATCTCTCCATCTCATCCTCGGCCTCTCCCTCGCTCTCCCCCCCTCCACCTCATTCACATACACTCTCCTCATCAGTCTCTCACCTTCGATCCTCTCCACATGGCCAAACCACCTCAGTGTGTTCCTCATAACGCTTCCTATCACATCCACATCCACACCACAACGCTCCTTTACATCCTCATTTATCAGCCTGTCTCTCCATGTGACTCTACAGGCTCCTCTTAAATAACTCATTTCCACTGCTCTCACTCTTGACTTGTGTCCTTCCAATAATGTCCAAGCTTCACTTCCATACATTAGAGTTGGTATCACAATACTGTCATGTAGTAACTTTTTCACTTCCATGCTCACTTCCCTGTTCCCTATCACTGCTTTCAAGGAATCAGCAACCTTTCTTCCCTGCTGTACCCTTTCAAGCACTTCACCCTCCAAAGTTCCATCCTTACTCATCACACTCCCCAAGTACTTAAATGTACTCACATTTTCCATTTCCTCACCATCCAACCTCACTGTACATTAACTGAATTCACCTTTCTCAAAGACCATCACTTTACTCTTCCCTACATTCATCTTTAGATTCCATTTCTTACACACTTTCCCAAACTCATGCACCAAGCCTTGTAGCTCCCTTTCGTCTTCATTTAACAACACAGTATCGTCTGCAAACAACAGTACAGGGAGTTTCCAAACACTACCCTCTCTCACCAGGGCCACTCGAACATCCACTGCCCTATCTTGTACTGTATCTCTTTTATTACTCCCATCCATGTACAGACTGACCAACCATGGAGACATGACACATCCCTGTTTCAACCCAACCTTCAAAGAGAAAAATTCACTCAGTTCACCATCTACATGCACTGCAGCCTTAGCACCATCAAACATACTCGTCACAGCATTCAACAACTTCCCATCTACTCCATATATTCTTAATACTAAAGAAGTACTTCGTAGAAATAGATTGGGATAATGAGCTCAGAGGACATGATATAACTGTTATGTATAGAAAATTATGTGAGTTTTATGAAACAGGAGTTCAAAATTACATTCCTCAGCACAAAAAAAAAACAGAAATGAAAATAAAGAAATGGTTTAGTACTGAATGTTAAAAAAAAAAAAAAAAAAAAAAAAAAAAAAAAGGGGGATTTGCTGTGGAACAGATACAGAAGACACAATAGTGAGAGGGCATATAACAATTATAAACAGGCAAGAAATTATTATACAAGAATAAGGAGAGATGCTTAGAGACAGTTTGAGGAAGAAATTAGAAATAAAAGCAGCTCAACCTAATCTATTTTACAGCTACACCCAAAGCAAAACCAAAGTTGAAGATAAAATATGGTCCATTACGGATGAGGGGATCATCTATACACAAGAGAAAGACATTTGTGAAGCACTAAATAAAAATTTCCAATCAGCTTTTATATATGAAAATAATTCTGAGAGAGATGATATGGATCATGCATGCCCACACATATTACCAGATATACAAATATCGGAAAATGAAGTACAGAAAGAATTAAGTAAATTAGACAAAGGAAAAGCATATGGTACTGGTGGAATTTCAGGTTGGGTGCTATATGAATATGCAGAAGAGTTAAGTAGACCATTATATTTAATATCCAAGGAATTCTTAGGTCAAAGTAAACTACCTGATATTTAGAAGAAAGCAAACATTGTTCCCCTATTCAAGAAAGTGAATAGACAGAATCCACACAACTAATGACCAGTATCACTGATCAGTGTTGTAAGATACTAGAAAACTTGATAAAAATTTGGGTAAACCATCCAGCAGGACACAGTATGATAACAAAACGGTAGTTAGGTTTTAGAAAGGGAAAATCATGTGTTACTAATCTATTAAGATACTATGACAGAGTTACAGAAACTTTACAGAAAAGAGAAGGATGGGTGGACAGTAACTATCTAGATTTCAAGAAAGCATTTGACAGAGTACTGCACCAAAGACTTTAATGGAAACTGTACCATCAAGGAGGAATCCAAGGCAACCTGTACTGTTGGATGAACGATTTTCTCAGAAAAAGGTAAATGAGATCAGTAATAAGGGGAAATTACTCATCATGGAGGCAAGTGACTAGCAGTTCCACAGGGCTCAGTGCTGCCACGAATTATGTTTTTGGTATATTTAAAAGACATAGACAGTAACGCTGGAAATGGATGCTATTTAAACATGTTTGCTGATGATGCAAAAATAGAAAGAGAAATTACTAACACAGATTTTTGCAGAGACCTGAAAGAAGACTTAAATACACTTCATGAATGGAACAATAAATGGCAAATGGAATTTAATGTGGTAAAGTGTCATGTAATTAAGTTTGATAAAAGTGAAAAAAGACCAGACTGGGATTATAGGTTAGGAAGATCAACCCCACACATATCTGAAAGTGAGAAGGACATAGGAGTGATTATCAATAACAGACTATCTCCAGCTAACCACATCAGTGAGAAGGTACGTAAAATGTAAACAGTGCTTGCTGATATGAGAATAATATTCACATATATAAATGAAGACATGCTGAGAATGATAACATCATTTATCAGACCAACCCTGGAGTATGCATCAGTAGTCTGGAATCTTCATCTCAAAAAACACATAGATAAGAGTGAAAAAGTACAGAGGGTAGCTGCAAGATTGGTACCAAACTTAAAGGATCTAAGTTACGAAGAGAGACTAGAAAATTTGAATCTACCAACACTACAGGAGAGAAGGAAAAGAGGAGACATGATTATGCTATATAGATGCATCTCAGGGAGAGAGAAAATAGACATAAATGAGTATATAACCTATGGGGATGCATCAGCGAGAGGACACCGCAAAATACTACATAAAAAGAGAGACGATAAAGACATAAGGAAATTCAGTTTCCCATATAGGGCAACTGATCAGTGGAATGCATTACCAAATGAAGTAGTGTGTGCCACAACTATTCACAAATTTAAGGACATGTATGATAAAAATGGTTTAATGGATGGACAATACAAGCTTGACTCATTCCTGTAAAGATACAATGAGGTAAAAACAAGCAGGTAAAGTAAGAACACACACACACACACACACACAGAAATACAACAATTCCATCTCAACTATGACAAACATACTAATCATACAAGAAACACCACTGGCAAACACACAAAAGACCCCTCAAATCAAACAATACTCACACAGTCACTCTCTGTTTTGCTGGAGATTTTAACACTACAAACACTGCCTGGTATGAATACTGTCAAAACAACTGCCAAGGCCTTGAAAGCGCTTCATAATTCAACATGTGTTTTTTTTTTTTTTTTTTTTTTTTTTTTTTTTTTTTTAAATGTATCAGACTCTGGGTATAGGCTTTGCAGCCTGCTCCTAAGGCCCAGTAGTCCTCATACATACCATACACCTCTACATGTCACCACTTCAGTGCTAACACCCACCATCCATATTGAATACATGCTAGGGCTGTCTCATTCCAGACTGGTGTATTGGTATTAGCGGCGGTATTTTTATGACGTTGGCGGGTCTTCTGGTAAATTGGTACAGTCTGCTTTTTAATGACATTCAAATTCTTAAACTTTTCCCTGCCTCAGCGGTGATTAAAGCCTGGGTCCATTAAGACTGCAAGCCACCTCTCTACCGACTCAGCCACTGCCTCTCCCCAAACCTATAGACACTTGATAATACATCCACATCGCACACCACAAAAACCATACCTCCTCCTTCTCAGACATCGCATTCTGTTTGTCGACATTTGCATTCAACAAAGCCTGGTGAATGGTCCTCAACCTCACTACAGATCATCTCCCCACCACTGTCAACATAAAAAAAAGAATCCAAACCAGAGTGATCAAAACTCACATATGAGACGCTACAAAAAGTTCCAGTAATCTGAAGAGAGGAAGCCAATCTTTGCTGTTTTGCCCTTTGCTGCTAGGAGGAGTCAGCAACACCCCTTGTGCGTCAGTGTGGCCCCGGCCGTGTCTGTAAGCGGACGTGTTGTTGAGCTACGTTTACTGTTATTGTGTGGTGTGTAGGTGAGGAGTCAGCTGCACCCCTTGTGCGTTAGTGTGGCCCTAGTCATGTCTAAGAGCAGACATGTTGTTGAGCTACGCTTACTACCATAATGTAGTGTGTAGGTGGTTTGGCGGTTTTGCAATGGCAGACCTCACGGAACAAAGAACCTGCATCAAGTTCTGCTTCAAGATCAATGAGATGGCTGCAGAAACTCACCAGTTGCTTCAGCAAGCCTTTGGTGACAATGCCATGTCCCAAAGCAGAAAATTTTTCTGATACAAGCGGTTCAGGGAAGGATGAACATCTGTCGAAGACGATGACCATTCTGGATAACAGTCAACGGCAACAACGCCAGAAAATGTTGGAAATGTTCATCAGGCTATTCTTGCAGATCACAGATGAACTGTCAATGATGTTTGTGATATTGCTGGACTGTCTTACAGAAGCATACAATGCATTCTGTCAGACATGTTGGGCATGAGACGCATCGCTGCAAAATTTGTGCCAAGACTGCTGAGTGATGAGCAGAAGGCACATCATGTTGCAGTTTGCAGGGAGCTCAAGAAGCAGGTCAGAGATGATGCCATCTTCATCTCCAAGGCCATAACTGGTGATGAATCATGGGTTTATGCTTATGACCCGGAGACAAAGCTGCAGTCATCGCAATGGAAGTCTCTCGATTCACCGAGGCCGAATGCAGCAATGTCAAGTCGATGTTGACCATTTTCTTTGATATCCAAGGGATTGTTCTCAAGGAATTCTTCCCACCCAGTCAGTCTGTCAGCGGAAAGTTTTACTGAGAAGTTTTGCAGGATCTGAGGGAGATCATCTGCCACAATCATCCAGAACAGTGGAAGAACAAGGACTGGGTCCTGCATCATGACAATGCCCTTGCCCACACATCAATTGTCGTCCGGCAGTTCCTGGCTTCCACTAACACAGTAGTCATTCCCCACCCACCCTATTTGCCTGACCTTGCCCCCCTGCGATTTTTTCTTGTTTCCTAAGCTGATATTATGACTGAAAGGGCGTCGATTTGACTCGACTGAGGAGATCCAGACAGAATCACAGGAGGTGCTCAAGACTATCATGCCTGAAGCCTTCCAGGGATGCATGAACTAGTGGAAAAAAATGCTGGGACCACTTTATACATGCCCAAGGGGACTACTTTGAAGGCAACAGTGAGAATTAGGAGGTAAGGCAACTTATTTTCCTACAATATTCAAATTACTGGAACTTTAGGGTAGCACCTCATACATAAACTACAAGAAAACAAACTACACAAAATTCACTGAAGAAACAGAACAATACTTCAGCATACTAAGCAACACACTCATCACTAGCATTAACAAACACATTACAAAAGTTCAACATCATACTCAACACAGACAAGCACCACATTCCACGAGGCAACAAAAGACATTACAACCAAAACTTTACATCTGAGGTTGCCCACCTCATAACATGTGAAAGACTCAAATACAACTCCCTTCTTCTACATACTACACACAACACCATTACAAGACAAGATGAAGTAATAAGCTCCACCATTAGGTGACCAAGGCCAATGCATGAAAGCATGTTGGAGCCTTTATTGATGATATGATACAATCAATAACAAAATTACAGTAGTATAAAGAAAATGAAAAACTGAGAGGCCTTTGTAACAACACTTAATCACTCCAAAAAGCCATCTCAGTTCTACAATATACTTATCAGTATCACTAAATCACAAACAAGCACCCACTGAAACCCACACCACCATCTCCTCCAAGAACCAACACATCCCTTTCTACAAAGAACAGGCAAACATATTAATGAACCACTATCCAAACAAAAGTCACCTAACATCAACACATACTGAGTCTGAAAAACAACCTTCTCAAGAAAGGCAGTTCTTTCCATTACAATGCAACCCCCTTCAATCCTGAAGTGACACATAACACTGTCAAGAAAAACAAAGAACTCTACATGTACTGGTTTGGATGGCATCAGCAACCTGCCACAGAAATATTTAGGATCACAAGGAATTCAGGCCCTTACAAACATCATCAATTACTCACGGGTACATTATCGTACTCCCAAAGTCTGGAGACACAGAACAGTTATTCAACCATCCATCCATCAACCAATCCTATGCTGTCCAATGAGAAGCATAGGAGCCTGGGTCTAGGCAAGTTGGTCCTGACATTTAAGATGAGAATGACCAGCCTCACTCATCCCTGAGTGGCATTACATGAGCAATAACCTCCGACCATCCCTTGGATATAAACCTGGGTTAGGTGACATTTCATCACTCGACACTAAATCACTTGACATTTCATCACTCGACATTTCATCACCCGACATTTCATCACCCGACATTTCATCACCCGACATTTCATCACCCGACATTTCATCATCCGACCTAAAAAATCTTTTATAAGAAAGAGAACAATGATCACTTGCGAAACACAAATTGCTTATCAAGAGAAACTAAAAGTAAAGGATAGAAAAGGTGATGAAAATGAGTCTGTTCACTTATAAATTTTAATTATTTACAAGCCGAATACTGCACAAATTGCTTACCAAGAGAAACTAAAAGCAATGGATAGAAAAGGTGATTAAAATGAGTCTGTTCACTTATAAAATGTTATTACTGTATTTACAAGCCGAATAATGCACTGCCTTAAGATAAGTTAAAACATGTATTTGCCCGAACTGGCTGACAATTTCTTTGCACATTTTTCTTAACATTCAGATATTTACGCACTGGTGGCAAAGTGGCACCAGCAACCCCTTGCATTAAAGTCATACGCTGAAGGGCAATATCTTTCATCAAGCCATCCAAGAAAGTCCATAGAGTTGGGTGGCTACACAGAAATATCGACTGAAGTGCAAAATGCCAACCTTCCACTATGTTCGTGGTTCGGGCTGCTCCATCCACTGCTGTGTGAAAATGGTTCCATTTGTCTACTGGAAATAAGGGACGCCCAGGTGCTGCATTTCGTCTGTGCCTGCCACGAATGTGTGTGTGTTCAAAATAAGATAGTAGTGCATCCATGTGCTCCTGTTCCGGCACGGAATCAGCTAGAATATCAAACGAATCTCCCACTGACACGGCTGGAACAAGAGATAAGGGCCGGCAAACAAAGTATTAGCATGGACAACTCTTTATTTGCCTCCATCTCAGCCTTCATCCCTAGTTCATAAGCTTTCCGATACATGCTCTGGGAGAGGTGAAAGAAACAACCTTTCACTTCGGAGTTGGGAAATGCATCCTGAAATTCACTCACGGGTGCTGTTTCGAAGTCCAATAGTATTTGCTTGGGATCGGCTTCTGGAGTTAATGTTTGCACAGCGGAAAGCATTCTTCTGTAGGTGTTCCTTGTTTTGTTGGGCAAAAGTGCGTATATTGCAGCTGGATTGCGTCCTTCCCCGAAGTGAAAATGAATCGTGTACAACTGATAAAATATAGAAGGTGCTACCTTGAAAGTTCCACCTGCCAGCCAGTAATCTGCGCATGCTAAAGCAGCTACCATGTCACGGTCTCCAAACAACAGGAACCGCTCTGGATCATCAACACCGGAGTCGTGTAGAAGGCTTTCTTTAAACTTCCGTGGGACTTCGAAATCTAATGATGTAGGTGGAAGACCTAGGACTTCTGAATTCTTCGCAGCTCGTTGTAGGGTGCAGTGAAGACTTGTTTTTTTTGGCAACCTCATCATGGTGGCGCTTGACAAAACTTGCCTTTGAGCACCAATTACTCCCAATGGTGTTGCTCTGACCACAGCTATCATCTTTTTCATCTCTGCTACTGCGGCTCTTGCTTCAGTGCTATCGCCATCGGTGAAGTGAGTATGCTCAGAGGTCCTGCTGGTAACGCGACTACCTGATGTAGTAATTCCAGCTTTACACTTTTTTGCTGATATTCCCTGAACCACCACCGGGTGGTTCCATCGCTATTTTCTCTATGCTTATAATACTCAAACTGTTTAAAAGAGACGATGTCGTTTCCTTTTGATGTTTTACCAAAGTAGCACGTATTTTCCATCTTGGATAGTGATGCTTGTTAAACCGCAGCGTTTTCAACACTGGCCGAGATAGTAACCTTGAACCATTAGAAGTGAGCTCACCTTTAAGCATTCACTGGTGCAAGGAATGGATGAATGCTTCGAACTCCAAACCACGCTATTAAAGAAGGGGTTAAAGGCGAAAAGCGAGAGGTGACAAACTGTCAGGGAAGTTGGGTGATGAAACGTCGTGTGATGAAATTGCCACGAATTCGCGCCAGCATATTTATAAATTTGTGACACTGTACTTTAGTGAGAAAACCAAGAACTCTACTGGAATTCCCACTGGGCATCACTCAGTTCAACTGTCCTTGTATTCACTTTGATCGGGATGGTTTTCAGAACATTTCCCACTGCTTCACAAGTGATCATTCTTATCCACGACATTAGTGCTTTCACTGGGTGATTTATTGTGAGCTTATATTGTTCACTTTCTTTCCGTTGACCGCTGAAGTTAGGCCACGCCCTACTTCAGGCAAACACGGCCATCTCTCGCCCCCTTTCATAGTTTGAAGTCAGTCAGCTTTGAGTCGCCTCGAGGGTAGAACCGTTTGTGCCCAAAGTAGAGCAGCGCCTCCGTTGTACAATGAGTTCCTGAATCTCCACCTAGACGGTGAATTGGCGAAGTGGGCTTAGCGAATAGCAGCGTTTTGATGTTCATCACAGGCGCCCAGACTACTCGTTCAACTCCCCTCCACTGACCAGTATTTCTGTTCGTTTTTCTAGGCTTAAGTGTGTTTAGCTTTTGAATGAGCGAGTGAGTGCATTCTCCTTGTTATTTGAATTCATTTTTGAGATTCATATAATGTAAATATATTTTTATTGTAATCAATAAATTTACAGTTCTTTTCTTTGAGCTTAATGTAATTAGAATCGTATTTTATTTCTCCACATTAAGCTTATTTTAGTTGCCGCTTCTAGTTTGCACAAACTCTTTACATTATCCTTAACTGGTACTTAGGCCAGTTCTTTTGTATCAAATTTAAACCCATTGTGCCAGCCAGGAGTTTGCATCAGCAAGAACCTGTTTATTATTATTGGCATTAGTTACTGATTGTCAGGGGTGGAGTCACTTTCTCGAGAGGCTAACAGGACTACAAACAGCACTTGTGAGTAATTAGTGTCTGCTGTGTACTGTTGAGAAAGTTTATAAATTCTCGTTTTTAGAGAATCGGCGAAGTAAGCCGGAATAAAGTAAACTTACTGCTTGAATTTGACAAGTCAATTCCTTGTCTCTATTTTCAAGTAACATCTAGCATATTTAATTCATAATTTCGCATCCCCTGTGACAGAAATGTCGTGTGATGAAATGCTGGGTGATGAAATGTCGAGTGATGAAATGTCGAGTGGTGAAATGTTGTGTGGTGAAATGTCATGTGGTGAAATGTCATGTGGTGAAATGTCATAGCACCAAAAACCTGCACAGCTCAATCCGACAGGAGTGCCTTAATTACTCACTAAACCACCAGGCGCCATAATATTTTTATATGGTTACCACCCAGCATGGTAAATGGTTTCCCAGTGTACAGGAAACCATTTAGCTTGTAACTCAGTGTAGAGTCACCCACAGGCCAAAGGAAGAGGAAAGGCTGAAGGAAAGAGGGACAGAAGAGGGAGTGTAAAGTCACCCATAGGCAGAAGGAAGAGGAAAGAATGAAGGAAAGAAAGACAGAAGAGGAAGGAAGGAAGAGGGGAAAGGGCACACACCCAAAGCAGCACTACATTGGTAGAGTGGCTATATTTAAGCAAGAACCCAACACATCGTTCTTTGTAATGGCCTGTAACACTACAGGTACTTAGCACATCTAATATAACTGAACACCTCATTCGGAACCAAGTCACACCCATATCCCAGTGCTCCTTCACAAAATGGATTTACAGCACTAAAGTCTACAAACACCTTACTGGCTAATCTCACACAAGCATCAGATGGAATCAATTCCAGGACACCTGCAAAATCCACAATTCTCACAACAACAGTTATTAGTAAAACCTTTGATGTCATCTGCCAATGTAAACTATTCACCTAGATATACAACACGAACATGGAGAACTACACCAAATGCTGGCTTGCTAACTAGGTGTCTGGTGGAGAAGCACATGTTACATTCCAGGGAAAGTCATCACAAACACAAATTGCTCTAACAGAGTTCCAGAGGATTTCCTTCTCTTACCCACGCTCTTCAACATGTTCATGCATGATATTCCCACAACCCAGCCACCCACAAACATATTGCCTCATTTGCAGATGGCATCACCATAATGACTAAACACCACTATGCAGATACAGCCTGCACACTGCAGCAGGACTACCTCAACACACTACAGACTTGTGTCAAAGACAACAGGCTGGTGATTGCCCCAGCCAATTCTACCACACACTCATCACCAGCAGTAAATATGAACACAGGTACTCCACTCACGTCACCCTTAACAATGTACATGTGCAATACATATTAGTACTCTCCACTAAAAACCTTGGAGTAATATATGACACCAGACACACCTTCAAGGACCAAGTACAAGACATCAAGAGGTGGTGCATATCCAGACTCAGGGTACTCAGGGCAGCTACAGGGCTAGACTTTCAGCAACAAAAAGAAACACTTCCTTTACTCTACAATCAATACATAAGGTCAGTGATGTATGCCTTCCCAGCATGGGCTCCATAATACCTTGCAAACCATACAGAACAATGCCATATGCATCACCACTGGTTACACCAAAACAACTCCCACAGCTCACTTACACTATGAAACAAAGGTCCTCTCTGTCAGAGACTACCTTGTTATGAATGGCACACCATTCCATGTAGCAGCATGTGCCAATACAGAACACCCCTGTCGGTATACAACAGAGACACACAACACAACTAAGCTCGTAAAACAATCAACACACAAACATTAACAAACCCTTTACAATATCCCAACTCCAGACATTTTAACACTAAGGAAACAACCTACATACTCACATCACACATAGAGTAATACAACACCTCAATCAGAACATTATATTACAAGCCCCCTTCCAGATATTCATCTATCAGAGATGTCCTTCAGTAAATATGATCGAGCTCATCAGGCTAGGCTTAGAGGTGGACATTACCCAGCCTTCCTCACCTACCAGTTTAGATGTGGGTTGGGTGGGATCATAAATGACATGAGCTCAGCTTGCAGAACAGGCTCACAGAACATAGCACACATAATTGACCAATGCACAAGACAGGCCACACTAAGATGCAAACACATCAATGGTGTAGAGAACCTATGGGACAGACCCACAGAGGCAGTTACTTACCTGACTTACCTGTAGTTGATGGGTCTGCTTGATCAGCCAGACCGGAGTTGAGCAACAACACCAACAACAACACTCCAAAAGGTCTCTTATATTTGACCTTTTCTGCATGTACTCATGAAATCCTGCTGAATTCTCATTTTTCAACCTCTTCAAATACTATATTTTTCACTTTTGCCACTGTCACATTTCTGGGCACAACAGTCCCAGTCTCACTGCCACCTCTCTGTTCTCAGTATTCCTATTTATCAGATTTTAAGACAATTTTCCTTCTGCCCCTCACTTCTCTTTCACTTCTCAGACTGACACACTGATGATCAGACAGACAGACAAGACATCATCTCCCCCACCTCTGGTGGCAGAAGAAATAAAGTTTAACCCTTCAAGTGTTCTGGTTTCCCTATAAGTTTTTTTAAAAACTATTTGGTGTCCGCCAAAGGGGAGGAAAAAAATAAAAAACAATGGCATCACAACATTACAACAGTACATCAGCCACAGACAAGTTAAATGCGAAGACCAAATACCATAATCTAACTTGGCACAAACCACAATGAGAAAATGATGCACAATTCTTACCTCTTTGACTTTATTTTCATCGGAGGGAGGTTTTTTGTACTCAAATATCACAGAATTGGAGATAACAAAACCCTCACAGGCAACCTGGAGAGTCACCAGCCCCACCTCATGAGCTGTGGGAGGGGGAAGTGTAGAGTTACATTTCTCAACTTATTTACACAAATTAATCTCTTCATTACTTGAGGTTTCCCCTACTCTAATAAATGTCTGAAAACAGCAACAAAGAAAAAATACAATCATTGTACTAAAGCAGATGAGGGAGTATTTCTAACCTTTTCATTATGAGGACTCTTTCCTATGTTGAATAAAATCATCTGCAGAAACTTATACTAAATACAAATTGAAACATGATGATGTGTAGGATTAAAAAAAAAAAAAAAAAAACTATATATAACTACAATGAGCCTCAAGTAACATGCGGAAAGTGTTAACTGAGCTTCTAGTATGTGGAAATGTATAAGTTGGCCCTTTCAACCCATTCTAAGAAAACTACTGTGTAACCAAATTTCTAACATGACCTCCACTTCCCCCTGAAAACCATACATGAACCCAACCTGCCAATGACAGGCTTTCTAAAGACATACACTACTATACAAAAGTACAACAGACATAAGAACACAACATTAATGATATTTAAAGCACAGACATGAGAACACAACATTAAAGATATTTAAAGCAACAAATAGTCAGGTAATGTGATAAATCTCTAGCCAAACTGCTACTTCCCTCTAAAAACCATGTATAACCCCAACTTACTTACTGATATGCTAGGAACAAATCATACTATACAGAGGTAAATAGACAAGAGACAATTACACAAGACAAGTTTAAAGCAATAAATGGGGTAAAAAATGACACAGCATTGCTGATTTGGAATATATCAGAGTTTTCTTATATCATCATCCAGACCTCCTTTCCAACTCCAAGGTGGGATCATGCAGACCTCCTTTCCCACCCCAAGGTGGGACGAGGCTGGGTCAAGAAAGCCAGAAAGAGTTCTCTGCTGATATCAATCCGCAACTGCTGTGGCAGCACTGCGTACATAGCAAATGGATCATGTAAACAGGAAGAGCTTTTTGGTACATGTAACTTGAGGGCACACTGTACCAGCTTTGATAATCCCCTTCAACCTGAGGGCTCCTTCCTGAACTATATAAAAATATTTAGATACATGGTATCCACAATATACTACAGGATATAGTAACAACATTCTAAGGATGACAGGCTTAATTAAAGTATTTCTAACTTTCAACCTAAAGATTTCTTCTGACATGAACAAAATCATCTGGCATTACCCACAATGAATTTAAAAGTACTTGGAATGAAAAAATTAATGCTCTACAACAGATGAAGATCCAACAACAAGAGAATATCTTTCCATACTGCACACTTCTGCAGTGTACATGTAAAAATGAATACAGTAGGATCTCCCTTTGTGTGTTCCAATACGCATGATTACAGTGTGCACAGCAGGAAAAACTTATTCCTAGATAAGTCCCTTCTGCAGTCACAAACAGAAAACTAATTTGTGGCATTTAAAACACTCACATGGTGATGTTGCGCCTAAGTCATTAGCACTGCATATATGCATTTGCCATCCTTCTCTTCCCCAATTTTATCCTTTTTTGGGGTGGCCTTGACTGGCCATATGTTTGCATTTTGTGTAATCCAACCACAATATGTGGGTTAAAGTACAGTATGTTCCATCGTGGTATGGCTTCCTCTGTCGGCTAATCTTTCATTTCTACTGGCAGAGGAAGTGAGTGTGTCTATCCCTTAAGTGAAAACAGGTATTTTGTGAAGGCTGAGAAGGAATGAGTGACTGACAGTGCTTGTAACCTAAACCTGAATGAATTAGCAGTGAGGTCTGTGAGAAGGAACACAAAGAGCAATCTACATGCAGTGTGGCTTAGTAATGAAGACAGTGGTGTTTGCCTGTATGTGGTGAATGGGGTACTGCTTAAAACTGAGAAGATTGTGAAGACGTTATGTATGCACATTGTGTGGCAAACATGCCAGTGGACAGAGCTGCTATTCACTATAAGTCCAGGAAAGTGTACATGACTGTGGCTAACATTATGAAAATTGAAAACTCACTGTCTTTCACAACAAGCAAGGGATGATTTAAAAAGTTATACACCAGTAAAAATCTTTGTTTTGGTTCAATTTTTGGTGATGCTGGTAGTGCCAACAGCACCACTGCAGAAGCTTATCCCACATCATTCAGGAAGGTGGTAGAGGATGGTGGTTACAGTGTCCCACAAGTGTTCACTATGGATGGGTCTGGCTCCTTTTGGAAAAGCCTACTCTCTACCACCTTCCTGACACAGGATGAGACCTCTGCACCAGGCTACAACATTTAAAGAGTGCTACAATACTGTTTAAAGTAAATGCAACAGGAGATTGCAAAGTATAACCCCTGATGATCCACAAATTTGCAAAGCCTATGGCCCTGCAATGTGAGAATCTTAAACAGCTCAGGATGCACTGGATGCACAATGCTTGGTGCTAGGAAACAATGACACTGTGCTTAATGGTTTGATCATATCATCATCCATACTGTATAATACTGTTTATAGAGGCTCCAACATGCTTGCACGCATCAACCTTGGTCACCTAATGGCAGCTCTCTACACTGTTTGATCTCTGGCAGCCTCCCTGTTCAGTTCCTTATCCACGAAGTCTCACTCCATTACTTCATCCCAGGTCTTTTTTTTGGTCTGCTTCTCACAACTCTTCTCTCAACATTCAAACTTCTCACCCTCCACACCCAACTGTCATCCTCCATCCTCTTCACATGTCTGGACCATCTCATCACTACACCAATACATTCAAGGCCCCTTTTTCCTCTCAACTCTTCAACTGCAATCCTAAACCCCCCATCCCCCCAAGGCCTGTCATTCAAGGATGCACTAGACACAAATCTAATTATTATCATTTCTGTATGACTGACCATATGAATATCCTCTTCCTTCACCACCTATGAATATCCTCTTCCTTCACTACCAAGGTCTCACCACCATGCAGAATTACACTTCTAACACATGCTGCATACAATGATCCCTTAGCATGGAGGGAGAGCCCTCTCAATGTCAGGAGAGAAAACAGCTCCCTGAACTTATTCCAACCACTAGTCACTCTAGTTACAGAGCTATCTTGAGTCCCACCTCCTTCATATAAAATGTCATCCAAGTAACAAAACTCTTCCACATACTCAAGAGACTCACCAGCTAGATCAATCCTTTCATGCCTGAGACCTCTACATGCTTTTCCCAACATACTGCACATACAAGATTAGCATTACCTCGCAGCCTACCACTAATACCTTTAAATCTTGCCAGAGATTCACCTTGCCCTTGACTGTAGACTTGTTGAGGTAAATGTATGGCTTAGTTTAAGCAGCAACATGACATTACCAGTTCACTTCTTATTATTAATGTTTGTTCTTGGCATTTTTCTGATTATTTTTTATGGTGGTAAACGATGTTTACAAACCCTTAACAGCGCCAAAGACAGATGGATGCCATCTTGTGGGTCACTGAAGACAGATGGATGCTATCTTGTGGTGTACTGAAGACAGACAGATGCCATTTTACAATGATATTTTTGGTACAGAATTATCCTTATCAGTGTTGATTTATCCAAACCTAACCAAAAGTTTCATAACTTAACCCAACCTACCGTATTTTCTGCCACACAATGTGCATTTCTCCTCAAATTTTTTGCTTCAAAAATCACCCTGAGCATTATACAATGAAGGTCATGGTCTGAGATACTCTAACATCAAGGAGATGTCACATTAAAAAAAAAAAAAAAAAAGTTTTAAGCCAGGTATCCCCGAAGGGCTAAGGCATTGCCCCTGGGTAGAGGACTTTGGATTGGAGTGTATGGCATTTTATGACCGGATGCCCTTCCTGATGTCTACCAATGACCCTTGGGTGCATTCGATCCTCTAACCCTTAGTCAGAGTGGAGCGCTCTAACCCTCTGAGCCATGGCTGCTACAGCTGTCACAAGTTAACAATTAGAAAAGCCTTTCGGAAAAACATTTGTATACCATCAGTCGTGTATGGAGTAAGCATCCTAAATTTCATGGAAAAAGAAACTGATAAACTACAAGTGTAGAAAATAGTGTGCATAGACAACTGGCTATGTGGAGAGGATGGAGGGTGAGAGACTGACGAGGAGAATGTATGTGAGTGAGGTGGAGGGGAGGAGAGGGAGGGGGAGGCCAAAGATGAGATGGAGGGATGGAGTGGAGAGGTATATGAGAGAGCGGGGTGTGAGCTGGGAGCAGGGCAGTGAAATGGCAGGGAACAGGGCAACGTGGAGGCAATTTGTTTGTGGCCACCCCGTACGGGATTAAAGCGTCTGGCAATAGATAGACAGATAGATACATAGACAGACAATTGTTTGGGGCTCCAAATATGCACAGGTAACCACATTATGAGGAGAAGCAGAAGCATGAAGGTGAGACTCATCAAAGGAAAACTCCTCTATGTGAATTTTATTACAGAATGAGAGAGTGTTTTTGATTGGTGATATGAATGGTAAAGTTGGTAATGTGAAGGTGGATGGAATAGTTGGTGAGTGGGGTGTGCCTGCTGAGATAGATGAGAATGGGAGTGCGTTAGTGGACATTTGTGCTGGGAGGGGGTTGGTGATAGCCAATACCCTCTTCAGGCATAAAATGATCCACAGGTATACATGGCGAGTGATGAGAAGGGTGGGTGGTGAACTGAATGAAAGGAAGGCAATGATTGATTATGTGTGTGTGGATGAAAGGATGCGAAGATGTGTAAAGGATGCAAGAGTGTATAGAGGTTGGGGGAGTGGACTTTCTGACCACTACTTGGTGGTGGCCAGAGTTAAAGTTCAAATAAGATGGAGGAATAGAAGAAGGGAAAGACGAGAGGAAGGAGTAGTTGCAAGGAGAGTGGAAAGGTTACAAGAGGATGAGAAAAAGGCAGAGTATAAGAGAGAAGTGGAGGAACGATTGGGGAAATATGAATTGGAGCAGATGGGAGACGTGGAAGGTGTGTGTAAGATATTTACAGAAGAAATATGTGCAGCATGTGATGTGGTGTGTGGAAGGAAGAGAAGACGGAGGGGGGGTGCAAGGAACAGCGTGGTGGACTGAAGAGGTGAAACAAGCTGTGACACAAAAGAAGAAAGCATACAATGAATGGATGAGAAATAGGGGTGTGGAAGAAGTTGAGAGGTGGAAGAGAGAGTTATATGTGGAAAGGAAGAGAGAGGTGAAAAGATTAGTAAGAGAGAGTAAGAAGAGAGTGGATGAGGAATTTGGAAGGAATTTGAGTGTAAAGTGGAGGGACTGTAAGAAAATGTTCTCGAGAGAAGTGAAAAGAGTAAGACAGGGTGGAAGTGAAGTTAGCAGGGGAGTGAAAGATAAAAATGGTAGATTACTAGTGGAGAAGGGAGAAAAAGTGAGCAGATGGAGAGAACACTTTAAGGAATTGTTGAACGTAGAGGATGGAAGTAATGCGAGTATAAGTGGCTGGGGAATGGCTGGGAGAAGGAGGGAGGTGAGAAGACAGGAAGAAATCAGTAGGATAGAAGTTGTGGAAGCAATGAAGAAAGTTAAATTGGGGAAAGCCCCAGGAATTGATGGAGTGGGTGGTGAAATGCTGAAGCAAGGGGGAGAGATAGTAGTAGAATGGATGTGGAAGATGTGCAGATTGGCCTGGGAGGAAGGTAGAGTCCCGGAGGATTGGAAGTCAGGTATAATTATTCCCTTGTACAAAGGAAAAGGGGAAAAAGAAGTGTGTGGTAATCATAGAGGCATTTGTCTTCTTAGTATAATAGGAAAAGTGTATGGTAGGATACTTATAGACAGATGGTAGGATACTTATAGACAGAGTTAGAGAAAGAACAGAGAAATTAGTTGGAGAAGAACAGGGAGGCTTTAGGAAAGGAAGAGGTTGTGTAGATCAGATATTCATTCTTTGATCTTTAGTGGAAAAGTTTCTAGAGAAGGGAAAGAAGTTGTATGCGGCTTTCATGGATTTGGAGAAAGAATATGACAGGGTGGATAGACAAGGATTGTGGAAAGTGTTAAGAATATATGGAGTAGATGGGAAGTTGTTGAATGCTGTGAAGAGTATGTACGATGGTGCGAAGGCTGCAGTGCGTGTGGATGGTGAACTAAGTGAATTTTTCTCTTTGAAAGTTGGTTTGAAACAGGGATGTGTCATGTCTCCATGGTTGTTCAATCTGTACATGGATGGGGTAATAAAAGAGGTACAAGGTAGGGTAGTGGATGTTGGAGTGGCCCTGGTGAGAGAGGATAGTGTTTGGAAACTCCCTGTACTGTTGTTTGCAGATGATACTGTGTTGTTGAGTGAAGACGAAGGGGAGCTGCAAGGTTTGGTGGATAAGTTTGAGAGAGTGTGTAAGAAACGGAACCTAAAGGTGAATGTAGGGAAGAGTAAAGTGATGGTCTTTGAGAGAGGTGAAGTTAGTGAATGTACAGCGAGGTTGGATGGTGAGGAATTGGAAAATGTGAGTACGTTTAAGTATTTGGGTAGTGTGATAAGTAAGGATGGAGGTTTGGAGGGTGAAGTGCTTGAAAGGGTACAGCAGGGAAGAAAGGTTGCTGGTTCCTTGAAAGCAGTGATAAGAAACAGGGAAGTGAGCATGGAAGTGAAAAAGTTACTACATGACAGTATTGTGATACCAACTCTAACGTACGGAAGTGAAGCTTGGACATTGTTGGAAGGAGACAAGTCAAGAGTGACAGCAGTGGAAATGAGTTATTTAAGAGGAGCCTGTGGAGTCACGTGGAGAGACAGGCTGACGAATGAGGATATAAAGGAGCATTTTGGTGTGGATGTGGATGTGATAGGAAGCGTTATGAGGAACACACTGAGGTGGTTTGGCCATGTGGAGAGGATGGAGGGTGAAAGGCTGACGAAGAGAGTGTATGTGAGTGAGGTGGAGGGGGGAAGAGGGAGGGGGGGAGGCCGAGGATGAGATGGAGGGATGGGGTGGAGAGGTATATGAGAGAGGGGGGTGTGAGTTGGGAGCAGGGCAGTGAAATGGCGGGGGACAGGGCAACTTGGAGGCGATTTGTTTGTGGCCACCCCAAACGGGATTGAGGCGTCTGGCAATAGATAGATAGATAGATAGTTTACAACAACAATATCGTACAAGGAAATCAGACTTGGCAAGAAGATAGTCGAAAAAACTACCAATAGAAGTCCTCAGAGAAATGAAAACAAATAACCATAAGTGGATAAAAAGAACGAGATACTTAGAATGTGCAGATCTGACACAAAGGAATATACAATTGAAGCCTGATTTAACAGACTAATTTAGCCAACCCCCCAATCCATTATCCCAGATTTTCCACTAAACTGAGTTCTGTAACCAAGGCTCAATATAAGGGAAACTCTTCCAGTAGCTGGAGGTATTTTCCATTGAATCCTTGAAGGCATCTGTCAAGCCAAGTTCTGGACAGTGCACACCCAAATCCAGCAAAATATGCTAACTCTCACTGCTACACACAGCAGTCTGAACCCATACTTAATACCCCCACTTAATCACATTATTGTGTACATGTTAACAGTGATAAATACATTACTGTACTGACTTAGTACTAAAATACGCACACATAAAGAATAAAGTGAGGATAACAGCGTAAAGTATAATGAAGCTGAAAGGTCGGGGATCACATGAAGACTGGGTTGGGCAAGCGATGCGACCCAGGTGAGACGGTGGGAACGTGTCACAACACATACGGGAATGATCAAGCATGCTGATGAAGGGAGTGTTTCCATTATTGGGTCTCAGATGCCCTTGCTTTCATGGACTTTTTCCTGTAGGTCAGTGGTTTTGGGAACAGAAATTCTTTAATGGAAATACTGTATACAAGTGCTAACAGAAATTTTCCCATAAATGGGGCAAATAATTACTGGAAAAAAAATGCTTCCACCTGTTCTGGATTCTGTTATATCGGGCTTCTACTGAGGTACAGTATACTGAAGAATAAAGAAATTAAGAAAAAAATAAAGAACTGGAACACAGAGAAATGGAGAAAGGAAGTTACGGAAAAACCAAGCTTAAAAATACACGAGACACAAGAGCAACATCTCGTGGAAAGAAAGAATCTATGATACCACACCAGCTTCCATCACTCGGTACAGGACAAGAACAAACACCCACCATAAATGACAGGAAATGCTTCACAAAGGAAGATACTTCATGGATAATGTGTGGGGCAGCCCTCAAGGAGATGGAACATTTTATACTACAATAAGGAGCATACCAACTCATACGAATCTCAACTGTCAGTTTATGATGACCACAAACAGAAGACAACATCAACAATGCTGGAAAATTACTCTTCGTTCAGCATGAATGAGAACTAGAAAAAAACAAGGAAATTCTATACAATATGTGGAAACAAGATAAAATGTGAAAAATAAACTACGAAAACCGTAATTAGAAAGTAACCAGAAACTGGTCAAGGAGATGCCACTAGAAAGCAATAGCTCTACATTTATATCTACATTTACATTTACTGTCAGTGCAACTCAATGTGACTGTACAAAACATATTTATGACATAACTGAAAGTCATCATAGCAACCAAACTACAGGGTATTATGCAATTTTCTTTTCCTTTCTCTGAACACTCTCTGTTGATCTCTTTACTTGTTGATGAGGTAACCATTGCTTAACTGCACTCCTAAAAGATGATCTGGACATTGTCATGAACTTCCTGTGGGTACTAGGGGAAAAATAGCTCCATATACGACAAAGGGTACCTTCCAATTTGGCCCTTGTAGACATGTCTTCGCTTCTTAATTTGTCTTTGACGATGGTCCAGAGGTTCTCAATGGATGAAATATTAGGACTATTCCCTGGGTAATCAGGGATCCACTCCACCTCACGTGTGCAAAGCTGGGTCTTGACAACTTTCGCAGTATGACAGGTAGCCCTGTCCTGTGGCAACACTTCATCACCAATCACCACAAAGCAGTCAGCGAAGTGGCCTTCTTAAAGGCGAAGAAAAATCTCTTTGGTGACATGCTGACATTTAGGGAGAATAATATGGTTGATGTAGTTCTCAATAAGAGAAAACTCTCCATACCATAAGGGAGGCAGGGTGTTTGACAGTACTTACTATAAACTTTGGGTTGCAGGGAACTGATTCTCCACCTTGCCTTACCTTCTGCTCTTTGGTGTCACTGACAAAAAACATCAAATCATCAGTCCACAGAACTCTTCTCCAGTTATCTATAGTCCATGAAGCATATTCATCAGCAAAAACAACTCTCTTTTTACAATGGACATCAATAACAAGAGACTTTTTCCTGGTCATCACCTACTGCTATTTCGGTTTCTTCTGTACGGTGCTCAGAATAGTTCATACACTTCTGCCTTGGAGTAGAATGGGATTTTGTTCCTTCAGCTGTCCAGCGGCAAGGGGAGGGTTTGCATCCAATTAATGCCTGACAACTCCTGGACTGTGTCCAGAGACCTTGGAAGTCCATCCCCAGTGTGTTTCTGGGAGGGTACCTCAGATCTCCCCTCACCCCTCCACACTTGAACTTGGTCTCTAATCAGCATATCAAACATTCATTAACACCAGTTGGTTTACTTGTTTTATAGCTATTTAAACTTATTTCATGATATGATAACTCATACAATACTTTCATGACTTGTATAAGGTTTGGATATTGCTAACATGTAACACTGTCAACTTAAACACTAAGTGCATGAAGGAGGGGGGTGGGGGGGTCAATCACATGAGACAGATTGACATCCAAACAAAAGTGCATAACTTTTTAAACTTACTGTTACTGCCATACAGGAGGGTTAACAAGCGGGCTCATGATTAGTTTCAAGTAATCATTTCCCCCCCCCTGGCCGAGTTTTTTTCTTTTTTTAACTGGTTGCGATAGCACCAATTTGAAGTAGGGAAACTGATTGGCCTGCACCCATTTCTGGACATGTTGAGCTGCATTAACTGTAGGCTGCAGGTGACTGGTTAGAAGGCCACCAATATTTAGATTTAAATCACTCAAAGGTATAAATTATTAATCAAACTTTCAATAATGCAGATTTGCATGAATGTGTATTATCATAAACACATCAAAAATAAACAGTAAACTCAGCATTCTGTGGGCTAGATCAGCGTTGTCCAAACTGGAGTACGAGTACCCCTGGGGGTATGCAGCGCTGTTCATATGAGGTACGTGAGAAAATAATTTTTTTTTGTTTTTTTCAAACTGTCTCACATACAGGTCTTACAGCATCTTGGATCAGTAACTTTACTGAGCATGTGTATGTGTGCATGGGTGATTGTTTAAGAATACAGAATAATTGAATAACCACAACACATACACAGTTTCCAACTTAAATGAATGACGACAGAACAGAGTAAGAATTAAAATGAACAAGAAAAAAACTGAGGGGAGATGGGAGTAGGGGGGAGGGAGAGGGAATGGGACAGGACACATACGGGAACACTGCTGAACTCCTCACTCGAGTCACTCTTGATTAGTTTTGTCTTCAGGGTGAAAGTGTGAACTTCTCTTTTTCAAACTTTCATGTAAGCTTAGACACAGTTATTTCTTTAACAGCAAGAAATATGGATAGATGGTTAAAAGGTGATAGCTGTAGCAGCCGCAGCAGCAATGCAAGTGAAGGATATCACGCAGCTGTGAGGAAAAAGAAAACAGACCTATGTAAATATCACCAATACAAGGAAGATTAAGGCTTTTGGATTTACTTCTACAAATTATCATCCTCCGGAAGCTTTGTGCTTCTTTTGTGGGGAGAGGCTGGCCAACAGTAGCATGAAACCAGCACTCCTCCAACATCACCTTAACACAAAACATCAGTGTCATGATGGCAAACTGGCAGTGTTTTTTAAAAGAAAACTTTCTGATTTTTAGTGCACAACACTTAAGAGAGCCTCCACAACATGAAGCAAAGCTCTGGAAGCATCTTTATCTGTATCTTTATTAGTTGCTAAAGCTCAAATGCTATTTAATATAGCTGAAGAACTGGTACAGTATTGCCAGCTGTAGTTGTGATGGGTGAAAAATGCTAGATAAAAAGGCAGCTGATCAACTAAAGGTTCTTCCTTTGTCACACCAAACTGTTTCTGGAAGGGTAAATGAAATGAGTACATATATTATTGATCAAGTTGTGAATAAGCTGAAAATATGCCAGTCTTTTTCACTTCAACTTGACAAATTGTCTGATGTCAGTGGACAGGCTGTGAGATACATTGATGGGGATGATATACATGATTACTGTATGTACTTTTTTGCAAAAAAAAATTAGAACACACAACTAGGGAAGCCATTTTCAGTATCATTAATCTGTTCTTCTCTGAACAAGGGCTTGGTTGGAAATTTTGCATTAGCAGCTGTACAGACACTGCTGCATCCATGACCGGGAAAGTTAAGGGACTCGTTGCATGGATCAAGAAAGAAAATCCTGTTGTGGAGTGGACTCATTACATCATTCACAGAGAATCATTAGCATCTAAAAAAATGAGTTCAAAGTTGCATGGGATATTGAATGACGGCATCAAAGTAATCAACTTTATAAGTCAATGCCACTTAATGCTCACCTTTTTCACAGACTGTGCAAAAGCATAGAGTATGAGCACACAAAGGTGTGCTGGCTGTCAAAAGGGAGGGTACTCATCAGGTTGTTTAAGTTGCGAGATGAGGCAGGCTCCTTTTTATCAGAACGTGGATCTCCTATTGCCAAATTTTTAAAAAACATTACATGGCTTGCATAACTCGCATATCTTGCAGTCACATTTAGCAAACTGAATGAGTTAAATTTGTCTCTGCAGGGCAATGATACATTCTCAACTTGTATGATAAAATCGGTGGTTTTCAAAGGAAAATGGAGTTGTGGAAGGAGATATGCTCAGGGTGAGATTTTATGTGTGTTCCACTGTCAGATGCTTATTTTTCCAGTAACAATGATGAGAGAGAGACTGTGAAACCAGTTACTGCACAACATTTGGCCAAACTTATCTGTGCTCTTAAATTTTAATTTCCTAACATATATGAGAGATCTGTACAACTGGATTGGGTTAGAAATCCATTTCTCCTATCTGAAAACAATATGAAGTGCTTTCCATTTGTCTTCAAGAAGCACTGCTAGATATGTTTTCAAACCATGGCCTCAAACTGGTATTTGAAAGTTCAATCCTCACACGGTTTTGGAGCTGTGTAAAGAAGGAGCGCCCTGACCTAGGAAAGAAGGCTTTGGAAAACCTTCTGCCCTTTGGGTCTACCTACCTTTGTGAAGCATCTTTCTTTGCAATGAGCATTATCAAGTAAAAACAGAGAAACAAACTTAATGTAAATCTGGAACAAAGCCTGATCACTGAAGCAGCCTCTCTACCACCCAGAATGGCTAAAATTATCAGAGAACATCAACCCCACATTTCACATTGAGTTGTAAGTAATTTTCAAGCTTTACTGTTAAATTGTTAGTCTTTTTCCTTTAGTATACAGGCATACCCCAGTTTAACGATGCAATTTGTTAAGTAAAAACCCATCGCTAGAAGGGGTATCGTATCTCTGGGTAGATTTAACATGTAAAGTATAGGGATGGGTTTTTAAGCCTTGGGTTTCCCCCCAGCCAAGTCCTAAACCCACCCAAATGAGTCCAAAAACAAGTTTCTACCCAACCTAAACCCTCAAATACCTTTAAAACAAGCTAAACCAAGCCTAAAAGCAGTTTACAACTTGCCTAACCCCCCCCCCCAAAAAAAAAAAAAAAAAAAGAAAAAGTATGGAAAAAATCAAAGTTAGTAAACTGTACCCCAAAATGGCAATGTTCACCCCACCTATGACTAAAAGATATTAATCTAAGTCTAAAAACAATTTATAATCAACTTAAACACAAAATTTAATTCTAAAATATCAACAAAATCAGTTTAAAAAACAAAACAAAACCCACTGTTATACTGGAGTTTAGCCATCGTCGATGGGGTATGGTGGTATTTCTACAGTAGGGTCATGATTTAAGAAAAAATGAAACAACGATCTTACAATAACACAGGCATTTAATTTCTCCCATAATTACTTGATAGCACAGTAATACCACTCAACTGCGTGAGAGAAACTGTGGGAAATGGGTGCATTTAGGTACTGGATTTCCATACACAACTCGTGTGTTACCCTTTTGTCAGTCACTGACTGGCTTCCTCGACCTGACCTGACCCAAGTGACCCATGTCCCACACCACCTGCCACACCTGCCTCAGTGTTGTGTAGATGGTCATTGTGATGAGAAGTTTATTTACTTACTTCTTTGCTCCTCATTTCCTCTCAGAACTCTGAGCATGTGGTTCCATACAAACTTTCATTATAACTGAGCAACCAGAAAGTGCTAAGAACACAAGAAAAGCTATTCTACATGAAAATGTAAAATTGTTGGATGAAGTGGCATGTGGTGTGAAAGCTTAAATGCAAACGATCTGACAGATGCGAGTCAGGTGTGTTTACACTGTGGACAGTTTTCTTTGTTGGAAAAAAAAGTTAATGATGAAGGAGCAGTAAAATTCATGTTTTTGCCTTTAGTGCAACAAGTGTAAAAAAAAAAAAAAGAAAAAAGAAAAAAGGCTTAGTGCCCGATGTCTGTTATGAACTGACGGTCTTTGGTCGAGATAATTTGGATCTTACAATACGTGAAGACACTATGCGTTGACATACATAGTTAGGTAAGATAATTATGTGAGTTCAGTTTTTGTGAATTATACTGTCATACAAATTATACCGCTTGCTGACTTGTTTATTGTTCACGATTATTGCATTCGTGTGTATCTGAGAACTGAGAAATACGCAATCACTCCATGCTGATGACATCTTTATAGTTCTTTTTTTCCTTTATTGCTGATGACTAATGGCTTTCAAAAATAGTTTCACACTGCAATCTTTTTTTTTTTTTTTTTTTTTTTTTTTTTTTTTTTATGTGCCGAAAGTGATTCCTGGTGAAATATGCTAGATGCTGGGCGGCCATTATTCACGTGTTGTTTGGGCCAAAAGTACTTGCTTGACTGGTAATGAGGACTTTCAAAAGGCTTAGTGGCAATCCTTGGTGATTAACATTTTTACGGGGAGTATTAGGGGGAGAGGGAGGGGTAGACCGAGGATGAGGTGGAGGGATGGAGTTGAGAGGTATATGAGGGAGGGGGGGGTGAGTTGGGGGGAGGGGAGTCAAATGGTGGGTGACAGAGTGACTTGGAGGCGTTTTGTCTGCGGCCACCCTTTGCGGGATTAGGGCGTTGGGCTATAGATAGATAGATAGATAGATTAGGGGGCAAAACTAATCGGTTAGGTTAGAATGCAGTATGCACTGATGTGTCCAGTTGGTGAGATCGTATCTAAACAAACTGTCTTGAGTGTCTTAAGGCTGATGTATTTGTAATAATCTATCTATAATATACAATTAAAGAAAAATATAAGGCTCCTAGAACCTAACCCCCTATTTTACATGTAAACATATGTCACGTTTAAGTGCGAATTTGTTTTTGCATAAGGTTCTGCATAACCTATCTCGCGTTGTATGAAGACTCAACTGTACCACCATCGCTATGCTGGGTATCACATCTAGGGGTATCACATCTTGGGGTCTGCCTGTACTGAATAATAATTTATTGTCCAGCACTCAAATTATGTGAACTTTTAACCTGTACTGCACTGGAAAAAAAAATAAATAAATGATACCCATCTATGCCAGCTGATTTTGGATTTGGCTAGCAGATTAATCAGAGAGCAAACAATCCACCATCTCCATCCTGTGTATCCTCATACATGTGAAAAATCCATTTGGTAATGCATTATTCTGATTCATTACCAACTGAATTTTTCATTTCCAAATTGGCCCACATTTGGTAATGAAAAATACCAAATGGTAACCCCGACACGGGAGGGGGGAGAGGGGAGGAAGCAATGGTTGAAGAGGCCGTGGTGTACACCAGCTGTTTGGTGCCGTGCAGCAATTTCAATTTACGGGTGGAAAAAAATTCGAATTTTTGGGGGTTTTTTTTTTTTTTTTTTTTTTTTTTTTTTTTTTTCCCCCCCCCCAGTTCCGAAGGTCCAGGCCCACAATGTCCGGTAAGTGGGGTGTCCGGAAAGTTGGTGTCCAGAAGTTATGGGGATTAATATATATATATATATATATATATATATATATATATATATATATATACATTCGCCGGCTCAGACATACAGAAATGACAATGATTAGGTGGATGTGCAGTGCGTCCCTGCGTCCAAGGCCTGGAGGGGCTGGGTTTACAATGGAAGAGTTGAGAAGGTAGGATGGGACTGGAGTGTATTGGTCTTGTGATGAGAAGAGGTAGACTGAGGTGGTTTGGACATGTGGAGACGATGGGGGATGATAATTGGGTGAGGAGGGTGAGAAGTGTTAATACTGGGGGTGGGGTTATGAGGGGTAGACCAAGAGAGACATGGGACAAGGTCATTAAGTGTGACCTCAGGGTTAAGGGACTGAACAGGGAGGCTGCAATGGACCGTGCAGCGTAGAGAGCCGCCATTAGGTGACCAAGGCCGACACTTGCAAGCATGTTGGAGCCTTTAAAAACGAAATGATATATATATATATATATGAAGCCTCTGTGTTACAGTGGTACAGTGTGCGTTTCGTACACGGGTGAACCAGGGTTCGCGCCCCGCCAGGGTAATAAACTTTGGGAGTGTTCACCCGGCCATGTACTGCATTGGCGGACACAAGGGGTGCTGTGGTTGAACCAGTATCGTTTACTATAAAGTATGCTTGCACCCAGTCGGCTTGCGCAGGCCGATTACACTTGGTTCACAGACTACACACACACACAAGAGCAGCCGGAGAGAGCGGATGTCCCAGCCATCGCTCCTAGCCTTGAGTAGTTTCAAGAATTTTGTCTGTCCTGTCTCCTAGGGTCTTTCTTTAAATTTAAAATAATGAAAGTAAGTAGACTACCAAAAATGTAAAGATTTGTTGGCTATAGTATACATGAATGTTTGTGGTTTATTCGGTAACAGCTGTTTTGATACTTTACATTAAACATGGCCGAAAATGTAAACAGTGAGGGAATGGAATTTCAAGGATTTGATGCTAATACTAATGTCATGGACCTAGTGAAAACATTAATTATGAGGATTAGTGAACTCGAAAAGAAAGTAGAGAATCTAGTGATAAAGGATGTGTCAGTAAATACGGAAACCACCATACAGAGTCTGATCCAGTCCAATGAAACAGCCAATGAAGAGATTAGGAATTTGAAGCGGGAAAATGTTGAACTGAGGAGGAAACTAGAAGAGAGTACTAACAAAATGGAGAAGGTGAGTAATGTATTAGAAGAACATAAGGCAAAGTGGGCACACGTAGAAGAAGAACAGAAAGAAGTGGTCAGCTTAAGAGAGATCATCCAGGAAGAAAGGGAAATGAACAAGAAAGAAATGGAAGAAAATGTAGTGAAAATACTGAAGAAAAAAGAGAAAATAGTGAGAGAAACTGTAGAAAGGAACAGATGTGTGGTAGTATTTGGAAACAGGGAAGAGGAAGAAAAGGTTAGGTTCGTAAGACTCGAGAGAGACACGAACATGGTGAGAGGAATATTAGGCAAGATTGACCCCGAAGGAGACAAGTGGGTAAGAGAAATTGAGGAAGTAAGGAGGATAGGGCCTTATAAGAAAAGGGAAACAAGACCAATGAGAGTCAAGTTTACATCAGAAAGTGTAATAAATGAGATACTTAAGGTGACCTGGAAATTAAGCAAAGAGGCGGGGATGGAAAATATTATAATAAGAAAAGATTTGAATGAAGAAGAAAGAGAAATTTTAAAATCATTAAAGGAAGAAGTAAAGGAAAAAAATGATAAGAGGACAGAGGAAGAACGTAATACTTTTTTTTGGAGAGTATTGGATATGAAAGTAAGGAAATGGTATTTAAGGAAATAGAAGTGAAGGAAACTAGGGGGGATGGTTGTGAAAGATCAGAAGTTGAGGAAGTGGTACGGACAGAGAGTAGGAGAGAAGAGGGTATTAAAAACGTCAAAAATAATTTGAAGGTGATATATACTAATGTTGATGGTTTCATATCGACAAGGATCGAAATTAATGATTTCTTGAGAGAACGTGAACCTGATGTCATGTGCTTTGTAGAGACCAAATTAAGAGAAGATATTGATGTTCATTTGGGAGATGGTAAATACAAACTGTGGAGAAAAGACAGAAAAGAAAAAAAGGGAGGAGGAGTGATGATAGCAGTGAAGAACAACATTAATGTAGATATTGTGGAAATGGGAGAAGGCAGGGCTGAAGTGATATATATGAAATTAGAAGCTGGAGAGAATGTTAAGAGAGATATGGCGGTAGTGTATGTTCCCCCAAAGACGATAGCATGGAAGGATGACGAATACCATGAGATGTTGTCAGATATGGCTAGCTACTTGCAAAAAATAATTGAGAAAAGCAATAATATAATTTTGGTGGGTGACTTTAATTGTAAAGAGGTGAACTGGGAGGAATGGTACTCGGGAGGCGGCGAGGATTCGTGGGGCACTATGTTATTAAATATAATAATGAATAATGTGATGACACAATGGGTCAAAGAAGAGACACGGTTTCGAGATGAGGACACACCAGCAAGGTCAGATTTACTGTTCACCAAAGAACCCGATGTAATAGAATCATTGGAATATCTCTGTCCTTTGGGAAAAAGTGATCACGTGGTCAATGAGTTCCAGATGTTAATAGGAAACGTCAAGCCAAGAAACGAGCTTCATAGACAGGGAAGATACAACTTTGGCAAAGGAAATTTTACAGGATTGAGAAACTTTTTTGAAAATGCGGATTGGAGAAAATTCAGAGAAACAAGAGAGATACAGAGGAAGTGGGATATCTTTCTAGACCTCTATAATTTGGGAGTGGAAAAATTTGTACCAAGAGTAAGAGGGAAGGAAAACAGGAAAAAGGAGTGGTTTAATAGAAGGTGTATGATAGCAAAAAAAGAGAGAGATAAGGCATGGAACAATTGGAGAAAGAGAGGTAACGACAGAACAAAGGAAGAATATAAAAGAACAAGAAATGAATACACAAGAATACGTAGAGAAGAAGAAAGGAATTTTGAAAAAGGTATAATAGACAAATGCAAGGATGAACCCAAACTGTTTTATAGATTTGTTAATGGCAAACTGAAACAAAAGGAAGGAATCACCAAGCTGAAAGTAGAAGGAGAGGTCTTTAAGGATGCGGCAATGCAAGCAGAAATAATGAACAAACGTTTCCAGTCAGTTTTCACTAAAGAAAAGGAGCTTGTGGAAGGGGAGGGAGTGATTAGAAATGTTCCGGTGATGAAAGATATAAAAGTGGAGGTACAAGAAGTGTATAAACTACTGGAAACTCAAGATGTAAGGAAAGCCCCAGGACCTGATGGAATTTCTAATTGGGTACTGAAGGAATGCAGAGAACAACTGGCGGATAAAATTCACAGCTTAATTGTATGCTCACTGGAAGAGGGGAAAGTGCCAAAAGAATGGAAGAGGGCAAATGTGGTACCAATTTACAAGGGAGGAAAAAGGGAAGAACCCCTGAATTATAGACCAGTGTCTCTAACCAGCATGGTCGCAAAATTGTGTGAGAGAATCCTGAAAGACAGATGGATAAAATATCTGGAAGAGATGAATATTTTGGCTGAATGTCAGTTTGGATTCAGAAGTGGAAGGTCATGTGTTTCAAACTTGTTGAGCTTTTTATCAAGAGCGATTGATGTGGTACAGGAGAGAGATGGTTGGGTGGATTGTGTGTACTTAGACTTAGAGAAGGCCTTTGACAAGGTACCTCATAAGAGACTAATGTGGAAACTAGAATATATAGGAGGACTAAAGGGGAAACTTCTGGAATGGATGAGAGACTTTTTGAGAGACAGACAAATGAGGACAGTAATAAAGGAAAAGATGTCTGGATGGAGGGAAGTAACAAGTGGAGTCCCTCAAGGCTCAGTGTTGGCGCCAGTAATGTTCCTGATTTACGTAAATGATATGGTAGATGGAGTGAAGAGTTATGCAAGTCTGTTTGCTGATGATGTAAAGATCTTGAGGAAGATAGAGGTTGAGGAGGATTGTAAAATACTGCAGGAGGATTTGGATAGGATACACAATTGGAGCCGGACGTGGGAAATGAAATTTAATGTAAAGAAATGTAAAATATTGGAAATGGGTAAAAGTACCAGGAGACCATCACTGAATTATTTTTTGGGTAATGAATTAATCACAAAAAGGAGAGAAGAGAAAGATTTGGGAGTGCTGGTCCAAGATAGTTTGTCACCAGAAAAGCACATTAACAAGATAGTTGGAGAGACTTATAAGCTCTTGACTAACATAAGAGTAGCATTTCATTATATGGATGAGGAAATGATGAAAAAATTGATAGTGGCCATGATCCGCCCCAGGTTAGAATATGCAGCGGTAGTGTGGTCCCCACACAAAAAGAAAGATATAAACAAGATTGAGAGAATACAAAGAACAGCAACCAAGATGGTCCCCAGTCTGACAGACCTGTCATACAGAGAGAGGCTGGAAAAACTGGATTTGCCTTCGTCAGAGGAAAGGAGAAAGAGGGGAGACATGATTGCGGTGTTCAGGACCATGGTGGGAGTAGATAAAATTGACAAAGAAGATCTGTTTGTATGGGATAAGAGAGCAACAAGAGGACATGGAATGAAATTGAAAAAGTCAAGCTGCTTGAAGGATATCAAGAAATATAGCTTTCCTTACAGAAGTATAGACTTATGGAATAGCCTGGACAAAGAGATCGTCCAGTCTAAAAACTTAAACGAGTTTAAAGTTAAATTCGACTTACTGAGAAACAGCGACGGAAACCCACGAGCATAGTACATTCCGTGTATATCACAATTAGGTATATTAGGTAAATACTTAAATATTTGGAACGACTTAGACAAAGAGGTGGTGCATGAGAAAAACATTCATGTGTGTAAAGGTAGACTTGATAAATGTGGATATGGAGACAGGACAACACGAGCATTGCTTAATTCCTGTATACTACAAATAGGTAAAATACAAATAGGTAAATACACACACATCCAAAGCTACTACAACTACACTTACAAGCACTTCTTACCCTACATACAATCTCTACCAAACAGCCTAAGCCACTTGGTAGAGATATATTGGCTGTATTGTCCCGACTTCAATCAGGATAGGCCGGTCCTGCAGTGGATACTCAAACGGCTGATGATGATGATGATGATGATGATAATATATATATCCATCTATCTATCGATAGATAGATAGATAGATATACAGGGTATATACATATATATAAAGCATCATCATCCATTACAAGTCCACTGCTGAACAAAGGCCTCCCCCAACCTTCTCCATGAATTCCTTGACTGAGCCAATCTTTGCCATGATTTCCCTGCAAATTTCTCTATCTCATCCCTCCACCTCCTGTCTGGCCTTTTTCTGCTATGCTTACAATCTCTTGGTGTCCAGTCAGTCAACCTTTGGCTCCATCGATTATCCCTTATTCTTGTTACATGGCTTGCCCACCTCCATTTCAGTTCTTTTATAACTTCTATAATATCTCTGACTTTAGTCTGCTCTCTCACCCAAGTTGATCTTTTCTTGTCCCTTAATGATATTCCCAACATTGACCTTTCCACTGCTCTCTGAGAATGAATTAATTTATTTTCCATCAATTTTGTCAGTTTCCAAGTCTCACAACCATAAGTCATAGCTGGAATTATACATTCGTTATATACTTTTCATTTCATACAAACTGGCAAGCTACTTTTCATAATGTCCCTGTGTTTACCGAAAGCTTTCCATCCAATTGTAATGTGTCTTTTTATTTCGCTATCATTATCTTTCGTTAATTTTAGTATTTGTCCCAGGTAGGTCTAATTGTACTCCTCGACTTCTTCAAGAATTTCTCCACTTATTCTGATGATGCTCTTTAGTGTTTGGGGATTAAACATTACTTTAGTTTTACTCTGGCTCATCTTTAGCCCCACTCTGAGACTTTCTCTGATCAGGTCATTTAACACTTCTTGCAATGTCTCTGCTGTTTCTGAAATTAGGGCAATGTCATCTGCAAATCATAAATGGTTTAGCTTTTCTCCATCTATGTTCACTCCTTTGTTTTCCCAGTCTAGCTTTCTGAAAATACTTTCTAGGCATGCTGTAAATAACTTTGGTGAAATCGTATCTCCCTGATGCACGCCACTTCTCAATCTTAATTTTTTCTGAGTCCTTATTTAACTGTAGCAGTTCCCTCTTTATATACGTTTTCGAGCAGTTTTACAATGTTCTCATTCACTCCTTGTTCTCACAATGAATTCAGCTGAGTCGAAAGCCTTTTCGTAATCAACAAAACCTAAGCACAATGGTTTATTATATTCTGTAGTTTTTTCAATTAGCTGATTCACTGTGTGTTGATGATCAGTAGTCAAGCACCCGCTTCGGAATCCTGCCTGTTCACGAGGTTGATTTTCCTCCAAATTTGTAGTTATTCTGTTTGTAAGGACTTTAGTGAAGAGTTTGTAAATGACTGACAGCAAGCTAAAGGATCAATAGTTACTAAGGTCTTTTGAGTCACCTTTTTTGTAAAGTAAGATAACTATAGCATTACACCATGTTTTGGAAATTTTCTTCCTTTTTATACATTGAGTAAATAAGTGAGCAAGCCTGGTTTGTACTTCTACTCCTGCATCCAACAGTAAATCTGCTACTATTCCATCCTCTCCCAGAGTTTTCCCTCTTTTCATATTTGAGAGAATTATTTACTTCGTCTGGTGTTACCTCAGGTATTTCACTTGTGTCAACTGAAAAGTTAGCTATTGGTACTACTGTCCTTGGTGCATACAGTTCTTTGTAAAATTTTTCAACTCTCTTCAATATCTTATCTCTGCATTTAATGGCTTCACCGTTTTTGTCTTTTAGTGATGTAATTTGTTGCTTTCCAAGTGCCATTTCACTTCAGACCTGTTTCAGACTTTTTCCCTTTTTGATGGTTTCTTTTATTTGATCCATGTTTCTCTTTCTTTTTTCTTCTCTTTGTCTTCTGTTGATAAGCTTATTTAATTCCACGTGTTCTATTTCATCTTTCTTTGTATTTGCTTTCATTTCCTTTTTTTTTCTCATAAGATCAATTGTCTTTTCTGCATACTTCTTGGCTTTGGTTGTATTAGGTTTTCCGACTGTCTCTGCTGATTCTTTTAGCACTTTTGCTAGTCCATCATTCAGCTCATCAATGTCACATTCAGCTTTACTGAGAGCCTGAAATCTGTTCCTTGTTTCCAAATGAAAGGCTGCTTTGTTTTCGTTTACTTTTAATGGGCATATCTTTTTATCTTTAATCATCTTCTTATTTCACTTCTGAAACTGACTCTTGCTGTGCAACCCACCATTCAATGATCACTTCCAATATTTACTTTGTTGATAACTGTGACATTTGTGATCGTGTTATTCTTATTTGCTATAATGAAGTCGATTTTGTAGTGCCACAAATGTGATATTCATGTATGTGTTTAGAGGTACTGTAATTTCTAAGTTCGACAGGATGTAACCTGAATACTAGTCTATAAACTCCTATCCTAAGTAGTAATTCATATATTAATGATTAATGTAGGGTTAACTCTATTTTTATATGTATGTAACTCTGTATCTATGCATTAGGTGATGTAATTGTGGATGTTGAGCTACGGGAATTCCTCCGTCTGGTCGAGTAATGAATAACAGATGCACACAGCTTTCCTCCTTGTCGTTGTTGGGCGCCGAGCTTAAACCTTAAACAGAGTAATGATGAATATACAATTCTTTCTGTATCCTAGTTGTGAAATGTTTACTAATGAAGCTGCTAGAACCCAAATAAGTGAGATTAAGTCAAAAAGGCCTAAATAATGTCATTTGTGAGGATTTAATAGTCCCGCTCACCTTAGCCGTCACTAGATGGCATAAGCTGCCCCAATATTCAAGGCGGGATAGTGCTAAAATCAGTATCTCAATTAGGTAAGGATTGAATCCCAAATTTTCCCCAATTCAATCAAAAGTCCTGGCGTCATGGGTACACTGCTGAATAAATTGTAAAGAGAATTGAAACCCACCATATTTCAAAAACACCACCTCATTTGACTTAGCAGTGGCGTCGCGGACGTACCAAGGAAGCAGAACTTGAGGCCCAGACGTCATGTATAATGGACATTGGTTCAGGTGAGCTGTCCACATTTCTCCTTCCCCCCCCTCTTTTTCTTTGTTTAATCCTTACTTGGCATGGACCATATGAAGTAATATTGTTGAAAGCTTAACGTAGACTTGAGGCCCAGATGTCATGTATAATGGACGTTGGTTCAGTCCCCAGACACCGGCGACGTCAGTGTGAGCACGAGGCCTCCCCGTAGTATTGCCCATAGACATGAACATACACACTTACACTACCCATGAATTATTTTATAAACCAAATATAATTGAAATAGTATCACTGATCTATCAAGTGAATTTTTTTTTTTGTAAATAAGGAATAGAAATTTAAAAGTGATGTAATCTGGTAACGGAAAGGCGAAATTCAAAACCACTGACCGTTTTCTTTCTTAAATTAATGTTGGAAAAATAGGAGCGTGGAAGGGAACTAGTGGTTGTGAGCAATAATGTGATTCTGAATTGTACCTCAAGGCTAAACAAGCCCGAGTTATTATGTATTCTTGGTGATTATGTTTGTTTTTTTTTATTATTCCTTGAGGCTACACAAGCCTGAGTGACTATGCATTTTTGGTGATTATGTAGTAATGACAATTAGGAACTATTAATAATCCTGAATTGATAGTGGGTTATAGAGAATTACATGATGAGAGTATATATATGGACGAAATAGAACACGAGTAATAATTCTTATTGGTTCGAGGCTATGCCGGCCCGAAAAGACAACCCATGCTCGTAAAAAGGCCCCTGTCTTGAGGCTATTGTCGAGCCCAAGAATAACTGACAAAAAGAAAGTAAGGTACAATGACCTCATAAATCGTTTGTATGTATCAAATTGTTTTCGCCTGGTGACAATGTTGGAGGAATGATCATCCAAACCATGGTTTTAATGTACAATCTTCTTTCATACTACAAAGGGTCATTTAATTAAAAATGTTTTGTGGAAACTAGCATAAAGTTATTAAAGTAGAGTAATGTATATATCTTTTTTTTTTCTTTCTTGGTGTACCTAATCAAGGGAATTAAGTCCTCAAGCCCAATTCACTCCCCTTCCAGTTCAAGATTCCTTCGCTGAGGGAACAACGACCACCTGTGGTACTGACTAAATTTAGGCTCGGCCAAAAACTACAAACGCTACCAAAATTTTCTTAAATAATTATCATCTACTATACTAAGTCGAGTACCACCTGTATTATCCATGGGTAAGTTAACCAGTACCAACAACCAGTAAGATTAGAAATATCCGTCATTACACTGATTGAAGAATACCGGTGGGACAAAATTACAGGTATTACAATTTCATTCTTTGTTTCTCCATTTGGGCTTCTCCAGGTCCACTTTCTCCTTGTTTTTTTGTGAAAGAATGTGTTCATTATTCTCATGTTAAACATTTCTACAAAGTTTCCCAGCATTTCTCCTCTTTCGTTCCTTTTTCCCACTCCAAATTTTCCCATACATGCTTCTCCATTCTTTGATTTTCCAACTTTTGCATTGAAGTCTCCCATGAGTATAGTATAGGTGGTCTTTTCCTCTTCCATAATCTGGGAGATGTCATCATAGAATGTTTCAATTTCTTCATCTGGGCTCTGAGAAGTTGGAGCATATACTTGTATTACTTTCAGGGTATATTTTTTGCACAGTCTGATTACAACCACTGCTGCTCTGTCAGATACACTGCTGAATTTAACAATGTTTTCTGCAAGATTTCTGTTAATTAGAAATCCTACACCATTAACTCTTTCATTTTCCCTTCCTCTGTAGTAAAATAAGTGGCCACTGTCATAGAGCTGAATTACTTTTTCTTCCTTTCTGTGCGTCTCACTCAAACCTACAATATCCCAACTACTGTAATGTTTTCCTGTTCAGCCATTATCAAGTTTGTAATCTTCAGCGAGGCTTCTTACATTGTATGCATAGATCTTCATGGATTTAAGAGTGTTTAATATCCCACTCTCTAATTTGTCAACACAGTGCTACTCGCTTTCGGTGGCATACTGCCCTTGAGCACAGGAGGCAGTGCGGTTGTTAGACCTTTAATAGATGATGATCCAACAGGAAAGCCCGTCATATACTGTACTTTGCAACAGAACTCGTGTTTCTTTGGGAGGATTGTGGCAAATAATCTTACCTCCCTGCCACATAGTTTCTGGTTAGATGTAATTTTTCTGCCACCTTATTCGTTATATTCGGTGGAGCCCTGTATATCTATAGGGGGTCCCATGGTCCACGCCGTCTAAGACGGTATCTTGTATATCTACAGGGCCTTCCCCTATCCACCACCCGGGGACGCACCAGGTAGCAGTGTGTGTGTATATATATATATATATATATATACCGGTATATATATATATATTTATATATATACAGTATATATATATCAGTATATATATATATATATATATATATATATATATATATCTATATACCTAGGCTGCTTCCCCCAAGGAAAGGGAGGTAGCCGAGACAGGACGACTCACTCTCCATTTACTCATCCATTCAAACACATTCATTCGCATCTTAGCCCCAAAGGGGAGAACGGACAGATCCTCACCGCATCACACCGCACAAAGGTCAACTGCGCAATGCAATCAGTGACATCCACAGCAGGGCCCAACAGCAGAACTGGTTTACCCCTGCCACATCATAACAGACCCATCCCCTTACCCGCACCTGACCTGACTAGCTGATCAGACCAAATGTGGGAGAATATCCCCTCAGGGCTGCGTCATCACTTATTCATTCACAATTTCTCTCCATTTATTTCTGTCATGCACAGCCACTCTTCCTTGCTCAACAGACATCCCTCTCGCATCCAGCGCTCTCTTCACACTGTCCATCCATCCTATTCGCGGTCTTCCTCTCAGTCTTACACCTCTCACATCAGATCTAGTTATCTTTTTCACCAATCGCTCATTATCCATTCTCTCCATATGCCCAAACCACTGCAACACCCTCTGCTCAACTCTACCAGCCATCTCCCGAACAACTCCAGTTCTCCTTCGCACTTCATCATTTCGCACTCGATCCATACGCGTCACTCCACACATACTCCTCAGACATCTCATCTCCATTACATTCAAACTTTTCCTCTCTGCTACACCCATATTCCATGTTTCAGCCCCATATAATGCAGTCGATACCACAACACCCTCATACAGCCTTCTCTTTACATCCATTCTAAGCGAACGACATTTAAACACTTTTTTCATTCCTCCCAGCACCTTTCCTACTTCATTTATTCTAAACTTCACTTCTGCATCTATTCTTCCATTCACAGCAACATGTGACCCTAGATATTTAAAACAATCTACCTCCTCATGCAACTCACCATTCAAAACTATATTCATCCCCCTACCATCTATCAACCTCGTACACTTCATCACTTTACTCTTATTCTCATTTACTTTCAATTTCCTCCTTTCACACACCCTTCCAAACTCCTCTACCAACTGTCTCAATCTCTCCTCTGAATCAGTCACCAGTGCAGTATCATCTGCAAACAGCAGCTGCTTCAGATTCCACTCTCCTCCATCAACATTTACCAGACTCAGACCACCTAAAACTCTTGCATTCACCTCCCTTACAACACCATCCATGTAAATATTAAACAACCAAGGCAACATCACACATCCCTGGCGCAGCCCCACTTTCACGGGAAACCAATCACTCACAGCATTTCCCACTCTTACACACGCTCTACTATTTACATAAAAACTTTTCACCCCTTTTAGTAACCTACCATCAAGTCCATACAATCTTAAAACAGTCCACAAAGCCTCCCTATCAGTTCTATCATACGCTTTCTCTAAATCCATAAATGCCCAAAACACATCCTTGCCTTTTGCTAA
The DNA here is from genome assembly GCF_032717465.1 of Coenobita brevimanus. Lineage (NCBI taxonomy): Eukaryota > Metazoa > Arthropoda > Malacostraca > Decapoda > Coenobitidae > Coenobita > Coenobita brevimanus. The sequence continues at coordinate 14,887,395 of NC_137040.1, read as the reverse complement.
ATACTTTTCACACACTTGTCTCACAGCAAACACCTGATCAATGCATCCCCTCCCTCTCCTAAAGCCACACTGCTCATCACTAATCACTCCCTCTGTACCCTCTCTAACTCTCATAATTAACACTCTACCATACACTTTACCTACAACACTCAACAGACTTATACCCCTAAAGCTAGTACATTCATACTTATCACCCTTGCCTTTATACAACGGGACCACACAAGCACTTGCCCAGTCAATTGGCACCATACCTTTCTCAAAGCACACACTCAATAATCTTACTAACCAGTCAACAATAGTCACTCCACCACCCTTCAGGAATTCCACAGCACACCCATCCATACCTGCAGCTTTCCCTGTTTTCATCTCCTTTACTGCCTTCTCCACTTCCTCCTTCGTGATCAAAGAATCATTCAACTCTTCCAACACATATATATATATATATATATATATATACAGTAATCCCTGTACTTTCCAGACGCCCACTTTCTGGACATCCCCACTTACCGGATATTGTGGGCCTGGACCTTCGGAGCCCAAAAATGGCCAATAAAAGAAAAAAATCCCCCCAAAATCCAAATTTTTTCTCACCCATAATTTGAAATTCCTGCGCGGCGCCGAACAGCTGTTACATCACGGACCCTCACCACTTCCTTCCTCCCCCCTCCCCCCTCCCCTGTCAGGGTTGCCATTTGGTATTTTTCATTACCAAATGTGGGCCAATTTGGTAATGAAATATTCGTTGGGTAATGAATCAGAGTAATGCATTACCAAACGGATTTTTCACATGTTTGAGGATACACAGGATGGAGATGGTGGATTGATTGCTCTCTCTGATTAATCTGCTAACGTACATGGCGTGAAAATAATCAACATGCTGTTAATTATAAGAGTGATTACATGTATTTCCACTTGTATATATAATTAGTGAAGAATAAATGTTAGCTTTATGAATTTGGTAATGAAGAGTTAAATTTGGTCATGAAAACTGAGGAGTTTGGTAATGTGGCCGTTGCGATCTGGCAACTTTGTTTCCTCCTCACCAACACCCAAACAGTTATTGTCTAACTTCGATCGCAAGTGGTAGCTTATCATAATGGAAGCCACACGTGCTCATTTTTTTGTGAATAAACTGCAATACCTCACCACTAGACCAGATGGGAATTTACAGTGTTGTGCAGTGTTAAGAAATCAGAATTTAGAGTGCAAAGAATTAACTGTGGAGTGCAAACCTGGCGGCTGAAACTGGTGGTTGAAACTGGCCTGATGCAATTAACAATGTGCAGTGTTAAACAGTTATAACTCACAGTGCAAAGAATTACTATAAGTGCAGCACAACTGATTACTGTACGTGCTTCAAGAGCACTTTCACCACTGCCAAAACCTTACAACAGGTGGACACAACCGTGCTGTAAGTACCCTGGCTGAGGTACGGTCACTTCTAATTCCTCATTATATATATATATATATATATATATATATATATATATATATATATATATATATATATATATATATATATATATATATATATATATATATATATATTGTAAATATGTCATCATCACATCATCATCACCATCATCATCAGCCATAAGAAGTCCACTGTTGAACAAAGGCCTCCCCGAACTCTCTCCACAAATTCCTTGACTTAGCCAATCTCTGCCATGTTCTCCATGCAAATTTATCTATCTCATCTCTCCACTTCCTGTCTGGCCTTTTCCTGCTGCATTTACAATCTCTTGGTGTCCAGTCAGTCAGCCTCTTGCTCCACTAGTTATCCCTTATTCTTGCTACATGGCCTACCCATCTCCATTTCTGTTCTTTCATAACTTTTATGATGTCTTTGCCTTTAGTCTGCTTTCTCATCCTAGTTGATGTTTACCTGTTTTTTAAAGATATTCCCAACTTCAACCTTTCCATTGCTTTTGTTTATTTTCCATCAATTTTGTTAGTTTCCAGGTCTCACAACCATACGTCATAGCTGAGATTATACAATTGTTATATACTTTTCGTTTCATACATACTGGCAACCTACTTTTCATAATATCTCTATCTACTATTTAGCTATCTACCGCCAGACTCCCCAATCCCGTAAAAGGTGGCCACAAACAAATCGCCCCCATGTCACCAAGTCCCTCACCAACTCACTGCCCTACTCCCAGCTCATACACCCCTCTCTCATATACCTCTCCACTCCATCCCTCCATCTCATCATTTGCCTTCCTCTCCCTCTCTCCCCCTCCACCTCACTCACATACACTCTCCTCATCAGTCTCTCACTCTCCATCCTCTCCACATGGCCAAATGAATGAATCTTGAATTTGGCTCTCTCTTGTATTTTGTTTTTCTCTTGGAGGGAACTCTCATTCCGGGCTCATGGCCTTTGGTTTCTTCTTCCTTGCATTTAAAAAAAAAAAAAAAAAAAAAAAAAAAAAAGTGTGTGTTTCTCCTAACGCTTTCTATCACATCCACATCCACACCACAACGCTCCTTCACTTCCTCATTTGTCAGTCTGTCTCTTCATGTGACTCCTCATGCTCCTCTCAAATAACTCTCACTCTTGACTTCTGTCCCTCTAACAAGGTTCAAGCTTCCCTTCCATACGTCAGAGTTGGTATCACAATACGTCATGCAGTAACTTTTTCACTTCCACGCTCACTTCCCTGTTTCTTATCACTGCTTGCATGGAACCAACAACCTTTCTTCCTTGTAGTACTCTTTCAAGCACTTCACCCTCTGAACATCCATCATTACTCATCACACTACCCAAGTACTTAAACGCACTCACATTTTCCATTTCTTCATCAACCAACCTCACTGTACATTCACTGACCTCATTTCTCTCAAAGACCATAACTTTACTCTTCCCAACATTCACCTTTAGATTCCGTTTCGTACACACTCTCCCAAACTCATCCACCAAGCCTTGCAGCTCCCCTTCATCTTTACTTAAAAACACAGTATCATCTGCAAACCACAGTGCAAGGAGTGCCAAACACTGCCCTCTCTCATTAGGGCTGCTCCAGCATAATGTCTGTATATTTACCAAAAGTTTTCCATCCAACTGTAATGCATCTTTTTATTTTTATATCATGGTCTTTCACAAATTTTAGTACTTGCCCCAAGTAACTGTACTCCTTGACTTCTTCAAGAATTTCTTCACCTATTCTGATGACACTCTTTGGTGTAGTTGAATTAAACATTACTTTAGTTTTACTCCAGTTCATCTTTAGCTCTACTTTGAGACTTTCTCTGTTCAAGTCATGTAATATTTCTTCCAAAGTCTCTGTTGTTTCTGAAATTAGGGCAATGGCATCTGCAAATGTTAAATGGTTTAGCTTTTCTCCATCTATGTTTACTCCTCTGTTCTCCCAGTCAATCTTTCTGAAAATACTTTCTTGGCATGCTGTAAGTAATTTTTGGTGAAACTGTATCTCCCAGACACATGTCCTTCTCAATCTTAATTTTTTCTGAGTCTTTATGTAATTTAACTGTAGCAGTTCCCTCTTCATATATGTTTTTGAGCAGCTTTACTAGGTTGTCACTGACTCCTTGTTCTCACAATGAATTTATAATTGCTATTTGCTCCACTGAGTCAAAAGATTTTTTGTAATCAACAAAACCTAAGAAGAGTGGTTTATAATACTCTGTAGTTTTCACCATTGGCAGATTCATTATGTGTAGATGATCAGTGGTCAAATACCCACTTCAAAATCCTGCCTGTTTATAAGACTGGTTTTCTACCAAATTTGTTGTTATTCTGTTTGTGTCCATGTGGACTTGAGTGAGGAGTTTGTAAATGACTGATAATATGCTAATGGGTCGATAGTTACTAAGATCTTTTGTGTTGCCTTCTTTGTAGAGTAAAATAACTATTGCATTACACCGAGTTTTGGGAATTTTCTTCTTTTTTATACACTAAGTAAATAAGTGGGTGACCCTGTTTTGTACTTCCACTCCTGCATCCACTCCTGAGTGTGTGTGTGTGTGTGTGTATATATGTAGCAGCCGTGGCTCAGTGCATTAGAGCACTCCGCTCTGACCGAAGGGTTGGAGGATTGAATCCACCCAAGGGTCATTGGTAGACATCAGGAAGGGCATCCGGTCATAAAATGCTACATGCTCAAGTCCAAAAGTCCTCTACCCAGAGGCAACGCCTTCGCCCTTCGGGAATCCCAGGCATATAACCAAATTATTTATTTTATATCTATCTATCTATCTATCTATCTATCTATTGCCAGACGCCTCAATCCCATTCGGGGTGGCCACAAACAAATAGCCTCCACGTCGCCCTGTTCCCCGCCATTTCACTCCCCTGCTCCCAACTCACACCCCCCTCTCTCATATACCTCTCCACCCCATCCCTCCATCTCATCTTCGGCCTCCCCCTCCCTCTTCCCCCCTCCACCTCACTCACATACACTCTCTTCATCAGTCTTTCACCCTCCATCCTCTCCACATGGCCAAACCACCTCAGTGTATTCCTCCTAACGCTTCCTATCACCCCCGGGGTTTTTCAAGAATACTCCCCCAGTATCCCTGCTTGTCGTAAAAGGCGACTAAAAGCGTTGGCGGACGGTTAGTGCCCCTCCCCGGAAAACAACTAAATAAAAAGACAAACAATTATATCTATATAAATACAGTATATATATATATATATATATATATATATATATCAGAGGCAGACTGCGAGATAATGCTGATTTTATGTGTACGGCGTGTCAGGGATAGCAGGTGGAAATTGTCAGGCGTGGAAGGATTAAATTTGCTGGTGAATCTCTTGAGTGTGCGGAAGAGTTTTGTTATTTGGGAGACATGTTGTGTGCTGGAGGTGAGGCTGGAGCTAGCTCTGTAGCTAGGGTGAGAAGTGGTTGGAAGAAGTTTAGGGAGCTCTTGCCACTCCTGACACTGGGATGATTCTCCTTACGTGCTAAGGGGTCTTTGTATGCAGCATGTGTTAGGAGTGTAATGCTGTATGGTAGTGAGACCTGGGCAGTAAACGAGGAGGATATTCGCCAGCTCAGACATACAGAAATGACAATGATTAGGTGGATGTGTAGTGCGTCCCTGCGTGCAAGGTCTGGAGGGGCTGGGTTTACGATGGAAGAGTTGAGAGGTACGATGGGACTGGAGTGTATTGGTGTTTTGATGAGGAAATGTAGATTGAGATGGTCTGGACATGTGGAGAGGATGGGGGATGATAATTGGGTGAGGAGGGTGAGAAGTGTAAATACTGGGGGTGGGGTTATAAGGGGTAGACCGAGAAAGATATGGGACGAGGTCATTAAGTGTGACCTCAGGGTTAAGGGACTGAACAGGGAGGCTGCAATGGATCATGCAGCATGGACAGCCGCCATTAGGTGACCAAGGCCGACGCATGCAAGCATGTTGGAGCCTTTAAAAACGAAATGATATATATATATATATATATATATATATATATATACAGTAATCCCTCCACTATCCGATGTAATAGAGCCAAAGGCATGTCCGGAAAGTGGTCCCCTCCGGAAAGTGGGCCTCTACCTACTGGACTGGTACTTATGACCCTAACCCAGCCTAAGTATGAAAGCCACCTAAATAACTCCCTACCAGACATGCATAGCACCTATTTAAACCTATTTAAGATCCTATTCACACCAAGAATGGACATAAAGCATGAAATAAATGAAAAGGAACCAAAGCATGAGGAATTAGAAGTGACTGTACTTTACCAAACTCCTCAATTTTCATTACCAAATTTAACTTTTCATTACCAAATTCATAAAGCTAGCATTTTATTCTTCACTAATTGTATATACAAGTGGAAATACATGTAATCACTCTCCTTATAATTAACAGCATGTTGATTATTTTCATGCTAAGCAGGCAGTTACTTCAACAAACAAGGGATGAGGCTATGACACACCTAATGTCTGACTTGGCTCGTATCTCTGACTGGGGTAAAAATAATCTGGTTGTTTTTAATGCATCTAAGACTCAGTTCTTACACCTATCAACCCAACAAAATCTTTCACAGGTATACCCACTAATGTTTAATAATATTCAGCTTAATTCTGCATCATCCTTGAACATATCAATCGGACAAAATCTTTCACAGGTATACCCACTAATGTTTAATAATATTCAGCTTAATCCTGCATCATCCTTGAACATGCTTGGGGTTTCATTTACTCGGGATTTATCTTGGAAAGATCATATTACACCTCTTGTAAAATCTGCTTCCAAGAGATTAGGTGTGCTAAGCCGACTCCGTTCTTTCTTTACCCCTGCACAATTGTCGACTCTATACAGGGGTTTTATCTGCCCCTGTGTGGAGTACAACTCTCATGTATGGGGAGGCTCCCCACATACAGCTCTTCTCAATAGGGTGGAGTCAAAGGCTTTTCGTCTCATTAACTCTCCCCCTCTTACTGACTCCCTTCAACCTCTGTCTCTTCACCGCACTGTTGCATCTTTATCTCTTTTCTATCGCTACTTTAATGGTCACTGCTCCTCTGAACTGTCTGCATGCATTCCTCCACCTCTACGATGGGCGCGTTGCACCCATCTAGCAGCAAACTCTCATCCCTTTTCTGTCCAACTCTCTAATGCAAGAGTTAACCGTTACTCCTAGTCCTTAATTTATGCAACAGGTCAACTCTGGAACTGTCTCCCTCTGTCTGTATTTCCTGCTCCCTATGATCTCCAATCTTTCAAACGCAGTGTGTCCACGCATCTCAAAATGATCGGATCTTGAATTTGGCTCTCTATTGTATTTTGTTTTTCTCTTGGAAGGAACTGTTATTGCGGGTTCATGGCTTTTCGTTCCTTTTTCCTTACATTAAAAAAAAAAAAAAAAAAATCTGAGAGAGCAGACAATCCACCATCTCCATCCTGTGTATCCTCATAAATGTGAAAAACCTTTGGTAATGCATTATTCTGATTCATTACCAAACAAATTTTTCATTACCAAATTGGCCCACATTTGGCAATGAAAAACACCAAATGGCAACCCTGACAGGGGAGTGGGGGGGGGAGGGGGAAGGAAGGAAAGGGTGAAGGGGCTGTGGTGTAAACAGCTGTTTGGTGCCAAGCGAGAATTTCAAATTACAGGTAGGAAAAAATTCAGATTTTGGAGGGATTTTTTTCTTTTTTTGGCAATTTTTGGGTTCCCAAGGTTCAGGCTCACAATGTCCAGTAAGTGGGGTGTCCGGAAAATGGGCATCCGGATAGTATGGGGATTACTGTATAGCATACTGTACACACACACACACACACACACACACACACACACACACACACATTTTATATATATATATATATATATATATATATATATATATATATACTGTATATATATATATATATATATATATATATATATATATATCTATCTATCTATAGCCCGACGCCCTAATCCTGCAAAGGGTGGCCACAGACAAAACGCCTCCAAGTCACTCTGTCACCCACCATTTGACTCTCCTCCCCCCAACTCACCCCCCCCCTCCCTCATATACCTCTCAACTCCATCCCTCCACCTCATCCTCGGTCTACCCCTCCCTCTCCCTCCCTCCACCTCACCTACATACACCCTCTTAGTCAGTCTTTCATTCTCCATTCTCTCCACATGTCCAAACCACCTCAGTGTATTTCAGTGTATATATATATATATATATATATATATATATATATATACCACATTTTGTGGGGTATAAGACGCACTTTTTGTCTCAAAATTACCTTCAAATATCTCCATGCATCCTGGAGGCCAGACTAGACAGGTTTGTTTGGCTCCATTTAGAAGAATCTGTTATATAGATGATCCTCTCACTGCTTGGCAGTCACAAGTATTTTCTAGAGTATGAAGATCTTTGATTTACTGTAAAAAGTTACATTCACTTGTGTATATACTCAGATTTTACAATTAGAAACACCCAAGTTCAAGAACAGAACACTCAGGGCTTGTTTACAACTGGCCATGTAAGAGTCTAGGAGTTTAGCAGTATAGCACTTTAGCAATTTAGCATCTAGCATATGCTCTACTCTAGCAGGCAAACATGATCACTGGTGAACTCCCTGCTAACCTTATGAAATGTGGTCATGATCACACTGCTTGCCATCCACTCAGTAACTAGTAAAGGAATCATATTGGAAATGCTGGCTAGCATGACTGCTGAGTCATTGTAACAAATGGCTATCCCACATGGAAATTCAATGACCCTTGTTATGCTGGCTTCTCTTATTGATATTTTGTTTCATTAAAGACAAGAATATCACATAAGGAAACAGTCTGATATTACTTTTAGTGAAAAATGGGAAAAATACTTGCAGCATTAAACAATACTGCCTGAAATTACAGCATTTTGCGGATTAGCAATTTAGCAGGTTAATGCCTGGTATTCACTCTACCCTGAGAAGTTAACATGATCACTTGTGAACTCCCTGCTAACCTTCAGAAAGGCAATCATGGTCACTTCACTTGCCATCCACTCACTAATTAGCAAAGGAATCATATTATAGATGTTCGCTAACATAACTGCCGAGTCATTATAACAAACGTCGATCCCACATGGAAACTGAATGACCCTTGTTAGGCTAGCTTCTCTTACTGATATTTTGCTTCGAGACAAGAATATCACAGAAGGAAACTGTCTTATATTACTGTTAGTGGAAAATGGGAAAAACGCTTGCAATATTCAAAAATACTGCCTGAAATTATCGCATTTGGTGGTTTAGCAATTTAGCAGTTTCGTCCCTAACATTCACCCAGTCTGAAGTATGCAAATACATATACGTACAGCTACCGCAAATTGACTCGGGACCTCCCTCCACAAGGTATTAAATAATACAGAAATCATAGTATATCACAATGTTTGTTCATGAAATGCCATTCATTAATATGAAATCATGTTTTCCTTGCTTTTCAGGACCAGTTGGATGTGTTTTGCATGGAATCACTTAGATCTCTAAAGTAATCTAACGAAATTTCTTTGCACCAAACATCTGTCAGTTCAGTTTTGAGGTTGTCCAGATTGGATGTCTTCTTCTCTCCCATGATTTTCTTCATCTTTGCCCAGCAGTTTTCTATCGGATATGGATCCAGACTGTTGCCAGGCCAGTCAAGGACCTCAATCCGATTATCCTGAAGCCATTTTGTCACCTTTCTTGACATGTGACATGGAGCTGAATCGTGAATGAAAAAATCAAGCCCATGAATAGCAAAAACAAGTTTAACAAATGATCTTTCACAACTAGAACGTACTGGCCACCAATCATCATCAACTTCTTGGAAGAAAGTAGAGGCCTCTCTTTCCTATTTCACCTGAGAAACACCCCCATACCATTACTGATTGTGGGTATTTAACAGTCAGCACTGTGTAACCAGGGTCATATCGACTACGGGAGGCAGGGAGACGAACCTTGGCAGATCGCACCTAGAACACGAAATGTGCTTTCATCGGAAAACATAACTTTTCTCCACTCATCCGATGTCCAGTGTGCATACTTCTTGGCAAACTGAATGCGCTGTTTCATCATGTGGTCAGTGAGAAGCGGTTTCTTGGCTGCGGTGCGGCTTGACAAACCCAGCTCCTTCAGAAAGCGGTGTTGGATAGTTCAAACTGAAACGTCTTGTAACAGCTGGATATGCATTCTCTTCAATTCTACTGCTGTCAGTCGAGGATTCTTGATTATTTCCCTCTTCAGAAGCATATCTGTACCTCTGGAAGTCGTCCTCTTCTTTCCTCCACCATGCTTGTGCTCTGGTACAACAACAGCTGGCAGGCTGCGCGCTGCAGCAAGAATCTTCATGACGGTTGACTTTGCACATCCAGTAAGTTCACAAATTGTGTTGAGAGGGACATTATCCTGCCTCCATGCAATGATACGGACCCTCTCATCCCTTGAGCAGTACTTTCCAGGCATGACAACTCAACTCTAGGAAAATAACAGGGCAAACAGTAATGAATATGACAAAAGAGGGAGGTGCAAGCTCGGAGCGATGGAAACATATACTCCCACTCTTGCTTCTGGGCAACCACTGACGTGCTGAGTGTTTAACCACATCCCGCTAACACCAGAGGAGTTGCCAGTTACTTTTTGCCCCCAAAATTTACTTTGTAGATGTGCAAACACAAATCAAAGACAAACAACTCTCCCATAGCAATTCTGTGTGAAGGTTCTTCATCAATTTGCTCTGAGTGTACATATATATATATATATATATATATATATATATATATATATATATATATACACGGTATACAGTAGTTGCAGGCAGGTACATCCAAGTCCACGGGCAAGACCAAACCAGATAAATCCTTAGATAATCTACCTATCTATCTGTCTATTGCCAGATGCCTTAATCATTAGATAATGTCGAGAATAATTTAAAAAATTCCATGAAAAATTTAAACAATTTTCTATCTATCTATCTATCTATTGCCAGACACCTTAAACAATTTTGCCTTGACATATTTGAAGTATTGGGATATTCAGATTACTGGTGGTCAGATTGGAGGACTTTTACTGTATATGAAAAAATGGTGCTATATTATGTCAAAACAAAACAGTGTATGCACATTTTGTGCTGCAAATGAGCGGTAAATGCGGGGAGCCCCCAAAGACTACAGAGCTTCATTTCGTTGGATATGAAAAGTTACGCAAGGCTGACCCAGCATAATGCTAGGTACTTCAACCCTGTGGACAATGCAAATTCTTTTCAGTTGAAGCAACTAGGAGACTGGGCAGTCTAACCTAGGCACTGTATGGTTATACAGTACAGACCTTTGGGGCACTTACTTCTATCTATCTATCCATCTATTACTTATTAGAGGATATTATTTATCCACAATTAAAACAAACACTGTTTAATTGACAAGAAGGTATGTTATTTCATGTGATTAATTTCTTGTTTTTACAATAACAGAACAGAGGAAGGAAAAACTAAAGAATAAAAAAAAAAAAAAAATCCAAACATCAGATCATGTGTCCTCCATTCATAAAAAATCTGTAACAGTTGGACTGGTTGCTACTGATATTACTATCTCCATCCCTCACAGACCAATCAGACAGAGTTGAGGAGAAAGCGACAGCCCTCACTCAACTTTAATGTGTCCATTTATACTTACAGTTACTGTACCATTATAAGTAGTTTTTCTGTATCATATAATAATGATACAGTACTTGATCCCCTCAATTTTGGAAACACTTTTGCAAACCATACATAAATAGCAATGAGGGAAGAATATGATATTTAAGGTGGCAAATCAGATGAAGTGGGAAAACAGAGATATCATGGGTTAGCAGTGTGTGAAGGATGATGAAGGAAAGGTAGTGGTGAATAGTAGGGATATTAACTCCCAACCGCCAGGGAACATGATATGCAGTCGCAATTTAGGTGGACAGAGGCCGCCAGGTGACAGCATATACTGCAAGTGCATTCCCGCCATTGCTTGAAATGGGTCATGTTTGATTTTGCCACCAAAGGGTAAGGAGAGACTCTCGCCAGTCCACACAAGGGTGCATCAGTCTGTGCTGTGGCTCTGCCACGTGTAGAATGATGTCTACAGTTTCCTCCTCATCTGATTCCGTTCCCATATTATGCAGACCCCTTGCCTCATTCACCCCTGCCAAGCCTCGGCCCAAAGATTCTACGAAAGGGCTCAGTGATAGTATCATAGGGCATGCCTTGGACATCACTGTGCCCAGTTTATCTAGTAGTGGAGAAGTTATCTCGCTGAGAGTGAAGCCAAAGTCGGGGTCGCACGCAAACGCACGAAGACATCCCGCTTCAATCACCAAAAGTTACCTATCTTCTTCACGTCCTTACTCATCGACACGACCACCTGCAGACCCGGGGAGGTTTTCATTCACATGAAGAGTTGGTGAGTAATATGGTCATTAAATTGTTTCCCTAACTGTTATTCTTTCTGAGATATTAAGGTATGAAAACAAGCAACTTTGAGAAAATTGCCTGTACTGAGAGGACGACTGCAATATAAACAGCTGGGCATCTAGGGGTTAAAGACACCTGGAGAGAGCATTATATATGGCTGCTGAATGAGGAGTCTGACAGTAACAAGGGAGGTTTGGAGTCAGCAGATCCAGTGTTTGACTCTTGGCCTTTGATCATTGCTGCTACTGCAAGCAGGGCAACAGGCAGGATGCAGCTAGGGAAGGAGGCAGGTGGGTCTCGGTTGACTGCTGAAACATTGATGGCCTCATATGTAACAGGAGTGACATTAGCTACCAATTTGATAAAAATAATTGTATATGAGTGTGTTATCCCGGATGACTGGCCGAAGTGAGCGACTGTAAACGAGTACAAGGGGAGGGGTGATGCCCTGGAATGAGGAAATTATAGAGGCATGAAACTTTTGGAACAGATAATGAAAGTAATGGAGAGAATTCAAGAGGGTATGACTTGAGGTAGGGTGAATACTGATGAGATGCAGTTTGGGTTAATGCCAGGCAAAGCGACCACTGTTTGACAGCTTCAGAAAAATATATACATGAAAGAAAATGGATCTGAACTTTGTTTTTGTTGATTTGGAGAAGGCTTTTCACAGTGTTGAGGCAAAGAGAAAGCTTGGGACTGTGGCTGGTTAGAATTGTTAAGGCTATGTACGTGGATGCTCGCACCCTGGTGAGTGCGAATCGAGATTTGAGTGATGAGTTATCCGTGAATGTTGGTGTGCGTCAGGGGTCAGACTTGAGCCCCTTATTCTTTTTCATGGTGCCTGAAGCCCTCTTACGTGACTTCAGAGATAGGCTCCTGCATCGGTCGGCATGTACTACTGAACAGGTTCATAAGAAGGAAATATACACTGGGTTTATTCAGATAATAAAGGATCCCTCTGTGTCACAGACTATACAAGATTATATTGTCATGGTAAAGCTGAAGATGAAATTGATGTATATTTGAAGGAAGAGACTGGAAGATCTGAATAGAGGGGTCAGTGGAAGTTGTCGGCATTGGCGTAAGGACAAAGAAAATAAAGAAAACGAAAAGAAAGATTACATTTTTTTTATTTTTCATTTTATGTTTGAAAAATTTTGAATTTTTTTAACAATTATCTTATTTTTATTAAGATCAATTAAGTCTCATGTGGGAGACGATGTATGCTGATGATTTGGTGTTGAATGCTGAGAATGAAAGGAAGGAAGGGGAAAGATTTAGGAAAAGGAGAGATGGGTCAGGGCACAAGGGCCTGAGGGTAAATGCAAATGAAACAAAGGTGACGGCATCTAGGGCTGGTGGTGATACTGTCAAAGAAAAGATAGAGTGGCCATGTGTGGTTTGCCACAAGGGTGTGGGAAGTAATTTCATCTTATGCAGTTTTGTGAAAAGTGGGTGTATGAGAGATGTTGTGGTATTAGAGGGAGACTGAGATAATGCTGACTTCATGTGTGTGGTGTGTTGGGGAGATCATGTGGAAACTGTCAAACATGAAAGGACTGATCTTGCTGATGAGTCTTTTGAGTGTGTGTGTGGAAGAGTTTTGTTGCTTGGGAGACATGTTAAGTGCTGAATGAGGCTAGAGCTAGCTCAGTGGCTAGAATAAGGAATGGTTGGAATAAGTTCAGGGAGCTGCTGCCTTTCCTGACATTGAGAGGGTTCTCCTTCTGTGCTAAGGGATCTTTACATGCGGCATGTTTAAGAATGTAATGCTGTGTGGTAGCGAGACTTGGGCAGTAAAGGAAGAGGATATTCGTGGGGTCAAGTGTACAGAAATGACAATGATTTGGTAGATGTGCAGAGCATGCTTGAATATGAATTCTAGGGGCACTAGGTTTTATGATGGAAGAGTTGAGAGGAAGGATGGGATGAGTGTATTCATGTTGTGATGAGGAGGGATAGATTGCAATGGTTTAGGCATTTGGAAAGGATGGAGAATGACAACTGGGTGTGGAAAGTGAGAAGTGTGAATTCTGGGGGTGGAGTTGTGAGACGTAGACTGAAAAACACCTAGGATGAGGTCACAGAGTGTGACCTCAGGGATAAGGGACTGCATGGGGGGGCTGCCAGGGATCGAGCAGCATGGAAAGCCAGCATCAAGTGACCTAGGCCAAAGCATGCAAGCATGTTGGAGCCATTTTAAATGAAACAAAATGAAGAGGACCCATCAATAAACAAGGAAATTATGATTTATATAAGGGATAGAAGAAGAGGACCTCCCGAAATTATGATTTATATAAGGGATAGAAGAAGAGGACCTCCCATGTATCATTATGATGATATTACATTTTTATACATGCTGAAAACCACCAGGTTAGGACTAGGTTAGGTTAGATTAGGGTAAATTAGGTTAGGTTCAGCTAGGTTTTGACAAATCTGGTTAGGTTAGGATTAAACTGATTACATTTGGGTAAGATTATTGTTACATAAGATTAGGCTTGGATATTTCAAGTTATGAAAATTTAGTTTAGGTCACAGTAAATTATGTTAAATATGGGTAGGCTAGAACAGATGAGATTAGGCTAAGTTAGGATAATCTGAGGTAAGTTTAGATAAGTCAGCAACACTGATGAGGGTAAATATGTGCCAAAATGATATTTTAAGATGGTGTCTGTCTGTCTCTGGCACACAAGATGGCATTCATCTGTCTTTGGTACACATGATGGCATCTGTCTGTCTTCAGCACATTCCAATTGTAAATAAAGACCACTTATAAAATGCTATTCACTAATTATAAAAGAAAAGAAAAAAAATGAACATAAACTTAGAAAATTTGAAAAAAATATTACACAAAAGACTATCGTACAGAAAAACTGAAGAAAACTGCAAAATAAGACAGTCCCATATCTCCTTGAGGACTACCCAATTAATAACTTTGTATTTTACTCCACTTTACAATGAATGATTTTATTTACCTTACATAAATGTCATGCAGCCAAAGGACTGACTCCTCGAACATGGTACTGTCTTTCATTTTCCACATTTCTACCCCATGATGATTTTACTCACCTCTGTAAATATTGTTCAAACTTGGAGAGTTATATATAGTCTTCAACAAGATGTCTATCCTAAATTGAATATATTTGTCTAGAGTTTGCAGGAAGAAACTAAACAATGTCACTGTTTTGAACAAGTTTTGTATACTGTTGTCTGAAAACAGTAGTAGTAGTAATATATATATATATATATATATATATATATATATATATATATATATATATATAAACCATACTGAAAGAGTAACCAACTAACAATTTTTTTTGTTTTTTAAACACAGGACCCTCCTTACACACTGACCTGGACAGTAGCAACGGAGAACCCCCGACTGCACAAGCGTGGTGGGCGTGGGGACCCCATCAAACAGCACTGTGTAGGGGGACGAGCTGCTGTACCAAGGGCCCGTCACCAGCACCTTCACACCACCCTAACACCACATATGTTAATACTTAATAAAAAACAAACCTTGAGAGGTGGCCATGTCTCAAATCACTAGTTTCCTTTTGGCTTCTCATCTTTTCTTACCCCCTCTTCCAACACATCATCATCATTATGACCTTTTTCCCCTTAGAATTAGGTGAAGTAGGACCTTGACAACAGTGAATGAGAAAGCATGAATGAGGGAGAACTATCAACAGCATGCCCAGCAAAGCAGGCTAGACATTCATTCTCACATCATTCAGGCCTTTGCAATACTGACTCAGCCTCAAGTGGAAACACTAAAATATTCTTAAACTGACAATGTGTTGCCTATGATGAGTAAAACTATCCAATACTAGCAACAGTTAAATAAAATTACATTCTTGTGCAGAACAGGTTAAGAGGAGTGGATTTAATAATTTATACTGTTCAGCATGAGGTCACCATTAAACTATATAAAATACTTCACAATGGCAAGACTGAACTACAAACAGCATCTTTCACTGCTTGGGATTTAGGCATACTGTTCTTTAATACCAACAAGAACACAACCATCATTATTAACTTATTTCTCAATAAAAAAAATAGGGTAGGAAAGATCCAAAAACAGAAGGAGGGAATAAAAGTAGAGGTACTATCGCCTAGTTGCCCAGTGAAATAAACCATTTGTTCATTCACTCATCACCACTCATTCAGAACAAGAAATCTGAAAAATATGTAGCATTAAGCTTCAGAAAACTGACGAGCATAATGTGCGCTGAAACGTATTTAGTAACAATACTGTAAAATCTCACTATAACGGACTAATTGGGGCCCAAGCCATTTCAAGAAAGCAAAATTCTGATAAACGCGACATCCACACTTCCCCCAGCTAATCCGGATTTTATCCAGCACTGCATACCAGACATTAGTCCGGATTACACCATCGGTTTTAAAACTGTTTCCGCTACCATTGCAGTTCCGTACCGTATTATACTTTCACTAAAATAATCATATGGTATAATATATATACTGTAATAATACTGCACTATACACTGATAAACATCTCTTTAATTTTCCTTATTGTGGTGTACATACAGCTACTGCAAACTGACTTAGACCCTCCCCCACAAGGAATTAAAAGACACAGAAAGTACATGTATATCACAATGTTTGTTCATGAAATGCCATTCATTAATGTGAAATCATGTTTCCCTTGTTTTTCGGGATCAGTTGGATGCGTTTTGGCATGGAATCACTTAGATCTCTATAATAATCTAAGGACATTTCTTTGCACCAAACTTTTGTCAGTCCAGCCTTGAGGTTGTCCAGATTGGGTGTCTTCTTCTCTCCCACGATTTTCTTCATCTTTGTCCAGCACTTTTCTATCGGATTTGGATCCGGACTGTTGCCAGGCCAGTCGAGGACCTCAATCCGATTATCCTGAAGCCATTTTGTCACCTTTCTTGACATGTGACATGGAACTGAATTGTGAATGAAAAAATCACGCCCATGAATACCAAAAAAAAAGTTTAAAAAATGATCTTTCACAACGTGAAAGTACCAGCCACCATTCATCGTCAAGTTCTTAGGAAGAAAGTAGAGGCCTCCCCTTCCCATTTCACCGGAGAAACACACCCATACCATTACTGATTGTGGGTGCTTAACAGTCAGCACTGTGTAACCAGGGTCATATCGACTATAGGAGGCAGGATGACGAACCTTGACAGACAGCACCTGGAACACTTGAAATGTGCTTTCATCGGAAAACATAACTTTTCTCCACTCATCTGATGTCCAGTGTGCATACTTCTTGGCAAACTGAATGCGCTGCTTCTTCATGCAGTCAGTAGAAAGTGGTTTCTTGGCTGCGGTGCGGCTTGGCAAACCCAGCTCCTTCTGCAAGCGGTGTTGGATAGTTCAAACTGAAACGTCTTGTAACAGCTGGATATGCATTCTCTTCAATGCTACTGCTGTCAGTCGAGGATTCTTGATTATTTCCCTCTTCAGAAGCGTATCTGTACCTCTGGAAGCTGTCCTCTTCTTTACATCGCCATGCTCATGCATCAGGTGGCAGGCTGCACGCTGCAGCAAGAATCTTAATGACGGTTGACTTTGCGCGTCCAGTATGTTCACAAATCATGTTGATAGGGACATTATCCTGTCTCCATGCAATGATATGGACCCTCTCATCCCTTGAGCAATACTTTCCAGGCATGACAACTCGACTCTAGGAAAATAACAGGGCAAACAGTAATGCATAAAAAAAAGCGGGAGGTGCAGGCTTGGAACAACGGTAACATATGCTCCCACTCTCAATTCTGGGCAACCACTGACGTGCTGAGTGTTTCACCACCTCCCGCAACACAAGAGGAGTTGCCAGTTACTTTTTGCCCCCAAAATTCTCTTGGTAGAGGTGGAAACACAAAGCAAAGACAGACAAATCTCCCATAGCAATTGTGTGTGTACGTCCTAAGTCAATTTGCAGTGGGTGTAGCTGAAATGGTCAGGCAGTCCAGACTGTGTCTGGCTTTATTGGACTTTTTCCGATATATTAGAATTTAGTCCGGTAGCTCCTTGATTCTGATAAAAGCAAATTCCGGTCTACTGAAGTCCGTTGTATCAAGGTTTTACTGTACTGTTTCTATATAATGAGAAAGCTTATAATTAATCAAATTACAATATAACAAGACATGACAGAAAAATAGTTTCTATATTATGTACTATATCTACTAAACAAAAGTTATTACAAATCAAGGCACTGTGTATCAAAACATATGAAATCTTGTGGGTATGTCCTTATGGCAAACATTATGATTGCATGCCACTTCCCACAACAAAAGTCAGATACAAAAATACAAGTAAACCATCACGCATTCTTCCTTGTTTCCATCTTATCTGAAAGCAAGCAATTATAAACACAGCCTCTCATTAAATCATATACTATGCATGACGTGCCATGTCATTATTCATCTCAATTTTTTAATACAGACTAAGAATATCTTTGGCAAATTATATATCTACAGTATATCTACATTTCTCTCTCTCGCTCTCTCTGTATATACTGTAGATATATATATTATTCTATCTATCTATTGCCAGACATCATAATCCCGTAAGGGGTGGCCGTTTGACTTTGAGTTATTTGTTTGACGGGGAATGGCACTAACCCTCCACCAACCCACTTGTTGACACGTAGGAAGCACGTATGATTTGGTTATATGGTTACCACCCAGCATTGTAAATGGTTTCTTGGCTTACAAGAAACCATTTGGCTTGTCACTCAATGTAAAGCCACCTGTAAAGGAAGGAAAAGCAATAAGAAGTGACAGGAAAGATGGGAGAAATAGGAAGACAGGAGGGCAGGCACAGAAAAAGAATGATAAAGGCTAAGGAAGAAGTAGGCAGCACTACATCAGGTGAGTGGATGATGGTTGCCACCACCTACCACTCACTAATACTGAATAATGTACTTTATGAAATAAAGTCCCAAGTTAATCCTTTGCACTCTAAATTCTAATTTCTTAACACTGCACAACACTGTAAATTCTCATGTGGTCTAATGGCAAGGTATTGCAGTTTATTCACTGTTTACTCACAAAAAACGAGCATGTGTGTCATCCACTACGATAAGCATCTACTCGCAATCGAGTTAGGCAGTAACTGTTGGAAGTGTTGCTAACGGGGAAACAGAGTTGCCAGATCGCAACAGCCACATTACCAAACTCCTCAATTTTCATTACCAAATTTAACTTTTCATTACCAAATTCGTAAAATTAGCATTTATTCTTCACTAATTATATATACAAGTGGAAATACATGTAATCACTCTTCTCATAATTAACAGCATGTTGATTATTTTCATGCTATGTTGGCTAGCAGATTAATCAGAGAGAGCAAACAATCAACCATCTTCTTCCTGTGTATCCTCATACATGTGAAAAATCTGTTTGGTAATGGATTATTCCGATTCATTACTAAAAGTATTTTTCGTTACCAAACTGGCCCACATTTGGTAATGAAAATACCATATGGCAAACCTGACAGGGGAGGAGGGAGGAAGGAAGAGGTGAAGGGGCCGTGGTGTAAACCAGCTGTTCGGTGCCGCACGGCAATTTCAAATCACGGGTGGGAAAAAATTCAGATATTGGGGGAATTTTTTCTTTTTTTGGCCATTTTTGGGCTCCGAAGGTCCAGACCCACAATGTCCGGTAAGTGGGGTGTCCGGAAAGTGGGTGTCTGGAAAGTGGGCGTCGGAAAGTACTGGGATTACTGAATAAATATCTACCTATCTATCTCGTTTTCGTTTTCGTTTTTAATTAAAGGCTCCAACATGCTTGCATGTGTCGGCCTATCTATATATATATAGACAGATAGATAGATAGATAGATAGAAAGATAGACCAACAGACAGATAGATTGATAGATATACACAGTATATACACTATACAGTATATACATACATATATACACCTATACCCCAATATCCGGCTGCGTTGTGTTCCTGTGGGAGTGTTCATTCAGCGGGTATGTTGGATCTCGAAGCAATTTTCCCAATAAGATATTGAAGAAAATTCAGAGATGTATTCCAGACCCAAACCCAAACTCTCATACACCTTACTCAATCAACAGTCTCTGACACAGAAAAACCATAGGTAATGTTATTAACCTCATAAACATTGCCAATGGTAAAAAATGAGACAGCAAATATCGTATACAGGAAGGTAATGTGGGCAGAACATGCAGTGTGAGATGCTACTGGCAACTGAGTGGCAAGCAGCAAGCCAAGTGGGGGTGAGAGTGGGCAGGGGGATGGGAAGTGAGACAAGCAGGGGTGGAGGAGGGTGTGGGGACTGGAGGGAGACAAGTGGGGATGGGGGAGGGTGGGGGTAGGATGGGGGGGACAGGCAGGCAGCTGACAGTGCACCAAGCAGGGATGGGGAAGGGAGACAAATGGGGGTTGGGGAGGGTGGGAGGACAGGGACAGAAACAAGAAGGCCAAACAATCCTACTACCCATCCCCCTAATCTCACTCACTCATTCACTCTCACTAACTCACTCACTCTCACTAACTCACTCACTCACCACTCTCACTCACTCACCACTCTTACTCACTCACTCACTCACCATTCTCACTCACTCACTCACACACACACACACACACACACACAATTGTGTGAGAGAATCCTGAAAGACAGATGGATAAAATATCTGGAAGAGATGAATATTTTGGCTGAATGTCAGTTTGGATTCAGAAGTGGAAGGTCATGTGTTTCAAACTTGTTGAGCTTTTACTCAAGAGCGATTGATGTGGTACAGGAGAGAGATGGTTGGGTGGATTGTGTGTACTTAGACTTAGAGAAGGCCTTTGACAAGGTACCTCATAAGAGACTAATGTGGAAACTAGAATATATAGGAGGACTAAAGGGGAAACTTCTGGAATGGATGAGAGACTTTTTGAGAGACAGACAAATGAGGACAGTAATAAAGGAAAAGATGTCTGGATGGAGGGAAGTAACAAGTGGAGTCCCTCAAGGCTCAGTGTTGGCGCCAGTAATGTTCCTGATTTATGTAAATGATATGGTAGATGGAGTGAACAGTTATGCGAGTCTGTTTGCTGATGATGTAAAGATCTTGAGGAAGATAGAGGTTGAGGAGGATTGTAAAATACTGCAGGAGGATTTGGATAGGATACACAATTGGAGCCGGACGTGGGAAATGAAATTTAATGTAAAGAAATGTAAAATATTGGAAATGGGTAAAAGTACCAGGAGACCATCACTGAATTATTTTTTGGGTAATGAATTAATCACAAAAAGGAGAGAAGAGAAAGATTTGGGAGTGCTGGTCCAAGATAGTTTGTCACCAGAAAAGCACATTAACAAGATAGTTGGAGAGACTTATAAGCTCTTGACTAACATAAGAGTAGCATTTCATTATATGGATGAGGAAATGATGAAAAAATTGATAGTGGCCATGATCCGCCCCAGGTTAGAATATGCAGCGGTAGTGTGGTCCCCACACAAAAAGAAAGATATAAACAAGATTGAGAGAATACAAAGAACAGCAACCAAGATGGTCCCCAGTCTGACAGACCTGTCATACAGAGAGAGGCTGGAAAAACTGGATTTGCCTTCGTTAGAGGAAAGGAGAAAGAGGGGAGACATGATTGCGGTGTTCAGGACCATGGTGGGAGTAGATAAAATTGACAAAGAAGATCTGTTTGTATGGGATAAGAGAGCAACAAGAGGACATGGAATGAAATTGAAAAAGTCAAGCTGCTTGAAGGATATCAAGAAATATAGCTTTCCTTACAGAAGTATAGACTTATGGAATAGCCTGGACAAAGAGATCGTCCAGTCTAAAAACATAAACGAGTTTAAAGTTAAATTCGACTTATTGAGAAACAGCGACGGAAACCCACGAGCATAGTACATTCCGTGTATATCACAATTAGGTATATTCTTAAATATTTGGAACGACTTAGACAAAGAGGTGGTGCATGAGAAAAACATTCATGTGTGTAAAGGTAGACTTGATAAATGTGGATATGGAGACAGGACAACACGAGCATTGCTCAATTCCTGTATACTACAAATAGGTAAATACAAATAGGTAAATACACACACACACACACACGGCACGGAGGAGACTGGACGCACGCCAACATCTCTCCATACACGGCCAACATGGCCAGAGGCATTACCTAAATTTGTATCCTTATATGAGTCAAGCTCTGTATCAGGTTAGACCAAATGGTGTTCTTAAAAAAAAAAAAAAAAGAAAAAAAAAAAGAAAAAAAAAAAAGAAGTTTCAAAGCAGGACTTGTTCAAACAGAAAAGAAAACAAATTAGAGTAAGAATGCGCAGTCAGCTGATCGTTGTTTAGTCTACAATCTGCCCCAGGGAATGTAAGTACCATATGTGTTTTTAGTACTGCAACATGAACACATACTTTAGTAAAGCAAATTTGGAAAAGAAATGGGATAAAGGTAGAAAGCAGGACGATGATTTCTACCAAGAACTGGTTGAAATGGAGACTCATAACAAACTGGTTGGGCGAATACACAGGCTTGAGACTGCTTTTCAAAATGAAACTGATGAAATTAAGAAACAGATGCACTTGCAAAAGGAAGAAATAGAAAAATTAGGAAAGGAAGTCAACAAGAAAGACATAACCATGGGAGAGCTAACAGTTGAAGTGGGTACATTTAGGAGAAAAATTAATGAAATGGCAAGTACAGTAGTCAACCACAAGAGTATTACGGAAGAGTTCAAAAGTGATACAGAGACAATTAGGTAAGTAATCAGTCTGATAGATCAGAGCAGTGATATTGAGGAGAAGATAACACAGGTGAATGAAGCTGTGCAAACCTACAAAAATGATGTGGAAACCACATATGCTGAAATGGTGAAAGTAAATACTTAGAAACAAGGGTGGAGAAAAAAGCATTAAAAAGGAATTGAAATAAATAATCCAAAACAATCCAAAGTTAGTCAGAGATTCAGTAGATATTAACGAATCTATAGTAATCACTGGTATAGAAGAGGAAGAAGTAAAAAACAAGATCTCAAGAGACAAAAAGGAGATGGCAAATGTAATGGGCATAATGAAAGAAATATCAGAGCAAATCTGTAGTAAAGACATAGAGGAACACAAAAGGTTAGGGAAATACGAGAGAAGTAAATCAAGACCCCTAAAGGTAACCATCCAGAGTGTAAACACCATGGAGGTGATACTAAAAAATGCAAAGAATCTAATGGAAAAAGAGGCGTTCAAAAATGTATGGATAAAAAGATGCCTAACACAAAAGGAACTGGAATTACTGAAGGGGAAGAGGGAGGAAGCAAAAACAAAAAATGAGGGAAGATCAGAGGAGGAGAAGAACACATTTTTTTTAACAAAGTAATTGGATTGCAGGTACAAAAGTGGTACATAAACAGGAGGGAATAAAAAGGAGGAAGGTAGTAGAACCATATCATGACAAATATATAAACAAGATGATTAAGTTGATGTACTCAAATGTGGATGGAATGGTATCTAAATTATTAGAGATGAATGATTATGTAAGAGAAAATGAACCACATATAATATGCTTAACTGAAACAAAATTAACACCAAGGATATCGAATGACATCCTAAACTTAGAGGAATATAATATATGGAGAAGAGATAGGAACTTAAAAAGAGAAGGAATTATAATATTAACTAAGAAAAATCTAAAAGTCAAAGAAATAGAATCAGATATACCCTCACAAGTAGAACTGATTGCAGGAGAGATAAATACATCTGAAGGGAAGGTAATTGTAGCCAATTTGTACATGCCACCCAGATCAAACACATGGGAAAGAGATGAATATGAGGACCTGGCGGAGAGTACAATTCAGAGTTTAAGAGTATTACTACATAAAATGGAAGAGAAATAAAAAAGAATTATACTAACTGGAGATTTTAATACTGTACAAATATAAATTGGAATACTCTAGATATAATAAGCCAAGAAAGCTGTTAGGACCAAAAGCTCCTGGATCTTGTGCAAGAGTTTTTCCTAACACAACATGTAAGGGAAAGCACCAGAAAAAGAGGACTCGATGTACCCTCAATGCTAGATCTCATATTTACTAGGCAAGAAAACGATATTGACAATTTAATATATCACCCTCCATTCGGCAAAAGCGACCATGCAGTACTAAATTGCAACTTCAGGATTGCATATGACACAGATAACAGCATTGAAAGTTACAAAAAGAGCCTAAACTATAAAAAGGGAAAGTATCATGACCTAAAGAAGTACTTCTTAGAAACTGCTTAGGAAAAGGAGCTTAGAGGACAAGAGATAAATGCTATATATGAAAAATTCTGTGAACTTTATGAAATAGGAGTCCAGAAGTACATCCCACAGCACAAAGAAGCAGAAAAGAAAATAAAGAAATGGTTCAATACAGAATGTAAAAAATCAAAAGAAAAAAGAAATTTGTTGTGGAATAGATACAGAAGACACAATAGAGAAAGGGCATATAAAAATTACAAACAGGCAAGAATCGATTATACAAGAATAAGGAGGGAAGCCCAAAAACAGTTTGAGGAGGATATCATAAATAAAAGTAGTGATCAACCAAAGCTATTTTACAGCTACATTAGAAGCAAAACCAAAGTAAAAGATAAAATACAATTGATTACAAACGATGGAATCACCTATACACAAGAGAAGGATATTTGTGAAGCACTAAACAAGAATTTCCAATCAGTTTTCACAGAGGAAAAAATTTTTGAGAGGGATTATGTGGAACATGCATGCCCACACATTCAACCAGATATACAAACATCAGAAAAAGAAATACAGGAGGAGCTAAGTAAATTAGACAAAGGAAAAGCAAATGGTCCTGATGAAATTTCATGTTGGGTGCTATGTGAATATGCAAATGAGTTAAGTAAACCATTATTTTTAATTTTCGAGAAATCCTTGAGTCAAGGTAAACTGCCTGATATCTGGAAGAAAGCAAACATTGTTCCCTTATTCAAGAAAAGGAATAGACAAAATCCACTTTACTACCAACCAGTATCACTAACCAGTGTTGTAAGTAAGGTATTAAAAAAGCTTATAAGAAAAGCTTGGGTAAATCATCTAGAAGAACACAATATGATAACAGAAAGACAGTTTGGTTTCAGAAAAGGAAAATCATGTGTTACTAATCTGTTGAGCTACTATGACAGAGTAACAGAAACATTACAGGAAAGAGAAGGATGGGTGGACAGTATATATTTAGATTTCAAGAAAGCATTTGACAAAGTACCACACCAAAGACTTTCATGTAAACTGTACCAACAAGGAGGAATTCGAGGCAAACTGTATTGTTGGATGCAAGATTTTCTCATGAAAAGAAAAATGAGAACAGTACTAAGGGGAAATTACTCATCATGGAAAGAAGTGACTAGTGGAGTACCACAGGGTTCAGTGCTGGCACCAATCATGTTTTTAGTGTATACAAATGATACAGACAGTAACACTGGAAATGAAACCTATCTAAATATGATTGCAGATGATGCAAAACTACAATTACTAACACAGACTCTTGTAAAGAGCTACAAGAAGAATTAAATAAACTTCATGAATGGAGTAATACATGGCAAATGGAATTCAATGTGGACAAGTGTCATGTAATCAAGTTTGGTAAAAGTGGAAAAAGACCTGATTGGGATTATATGTTCGGAAATAAAACCCTACACACAGAAGAAAGAGAGAAGGACCTACGTGTGATTGTCAATAACAGACTATCTCCGGCTGACCACATCAGTGAGAGGGTACGGAACATGTATACACTGCTTGCCAATATGAGAATAGCGTCTACATACATAAATGAAGACATGCTAAGAAAGATAATAACATCATTCATCAGACCAACCCTGGAGTATGCATCAGTAGTCTGGAGTCCTCATCTCAAAAAACACATAGACAAGATTGAAAAAGTTCAAAGGGCCGCTACAAGATGGGTACCAAGCTTAAGGGATCTAAGCTATGAAGAAAGACTAAATAAACTGAATCTACCAAAACTACAGCAGAAGAGAAGGAAAAGAGATGACATGATTATGCTATATAAATGCATATCAGAGAAGGAGAAAATAGACATAAATGATTACTTAACATATGGGGAAGCATCAGCAAGAGGACACTGCAAAAAATTGCATAAAAAGAGAGGTGATAAAGACGTAAGGAAATTTAGTTTCCCAAATAGAGCAATTGATCAGTGGAATGCACTACCAAATGAAATAGTGTGTGCCAAAACAATTCACAAATTTAAGGATATGTAAGATAAATATGGTTAAAGACATGGGACAGTACAAGCTTGACTCATTCCTGTAAAGATACAATTCGGTAAGAACAATTAGGTAAGAACACACACACACACACACAGACACACACAGGTAGCCATTGGACACACACACAGGTCGCCGACAGAGACGGAGCTCTCCTGGATCGTGGAGAAATATTCACAAAATCAGCGACGAAAAGAAGACCAGCCTATTTGTGATCATGTTAATGAGTGCGTGAGTGGTGGTCCCGTCGGACAGGAGTAAAAAAGAAAAACGTGGTTTCGCTCACAAAAAGAACAAGATATAGTGAAAATAGAATGTCTCCATATGGTTGAATCATGGCGGAAAGGGATGGTGCAATGTTTACAAGTGGCGAGAAAGAGTTTGAGGGCTTCTGTGAAGAGGATGTGGGAAATGGAAGTAATAAGTTGAACCAAACAGGAATAGCAGGTGTAGAGAAAACAGCGGAGAGGAATGTCTATTCTATCTATCTATCTATCTATTGCCAGACGCCTCAATCCCGTTTGGGGTGGCCACAAACAAATTGCCTCCAAGACGCCCTGTCCCCCGCCATTTCACTGCCCTGCTCCCAACTCACACCCCCCTCTCTCATATACCTCTCCACCCCATCCCTCCATCTCATCCTTGGCCTCCCCCTCCCTCTTTCCCCCTCCACCTCACTCATATACACTCTCTTCGTCAGTCTTTCACCCTCCATCCTCTCCACATGGCCAAGCCACCTCAGTGTATTCCTCATAACGCTTCCTATCACATCCACATCCACACCACAACGTTCCTTTATATTCTCATTCGTCAGCCTGTCTCTCCACGTGACTCCACAGGCTCCTCTTAAATAACTCATTTCCACTGCTCTCACTCTTGACTTGTGTCCTTCCAACAATGTCCAAGCTTCACTTCCGTACGTTAGAGTTGGTATCACAATACTGTCATGTAGTAACTTTTTCACTTCCATGTTCACTTCCCTGTTTCTTATCACTGCTTTCAAGGAACCAGCAACCTTTCTTCCCTGCTGTACCCTTTCAAGCACTTCATCCTCCAAACCTCCATCCTTACTCATCACACTACCCAAATACTTAAACATACTCATATTTTCCAATTCCTCACCATCCAACCTCGCTGTACATTCATTAACTTCACCTCTCTCAAAGACCATAAATTTACTCTTCCCTACATTCACCTTTAGGTTCCGTTTCTTACACACTCTCTCAAACTCATCCACAAAGCCTTGCAACTCCCCTTCTTCTTCACTCAACAACACAGTATCATCTGCAAACAACAGTACAGGGAGTTTCCAAACACTATCCTCTCTCACCAGGGCCACTCCAACATCCACTACCCTACCTTGTACCTCTTTTATTACCCCATCCATGTACAGATTGAACAACCATGGAGACATGACACATCCCTGTTTCAAACCAACTTTCAAAGAGAAAAATTCACTTAGTTCACCATCCACACGCACTGCAGCCTTCGCACCATCATACATACTCTTCACAGCATTTAACAACTTCCCATCTACTCCATATATTCTTAACGCTTTCCACAATCCTTGTCTATCCACCCTGTCATATGCTTTCTCCAAATCCATGAAAGCCGCATACAACTTCTTTCCCTTCTCTAGACACTTTTCCACTAAAAATCTAAGAATGAATATCTGATCTACACAACCTCTTCCCTTCCTAAAGCCTCCCTGTTCTTCTCCAACTAATTTCTCTGTTCTTTCTCTAAGTCTGTCTATAAGTATCCTACCATACACTTTTCCTATTATACTAAGAAGACAAATGCCCCTGTGATTACCACACACTTCTTTTTCCCCTTTTCCTTTGTACAAGGGAATAATTATACCTGACTTCCAATCCTCCGGGACTCTACCTTCCTCCCAGGCCAATCTGCACATCTTCCACATCCATTCTACTACTATCTCTCCCCCATGCTTCAGCATTTCACCACACACTCCATCAATTCCTGGGGCTTTCCCCGATTTAACTTTCTTCATTGCTTCCACAACTTCTATCCCACTGATTTCTTCCTGTCTTCTCACCTCCCTCCTTCTCCCAGCCATTCCCCAGCCACTTATACTCGCATTACTTCCATCCTCTACGTTCAACAATTCCTTAAAGTGTTCTCTCCATCTGCTCACTTTTTCTCCCTTCTCCACTAGTAATCTACCATTTTTATCTTTCACTCCCCTGCTAACTTCACTTCCACCCTGTCTTACTCTTTTCACTTCTCTCCAGAACACTTTCTTACAGTCCCTCTACTTTACACTCAAATTCCTTCCAATTTCCTCATCCACTCTCTTCTTACTCTCTCTTACCAATCTTTTCACCTCTCTCTTCCTTTCCACATATAACTCTCTCTTCCGCCACTCAACTTCATCCACGCCCCTATTTCTCATCCATTCATTGTATGCTTTCTTCTTTTGTGCCACAGCCTGTTTCACCTCTTCAGTCCACCACGCTGTTCCTTGCTCCCCCCTCCGTCTTCTCTTCCTTCCACACACCACATCACATGCTGCACATATTTCTTTTGTAAATATCTTACACATACCTTCCACGTCTCCCATCTGCTCCAATTCATATTTGCCCAATCGTTCCTCCACTTCTCTCTTATACTCTGCCTTTTTCACATCCTCTTGTAACCTTTCCACTCTCCTTGCAACTACTCCTTCCTCTCGTCTTTCCCTTCTTCTATTCCTCCATCTTACTTGCATCCTAATTCTGGCCACCACCAAGTAGTGGTCAGAAAGTCCACTCCCCCAACCTCTATACACTCTTGCATCCTTTACACATCTTCGCATCCTTTCATCCACACACACATAATCAATCATTGCCTTCCTTTTATTCAGTTCACCACCCACCCTTCTCATCACTCGCCATGTATACCTGTGGATCATTTTATGCCTGAAGAGGGTATTGGCTATCACCAACCCCCTCCCAGCACAAATGTCCACTATCGCACTCCCATTCTCATCTATCTCAGCAGGCACACCCCACTCACCAACCATTCCATCCACCTTCACATTACCAACTTTACCATTCATATCACCAATCAAAAACACTCTCTCATTCCTTCCAAACTTTTCCACATTTGTCCAGAACTCTTCTCTCACTCTTCTAGCACGATCTTGCGTTGGCGCATACACACACACAATCGCCCACATTTGTATTCCAACTTTCAACTTTACCCACACAATCCTTGACCCAACTGATCCATACTGTCTTATGCTCTTCTTCCATCTTTTACTCACAACTATACACACTCCTTGCTTTGCCCTCTCATTCTCATCTACTCCTGCACAGATACCCCATTCATACTCCAATTCTCTCACACTTTCTCCTCTCCATTTTGTTTCAGTTATTCCACATACATCCACTTTCGCATCCTCAAGCACCTGGACAATCTCTCTCTCTTTCACCTCATCATTCGCTCCTCTTACATTCCATGTACTCATTACCAAGTCCTTTGTCCGGTCCTGGGTCGTCATCGTTTGGTCAGTCCTTGTCCGAGGCTTCTTGTTTGTTTTTTTTAGTTAGTTGTTTTCCGCGGAGGGGCACTAACCCTCCGCCAACCCTTTTAGTCGCCTTTTACGACAAGCAGGGATACTGGGGGAGTATTCTTGAAAACCCCCCTACCCCCAGGAGATAAAAAAGGTATGGGCAGAAATTATAGAGTTACAGGAACAGACCATAGAGCAGGAAAACGAGATTAAAAGTTTAAGGAATAAACTGGAAAAAATTCGTACACGCAGTGAAGAACAAGAAAGAGAAGTTACCAAATTAAAAGTTAGCAATGAATCAGCCTCTAATGAGATAAATCAGCTTAAGAGGGAGAATAAGAGGTTAGAAGAAGAAAGGGACACGATGAAAAACAAACTAGATGAGTATGAATCCAAATCAAGAATACAGGACGACAACATTAAAGAAATCAAGGAGCAACAAAGGGGTGGAAGAAAATTCAGGAAGAAGGATGTGTAAATTTGAAAGAGATTATAGAACAACAAAGCAAAGAAAAAGTGGAGAGGGAAGTGGTTAGGGTAATGAGAAGTAAAGAATCTTTAGTTAGAGATGTAGCAGATAAGAAAAAATGTGTAATAATTTCGAGAGTTAAAGAAAAACACATGACAATAAGATCAGAAAGAGAAAGAGAAGAACTGAGTAAAGTTAAAGAAATAACATCACTAGTCATGGAGGAAAACCACGAAGCTCAAGAAAATTTTGAAGAGGTGTTTAGGTTAGGAAAGCACGAGGAAGGAGGGGCAAGGCCACTGAAGGTAAAGTTTAAGTCTCAAGCAACAGTAAACGAAATTATCAGCAGAACATGGAAATTATCAGACAAGGAAGGGTTCAAAGACGTTTGGATAAGGAGAGATACAATTGAGGAAGAAAGAACTAATATAAAGTAGTACAGGAAGCAAAGGTACAAAACAAACAGAGAACGTAGGAAGAGAAGATAGTGTTTTATTGGAGAGTCATAGATCAGAAATTAAAGAAGTGGTACTAGCGGAGAGAAGGAGAAAAGAGGGTATAAAAAACATCAAAAATAACTGGAAGGTGGCATATACTAATGCTGATGGTTTAATATCGGAAAGGCTAGAAATCAAAGACTTTTTGAGGGTACAAGAACCTGATGTTATGTGCTTTGTAGAGACCAACTTAAGAGAAGATACCGATGTTCATATGAGAGATGGTAAATACAAACTGTGGAGAAGAGACAGAAAAGAAAAAATGGGAGGAGGAGTGATGATAGCAGTGAAGAACAACATAAATGTAGATACCGCGGAAATGGGAGAAGGCAGGGCCAAAGCGATAAAAATGAAATTAGAAACTGGAGAGAATAGCAAGAGAGATAAGGCAGTAGTGTAAGTTCCCCCTAAGACAAGAGCTTGGAGTGATGATGAATACCAGGAAATGTTGTCAGACATGGCTAGTTATTTACAGAAAATTATTAAGAAAAGCAACAATATAATTTTAATGGGTAACTTCAATTGTAAAGAGGTGAATTGGAAGGAATGGGACTCAGGAGGCAGCGAAGATTCGTGGGGCACTATATTATTAAATATAACAATGAACAATGTGATGTTGCAATGGGTCAAAGAAGAGACATGGTTCCGAGATGAGGACACACCAGCAAAGACTAGACTTACTGTTTACCAAAGAACCTGATGTAATAGAATCCTTGAAATATCTCTGTCCTATTGGAAAAAGTGATCATGTGGTCACTGAGTTCCAGATGATAACACGGAACCTGGAGCCAAGAGACGAACTTTATAGGCAGGGAAGATACAACTTTGCGAAAGCAAACTTTACAGGATTGAAAAAAAAATTCAAAAATGCAGATTGGAGAAAATTCAGAGAAACAAGAGAGATACAGAGGAAGTGGGATATTTTTCTAGGCCTCTATAATTTGAGAGTCCAAAAATCTGTGCCAAGAGTAAGGGGGAAAGAAAACAGGAGAAAGGGGTGGTTTAATAGGTGTATGATAGCAAAAAAGGAGAGAGACACGGCGTGGAACAATTGGAGAAAGAGAGGTAACAACAGAACAAAGGAAGAATATAAAAGAACTAGAAATGAATACACAAGAATACGTAGAGAGAAAGAAGGGAATTTTGAAAACAGTATAACAGATAAATGTAAGGATGAACCCAAACTGTTTTATACATTTGTCAATGGCAAACTGAAACAAAAGGAAGGAACCACCAAACTGAACATAGAAGGAGAGGTCTATAACGATGCAGCAATGCAAGCACAAATAATAAACAAATGTTTCCAATCAGTTTTCACTAACGAAAAGGAGTTTGTGGATGGGGAGGGAGTGACTAGAAATGTTGTGACAAAACATATAAAAGTGGAAGTACAGGAAGTGTATAAATTACTGGAAACTCAAGATGTAAGGAAAGCCCCAGGACCTGATGGAATCTCTAACTGGATACTGAAGGAATGTAGAAAACAACTGGCGGATAAGATTCACAGTTTAATTGTGTGTTCTCTGGAAGAGGGAAAGGTGCCTCAAGAATGGAAGAGTGCAAATGTGGTACCAATTTATAAGGAAGGAAACAGGGAAGAATCCCTGAATTATAGACCAGTGTCCCTAACCAGAATGATCGCAAAATTGTGCGAAAGACTTCTGAAAGATAGATGGATAAAATATCTGGAAGAGATGAATATTTTGGCTGACAGCCAGTTTGGATTTAGAAGTGGAAGGTCATGTGTTTCCAACTTATTGAGTTTTTACTCAAGAGCGATTGATGTCCTACATGAGAGAGATGGTTGGTTGGATTGTGTGTATTTAGATTTGGAGAAGGCCTAAGACAAGGTACCCCATAAGAGACTAATGTGGAAACTAGAGCATATAGGAGGACTGAAGGGGAACCTCCTGGAATGGATGAAAGACTTTTTGAGAGACAGACAAATGAGGACAGTATTAAAGGATAGGATGTCCGGATGGAGGGAGGTAAGTGGAGTCCAACAGGGCTCGGTGTTGGTGCCAGTAATGTTCCAGATTTATGTAAATGATATGGTTCACGGAGTGAACAGTTATGAAAGTCTGTTTGCTGATGATGCAAAGATCTTGAGGAAGGTAGAGGTTGAGGAGGATTGT
Source organism: Coenobita brevimanus (assembly GCF_032717465.1). NCBI lineage: Eukaryota > Metazoa > Arthropoda > Malacostraca > Decapoda > Coenobitidae > Coenobita > Coenobita brevimanus. The sequence continues at coordinate 14,854,623 of NC_137040.1, read as the reverse complement.
AAAATACTGCAGGAGAATCTGAATTGGATACACGATTGGAGCTGGATGTGGGAAATGAAATTTAATGCAAAGAAATGTATAATACTGGAAATGGGTAAAAGTACCAAGAGGCCATTACTGAATTATTTGATGGGTAACGAACCTATCACAAAAGCGAGAGAAGAGAAAGATTTGGGAGTGCTGGTCCAGGACAGTTTGTCACATGAAAAACACATTAACAAGGAAGTTAGAGAGAAGTATAAACTCCTGACCAATATAAGGGCTGCTTTTTATTATATGGATGAGGAGATGATGAAAAAATTGATAGTGGCCATGATCCGCCCCAGGTTAGAATATGCAGCAGTAGTGTGGCCCCCACACAAAAAGAAAGATATAAACAAGATTGAGAGAATACAAAGAACAGCATCCAAAATGGTTCCCAGTCTGGCGGATGTCGTACAGAAAGAGGCTGGAAGAGCTGGATTTGCCTTCCTTAGAAGAAAAGAGAAAGAAAGGCAACATGAATGCAGTATTCAGGACCATGGTGGGAGTAGATAAAACTGACAAAGAAGATTTGTTTTTACGGGATAAGAAAGTCACAAGAGGACACGGAAGGAAACTGAAGAAACCAAGCTGCTTGAAGGATATCAAGAAATATAGTTTTCCTTCTACATGTATCGACCTGTGGAATAGCCTGGACAAAGAGATCGTCTAGTTTAAAAGCTTAAACGAGTTTAAAGCTAAATTTGACACTGAGAAACAGAGAAGGGACCCCACGAGCATAGCTCATTTCCTGTATATCACATTTAGGTAAACACACACACACACACACACATACACACACGAACAGCCGGAGAGAGAGGTAGTCCCAGGCATCGCTCCTAACCTTGAGTAGTTTCAGGAATTTTGTCTGTCCTGTCTCCTAGGGTCTTTCTTTAAATTTAAAATAATGAAAGTTGGTAGACTACCAAAAATGTAAAGATTTGTTGGCAATAGTATACATGAATGTTTGTGGCGTATTCGGTAACAGCTGTTTAGGTACTTTACCGGTACGTTAAACATGGCCGAAAATGTGAAAAATGAGGGACTCGAATTTCAAGGATTTGATACAAATACCAATGTCATGGACCTGGTTAAAACATTAATTATGAGGATTAGTGAACTTGAAAAGAAAGTAGAGAATCTAGTGATAAAGGATGTGTCAAAAATACGGATACTACCATACAGAGTCTGATCCAATCCAATGAAACAGCGAATGAAAAGATTAGAAATTTGAAACGTGAAAATGTTGAATTGAGGAGGAAACTAGAAGAGAGTACTAATAAAACGGAGAAGGTGAGTAGTGTATTAGAAGAGCATAAGGCAAAGTGGGCACACGCAGAAGAAGAACAGAAAGAAGTGGTCAGCTTAAGAGAGATCATCCAGGAAGAAAGGGAAATGAACAAGAAAAAAATGGAAGAAAATGTAGTGAAAATACTGAAGAAAAAAGAGAAAATAGTGAGAGAAACTGTAGAAAGGAACAGATGTGTGGTAATATTTGGAAACAGGGAAGAGGAAGAAAAGGTTAGGTTCGTAAGACTCGAGAGAGACACGAATCTGGTGAGAGGAATATTAGGCAAGGATGACCCCGAAGGAGACAAGTGGGTAAAAGAAATTGAGGAAGTAAGGAGAATAGGGCCTTATAAGAAAGGGGAAACAAGACCAATGAGAGTCAAGTTTACATTAGAAAGTGTAATAAATGAGATACTTAAAGTGACCTGGAAATTAAGCAAAGAGGCGGGGATGGAAAATATTATAATAAGAAAAGATTTGAATGAAGAAGAAAGAGAAGTTTTAAAATCATTAAAGGAAGAAGTAAAGGGAAAAAATGATAAGAGGACAGAGGAAGAATGTAATACTTTTTTTTGGAGAGTATTGGATATGAAAGTAAGGAAGTGGTATTTAAGGAAACAGAAGTGAAGGAAACTAAGAGGGATGGCTGTGAATGATCAGAAGTTGAGGAAGTGGTACGGACAGAGAGTAGGAGAGAAGAGGGTATTAAAAACGTCAAAAATAATTTGAAGGTGATATATACCAATGTTGATGGTTTCATATCAACAAGGATCAAAATTAACGATTTCTTGAGAGAATAAGAACCTGATGTCATGTGCTTTGTAGAGACCAAATTGAGAAGATATTGATGTTCATTTGGGAGATGGTAAATACAAACTGTGGAGGAAAGACAGAAAAGAAAAAAAGGGAGGAGGAGTGATGACAGCAGTGAAGAACAACATGAATGTAGATACTGTGGAAATGGGAGAAGGCAGGGCTGAAGTGATATATAAGAAATTAGAAACTGGAGAGAATGTTAAGGGAGATATGGCGGTAGTGTATGTTCCCCCAAAGACGAGAGCATGGAAGGATGACGAATACCATGAGATGTTGTCAGATATGGCTAGCTATTTGCAAAAAATAATTAGAAAAGCAATAATATAATTTTGGTGGGTGACTTTAACTGTAAAGAGGTGAACTGGGAGGAATGGTACTCGGGAGGCGGCGAGGATTCGTGGGGCACTATGTTATTAAATATAATAATGAATAATGTGATGACGCAGTGGGTCAAAGAAGAGACACGGTTTCGAGGTGAGGACACACCAGCAAGGTTAGATTTACTGTTCACCAAAGAACCCGATGTAATAGAATCATTGAAATATCTCTGTCCTTTAGGAAAAAGTGATCATGTGGTCACTGTGTTCCAGATGTTAACAGGGAACGTCGAGCCAAGAGACGAGCTTCATAGACAGGGAAGATACAACTTTGGGAAAGCAAATTTTACAGGACTGAGAAACTTTTTTGAAAATGCGGATTGGAGAAAATTCAGAGAAACAAGAGAGATACAGAGGAAGTGGGATATCTTTCTAGACCTCTATAATTTGGGAGTGGAAAAATTTGTACCAAGAGTAAGAGGGAAAGAAAACAGGAAAAAGGAGTGGTTTAATAGAAGGTGTATGATAGCAAAAAAAGAGAGAGATAAGGCGTGGAACACTTGGAGAAAGAGAAATAACAACAGAACAAAGGAAGAATATAAAAGAACAAGAAATGAATACACAAGAATACGTAGAGAAGAAGAAAGGAATTTTGAAAAAGGTATAATAGACAAATGCAAGGATGAACCCAAACCGTTTTATAGATCTGTTAATGGCAAACTGAAACAAAAGGAAGGAATCACCAAATTGAAAGTAAAAGGAGAGGTCTTTAACCCGCCCCATCCCGATGTTTTTGGACCTTTTTTTTTCTTTGGCTCAAACATCCGCTTTTGGTGAGAAACATCGAAAATTCATGGAGAAATCGGTCACCTGAGGTTTAAAATACCCAATTTAGGTACAAGACCTTCCTTACCTGACTGGGTTTTCTAACAGGCTGGCACCAAAGAAAACGAGTTCTATGGGAGGGTAACTATTTTATCCACTCATAAACAGTATTTATTTATTCACTTGGTACGAATTTATATGTAGTACAAGAGTATATTGGTTTTCAAACAGTAATATAGGCATTATAAGCATTGTTTCACTCACTAACTCATCACCATTCATGACCTTTTTTTTCCCACATTACCTGATCATCATTTCTGACTTTTTCGTCCTCTAATGCTATGTAAACATTGTCCTCCACATTGTCATTGATTGGGGAATCACTCTGGCCCTGAATGTCTTTATTGGCCAGGTCACTGGTAACAGGTGAATTGCCGAGACAATGGCGTGCAGGGGGGGGGGAGGTTATGCGGTGTAAGGCATTGTTCCTGCTTGGAACCTTGTAGAGGAATAGAGGAAGGTGTCCCGTGTATACGTGCCAAAAATCACTCGCAAAATCACTCGCGAAAATTGAAAATTGTGCAAATTAGGGACATTGAAATGTTGCCGCGTTAATTCACGTCGCCGGGACGGCGTGGGTTAAGGATGCGGCAATGCAAGCAGAAATAATGAACCAATGTTTCCAGTCAGTTTTCACTAAAGAAAAGGAGCTTGTGGAAAGGGAGGGAGTGATTAGAAATGTTTCCAGTGATAAAAGATATAAAAGTGGAGGTACAGGAAGTGTATAAATTACTGGAAACTCAAGATGTAAGGAAAGCCCCAGGACCTGATGGAATTTCGAACTGAGTACTGAAGGAATGCAGAGAACAACTGGCGGATAAAATTCACAGTTTAATCGTATGCTCACTGGAAGAGGGGAAAGTGCCAAAAGAATGGAAGAGGGCAAATGTGGTACCAATTTACAAGGGAGGAAACAGGGAAGAACCCCTGAATTATAGACCAGTGTCTCTAACCAGCATGGTTGCAAAATTGTGTGAGAGAATCCTGAAAGACAGATGGATAAAATATCTGGAAGACATGAATATTTTGGCTGAATGTCAGTTTGGATTCAGAAGTGGAAGGTCATGTGTTTCTAACTTGTTGAGTTTTTACTCAAGAGCGATTGACGTGGTACAGGAGAGAGATGGTTGGGTGGATTGTGTGTACTTAGACTTAGAGAAGACCTTTGACAAGGTACCTCATACGAGACTAATGTGGAAACTAGAATATATAGTAGGACTGAAGGGGAAGCATCTGGAATGGATGAAAGACATTCTGAGAGACAGACAAATGAGGACAGTAAAAAGGATAGGATGTCTGGATGGAGGGAAGTAACAAGTGGAGTCCCTCAAGGCTCAGTGTTGGCGCCAGTAATGTTCCTGATTTACGTAAATGATAAGGTAGATGGAGTGAACAGTTATGCAAGTCTGTTTGCTGATGATGTAAAGATCTTGAGGAAGGTCGAGGTTGAGGAGGATTGTAAAATACTGCAGGAGGATTTGGATAGGATACACAATTGGAGCCGGACGTGGGAAATGAAATTTAATGTAAAGAAATGTAAAATATTGGAAATGGGTAATAGTACAAGGAGGCCATCACTGAATTATTTGTTGGGTAATGAATTAATCACAAAAAGGAGAGAAGAGAAAGATTTGGGAGTGCTGGTCCAAGATAGTTTGTCTCCGCAAAAGCACATTAACAAGATAGTTGGAGAGACTTATAAACTCTTGACTAACATAAGAGTAGCATTTCATTATATGGATGAGGAGATGATGAAAAAATTGATAGTGGCCATGATCCACCCCAGGTTAGAATATGCAGCGGTAATGTGGTCCCCACACAAAAAGAAAGATATAAACAAGATTGAGAGAATACAAAGAACAGCAACCATGATGGTCCCCAGTCTGACAGACCTGTCATACAGAGAGATGCTGGAAAAACTGGATTTGCCTTCCTTAGAGGAAAGGAGAAAAAGGGGAGACATGATTGCAGTGTTCAGGACCATGGTGGGAGTAGATAAAATTGACAAAGAAGATCTGTTTGTATGGGATAAGAGAGCAACAAGAGGACACGGAATGAAATTGAAAAAGTCAAGCTGCTTGAAGGATATCAAGAAATATAGCTTTCCTTACAGAAGTATAGACTTATGGAATAGCTTGGACAAAGAGATCGTCCAGTCTAAAAACTTAAATGAGTTGAAAGCTAAATTTGACTTATTGAGAAACAGCGACGGAAACTCACGAGCATAGTACATTCCGTGTATATCACAATTAGGTATTTTAGGTAAATACTTAAATATTTGGAATGACTGAGACAAAGAGGTGGTGCATGAGAAAAACATTCATGTGTGTAAAGGTAGACTTGATAAATGTGGATATGAAGACAGGACAACACGAGCATTGCTCAATTCCTGTATACTACAAATAGGTCAATACAAATAGGTAAATACACACACACCACAGATTTTGGTCAAATAAGAGTGATAAACACTGAGGAAGTAGAAAGATTTCATAACTTGCATCATGGTGGAAGGAGAGAGCTCACTGTTTACATCTGATGGCAGTGAATTTGTGGGCTTCTCTGATGAGGATAAGGGTAAAGGAAGTACTAAACTGAACCAAACAAGAGTTGCAGGAGTGGAGAAAATGGTGGAGAAGAATGTCCAGGAGATAAAAAAGGTATTGACAATAATCAGAGAGTTGCAGGAATGGACATTAGAACAGGAGAAAGAGATTAAAATACTGTACTTCACACAAAGTTGGAAAAGATTTGCACAAGCAGTGCTGAACAAGAAAGGCAAGTTACAAGATTAAAACCGAGTAACGAATCTGCCTCAAATGGAATAAAATAGCTCAACAGAGAAAATAAGAGGTTGGAAGAAGAAATGGACAGGATAAAAAGTAAACCAGATGAGCAAGAATCAAAATCAAGGATGCAAGATGAGCTTATTAACGAAATCAAGGAGCAACACAATAGCTAGGGGCCTATGGGTCAAAATATTTACACGGCAGAGAAAAGCACCAAACTATTTTTGTGGTTTTATTAGGTCATAGTGAACAATTTTAGAAGAGATGCCCACGGCAATCAGCTTCCAGTGGCGGCCATATTGGATTTTTCAAAATGGCTGCCACTGAAAATTAGTACATCTACTTTCTTTCATATCTGTGGTTCTTGTGGGGATATTTTAATGATCTTGGTGTCTACACTAATATTTTTAAGGTCAAGGAATCTGAATATGGCATTTAAATTGCAATCTAGGGTTTTTTTTTTCAATGGTGTTTTAAAGATGTAAGGTAAAATCCAGAAGAAAAACAATACATTTTCTAAATTATTATTATTGCGTTACCACATTTGATCACTAGGTAGCACATGAAATGGCTTACATAGCAAGAAGGTTAATTTAGATACTTTCTGGAATAAATGCCACATGCTTCTAGTTACCTTACTCGCCATATTGGATTTCAAAAGTGACCACCTAAGAAAGGGCACATACCAGCTAGTGATATATTTTCGGTTCGAATTCGGGTGTTGGTTCTTGGTCTGTTTTTTAGATACTAAGGTGCATGCAGTATTAAAATACCTTCTCTTCATTACAGGACAGTGGCAGCATGGACTGGGCCAAATGCATGATATGTGGTAATGGTGGTGTACTAAAATACCCTTCCAAAAGCTTACAAGGGAATGCGCATGATGTGTATCAGACATTCTTGAATCTTGCTGGCGAGTTTAGCACACTAGGAGAATTACCAACACCAGTGAAATTCATTGTACAGGAACTAGAAGCCAAAAAGTTTCTGGTATTTATCTTTCACTACATTCTTTCCCCTATTAAGTCCAACTTTACAATCCTAGAATGGATTACTTCCCCTAGACCTTCCTCTATTTGACTAGCAATTTGACAAACTCCTCAGCTCTGTCGCTTATGGTGGAGGGGCATTAGTTACAAGCATATTCATATATTTAATCCTTTAATTCATGATATGTAAAGGAAGTGAACAGATTTTATTATGATCATTACAAATATCTTCCCACTAAATCCTGATTACATAATTACCAAACAGGTCTCAAGGTTGCATCTCTTGGTGGAAGGTCTTCTGGAGTTGGTGTATCAGGTCATGAGAAAGCTGTTAGAAAGACTGTCGCTCACATTCAGGATGCTCTCGAGGCTGGACACAGGAGAATTGTTGTCAACACAGTCGACACAGATGTGGTGATTATACTTCTAGGGATGCACCACCACATCACATCAATGTATCCAGATGCTGATGTCTGGGTAGGATGTGGTCCCAAGAAAACATTTCGATATTACCATATTAACACAGTATATGAGTACTGAGGTTCACGAAAGTGCACTGCTCTTCCCTTCTTCCATGCACTTACTGGTTCAGATACAACTTCACTGTTTCTGCGACATGGGAGGAAGGCTGCATGGAAGACATGAGGAACCTACAATGATGCAACTGAGGCCTCTGTTATCCCTGCTGAGAATCCTTTTGTGTTGGTGGATGAATCATCAAAGCTGTTCCAATGTGTGGAGAGATTAGTGTGTCAACTCGATGAACCCTCAACTGACCTAACCAGCATCAATGATCAGAGGAGAGAGCTTTTTAGCAAGAGTGGGTAGCCAAATGGATGCCTTACCACCATCACAGGTATGTATTAAGTATATATTAGAGTATGATATGACAAAATATCCAGATGTATAATCCTACAAATGAATTCATATCAATTCTTCCTGTAGTGCAGACTAATGATATAAGTTCTGGTTAAACTAATCCTTAAAAAAAATATAAGATTTTCATTCATAGGGGTCACTTCTACAACATGTGAGAAGACCTGTCTACCAGTCAAATATATGGTCCAAATGCATCACAGCATTCATTAACAAACCATCTCCAGAGAATAATGAATGGAGGAAAAGTACAGGTTGCTGGATGCCACACTGGACAGATCTCCCTGAAGCATCAAATGCCTGCCACAAACTCTTTTCTTGTAGATGCAAAGTACTACCACTATGCACAAGGAAATATAAATGCCATGAAGCTGGACTTGGCTGCACTACACTGTGTGCTTGTGAAGGGGAATGTGACTTTGATTGATGAGCTTGTGACTGACGAAATGTTACTGATGGAACAGACCAAATATCTATGAGGTTGTAACTAAAGGGGGTATCACATGGTACCAGAAATCATGGTTTGCCGAAGAAACCGTGGTAACCGCCCGCGAAACCGTGGTAGCTGCCGAGGATTTTGTGGGCAAAACTGGATTTGGTTCAAATCTGTTCCTGCCGATGATTTCAGGTACAAATTGTTTTCTGTAATACCAGAACGAGCTGAATGGAGAACTTGGAGGCTATACTGCAGTATTTTGTTTATTTTTAAAAAGTTATAATTCCCTCCTAGAGAGCCTATTACTTTCCATTATACATATTATTAATTATGAAAGCTTAACCCTTGAACCGCAGGTGTCATCCCAGAATGACATTGCAAAAACTGGACCAAACCGTGGGTGTCATTCTCAAATGTTTGTGAATATTTTGAATACCCCGCGTTTTTTCCGTGCGCCAATTGTTTCAAGGGAGAGTAGCTATTAGGTTCTTTCACTCCAGCCGACCCCCACCTCCCTCCTCCCACCCCCCCGGGCCCCCACCTCCCACCCCCGGGCCCCCCATCCCACCCCTGACCAACACGCATCAGTATCTGTCCAGCTGTGTGAGTGACAACACTGCTGATGTGGCAGTGAAGTCCGGGCAATTACAGTGCCTTTTACCTGCCTCAGTGAACACAGAGTGGGTGTTTATCGTATGTGAAGTGTTCATATATGTTTATAGTATTATTATCAGAATGAGGTTGGCATTTGGTAATGGTGTGTGAGCGAAAAATAGTGATTACAACACCGCTGATGTGGCAGTGAAGTGCGGGCAATTACAGTGCCTTTTACCTGCCTCAGTGAACACAGAGTGGGTGTTTATCGTATGTGCAGTGTTCATATATGTTTGTAGTATTAATATCAGAATGAGGTTGGCATTTGGTAATGGTGTGTGAGCGAAAAATAGTGATTACAAAACCGCTGATGTGGCAGTGAAGTGCAGGCAATTACAGTGCCTTTTACCTGCCTCAGTGAACACAGAGTGGGTGTTTATCGTATGTGCAGTGTTCATATATGTTTATAGTATTAATATCAGAATGAAGTTGGCATTTGGTAATGGTGTGTGAGCGAAAAATAGTGATTACAACACCGCTGATGTGGCAGTGAAGTGCAGACAATTACAGTGCCTTTTACCTGCCTCAGTGAACACAGAGTGGGTGTTTATCTTATGTGCCGTGTTCATATATGTTTATAGTATTGTTATCAGAATGAGGTTGGCATTTGGTAATGGTGTGTGAGCGAAGGTAATGGTGCGTGAGCGAAAAATAGTGATTTTTGATTGCTCACTTCTAACGGCACTGCCCATCCAGTGATAGTCAACGAAATCATGAAACCTACATCATTGCAAAGCCGAAGGATAGTACTTTCTAATGGTACCTTATTTTTCGCTCTAGATTTATTCTGTGCAGAGTTATAAAGATTTGAAGTTTGTTCACATTTTGGCTGGAACCCCCGAGGAAGAGGCCAGTCGGGGCAAAACAATGCCCGCGGTTAAAGGGTTAAATAACCTTTCATATCATGCATAGGTGAAATAACGATGTCGATAATTGTTGTTTACATTGGGGAGCGGATACAGCACACCACACTTGGTGAAGGAGTATTTTATGTATCTCGCCGTTCATTCAACACTGCAGATATGACGGTATCTGGGCAGATAGTATGAAAAAGGGCTGCTGAAATCACCCTTATTCAAAATATAAGGCCATTCCCTTGTCACGAGAAGGCGGCTGCGGAGCCGCCTTCTCGTGGTTTTGGCCGCCACCGCTTCTTTCTTCTCAAGTGTCACCACTGCAAGAGCCAATGCAGCAATCACTCTCCCCTCAGCAAATTCAAGAAAAGCCATGTTGCATCTGATACGTGTGACTCGTGTGAGACGATGGGACAGACTCCGGTATGCTTTGTTTACATTTTTGCCAACCGTCGGCGGAATTCGAGGAACGTGTGTGATAGAGTTTGTGCCTGGTTCCAGCAAACCAGGAACGCATTCCATCGGCAAACCATGATTTCAGAAACCGTGTGATACCCCCTTAAGAGACAATTGTGTAACTGTGATACTGGAACAGTTAATTAAAACAAGCATATAATTTTTTAAAATTAAATGTACAGTAAGTCCTCGTATATGGACGCACTTTACTTCGACACCTCGTTTTTTGCGCAAGAAAAAAGTTTCCCCGAGTTGTCTCACAATTTGCGAATTTCCCCATAATTCGATGCTCCCAGCCGGCAGCTGACACTCAGCAGATAATGTGTACCGATGCTCAGTCTAGGCACTGTCTATTTTTCTATGCAACAGTTTTCCATGATCTTCATACAGCAGGTCCAGCGGGGCAGTAGGCACATGTAAATTTGTTATTGTTTATGATGGCAACGTACGATCTTCAGCCATGTTGTGCTACTATTTCTTAACAAAGAATCATTACATGTTTCTTGTAACACTATTTATTTTTGTTTTGATGGAAAAATACTTGAAATGGATGTAAAAGCTTATCAATATTTAAGGAAGGAAAGAATAATATCTGTCCCAATACAGAGATGGTAGACTCAGCCCATCAATTTTTTATACTACAGTATTTGACTGTATTACGGTCTCTCTTCCTTGCAGCAGTGAGTAAAATATGTTGTTATAATTTCTCCCTTCCTTTTAGTGATAAAGAGGGCACATAAACTGACCGGGGTTTAGTTGACCTACTTTGATGTCGAAAATTAAATAATATGGTGAAAAGCGGCACCTTTTCTTGGTTAGTGACATCCGGAACTAGCCCATCCACTCTCAACACACCTTCACTTGCCATTCAAGCCAGTCTTCACTTTATTTCTGGTAAGGATTCTTGGTGTTGCAACACTTTATAACAGTTTTAATGTCTTTTCAGGCACATGTTTATTGTGTTATGCTGTTTTAGCAGTAGCAAACACTCTTCATTTAATTTTGGGTAGGGCCTGTTTGGTACTACTGTACTTTCTGATAGGGTAGGTACGTGTCCTACCAGAACGCTCCTCTATTTTTCCCATTGATACTTAACTTCACACTTCGATGTTTCATGGTTCGCAAGGTTTTGACGGAACATCCAAGCCGCAAAAAACGAGGATTTACTGTATATTATATAATTTCTGATTACTTGGGATAATATAGAAATATCCACATTTCTATTTGAATGAAGTTGGTGCTATCATGGTATTTAATGTACAATATAAATATATTTAGAAGGAAAATAGCTGAAATTAAAATCTAATTAAAATTCACCAGAATACTAGCCAAAGACTTGGTGAGGATAAAAACATTAGTTTAGATACAAAAAGCATCAAGATATTCCCATCAGAACCCGAAATGAAGCATTCATTAGAATTTACCATTTCTGAGGTGGTCATTTTGGAAATGTAATATGACGACGATGGGAACTAGAAACATGTGGCACTCCCTCCAAAAAGTATCTAAATTAAACTTCTTATTTAAGCCTACCTGGTGATAAAAAGTGGTAATACAATAATAAATAATATTGAAAAATTCATTATTTTCTTATAAATTTGGAATTACATCTGCAAAATACCACTGAAAACCCCAATAATTGCAATTTAAATGCCATATTCAAACTCCTCGACCTTAAAAACATTAAACACCTAGATCATAAAATATCCCCAAAAGAACCAGAGATATTAAAGAAAGTACATGTACTAATTTTCAGTGGTGGCCACCGCAGGCAACCCTTCTAAAACCATTAACTATGACCTAATAAAACCAAAAAAATAGTCTGGTGCTCTTGTTCCCAAGTGTAAATTTTTTGCCCTAAGGCCCCTAGCTAAAAGGGGTGGAAGAAAATTCATGAGGAAGGAAATATAAATTTGAAAGAGATTACAGAACAACAAAGCAGGGAAAAGGTGGAAAAGGAAGTGGTTAGGATACTAAGAAGTACAGAATCTTTAGTAAGGGATGTAGCAGACAAGAAAAAATGTGTGATAATTTCAGGAGTAAAAAAATAATGTATGACAGTAAGATCAGAAAGGGAAAGAGAAGAACTGAGTAAGACTAAAGAGATAATATCAGTAGTTATGGAGGGTAAAAACAAAGCCCAAGAAGAGATTGAAGAAGTGTTTAGGTTAAGAAGGTACGAGGAAGGAGGGATGAGGCCACTTAAAGTTTAAGTCTCAGGTAATGGTAAATGAAATAATCAACAGAACATGGAAATTATCAGACAAAGAGGGGTTCAAAATGTTTGGACAAGGAGAGACGCAAATGAGGAAGAAAAGCTAAGATAAAGGGGCTAGTAAAGGAAGCAAAGGCAAAAAAAAACAGAAAATGGAGGAAGAGAAGACAGTGTTCTATTGGAGAGTTATGGATCAGAAATTAAGGAAGTGGTACTGACGGTGAGAGGGAGAGATGGGGGAATAAGAACAATGAAAAAAGTTGGAAAGTAGAATATACTAATGTTGATGGTTTAATATCGGCAAGGTAAGAAATCAACGATTACTTGAGGGTACATGAACCAGATATTACGTGCTTTGTAGAGACCAGGTTAAGAGAGGACATTGATATTCAAATGGGAGATGGTAAATAAAAACTGTGGAGAAGAGACAGAAAAGAAAAAAACAGGAAGAGAAGTGATGATAACAGTGAAGAACAATACTGGAAAATGTCGAACTGGGAGAGAGTACGGCTTGAAGCGATAAATATGAAACTAGAAACTAGTGAGAATGGCAAAAGAGATATTGCAATGGTATATGTTCACCCTAAGACAAGGGCATGAAATGATGATGAATACCAGATGTTATCAGATATGGTTACTTATCTACAGAAAATGACTGAGAAAAGCAACAACATAATTCTGATGGGTGTGTGGAAAATGTGGAACTGGAAGAGGGTAAGGCTGAAATGATAAATATGAAACTTGAAACTGGAGAGAATGGCAAGAGAGACATCGTAGTGGTATATGTTCACCCTAAGACAAGGGCATGGAATGATCATGAATACCAGGAGATGTTATCAGACATGGTTAGTTATCTACAGAAAATGACTGAGAAAAGCAACAACATAACTCTAATCGGTGATTTCAATTGTAAAGGAGTGAACTGGGAGGAATGGGACTCAGGAGGCAGGGAAGATATGTGGAGCATTATATTGTTAAATATAGCAATGAATAATGTAATGACCCAATGGGTCAAAGAAGAGGTGAGATTTAGAGGTGATAACATGCCAGCAAGACTAGATTTACTGCTAACCAAAGAACCTGATGTAATTTAATCTTTGAAATATATGCGTCCTTCAGGAAAAGGTGATCATGTGGTCACTGAGCTCCAAATGATAAAAGGGAACTTGGTGCCAAAAGATGAGCTTTATAGGCAGGGAAGATACAACTTCGTGAAAGGAAACTATACAGGACCGAGGAAATTTTTTGAAAATGCAGACTGAACAAAATTCAGAGAAATATGAGAGATACAGAGGAAAGGGGACATCTTTCTAGACCTCTATAATTCTGGAGTGGGAAAAAATGTGCCAAGAGTAAGTAGGCAAGAAAACAGGAAGAAGGATTGCTTTAACAGGTGTATGATAGCAAAAAAGACAGGGACATGGCATGGAACAACTGGAGAAAGAGAGGTAATAATAGAACAAAGGAAAAATACAGAAGGACTAGAAATGAATATCATATACAAGAATACGTAAAGAGGATGAAAGGAACTTTGAAAAAGGTATAATTGACAAATGAAGGGATGAATCCAAGTTGTTTTACAGATATGCTAAGGGCAAATTGAAACAAAAGGAATGAATCACCAGAAGGAAAGTAGAAGGAGAGGTCTATAAAAATGCGGAAATGCAAGCCGAAATATTGAACAATTGTTTCCAATCGATTTTCACCAAAGAAAAGGATTATGTGGAGGGGGAGGGAGTGACTAGAAATGTAGTGGTAATAGATATAAAAGAGGAAGTACAGGAGGTGTATAAATTACTGGAAACTCAAGATGTGAGGAAAGCCTCAGGACCAGATGGAGTCTCCAATGGGTACTGAAAATGCACAGAACGACTGGTGGATAAGATTCATGGTTTAACTGTGCGTTCTCTGGAAGAAGGGAAAGTGCCTCGGGAATAGAAGAGGGCAAATGTAGTACCAATTTGAGGGAGGAAACAAGGAAGAACCCCTGAAATACAGAACAGAGTCCCTGACCAGCACAGTCACAAAATTGTGAGAGAGAAATCTGAAAGACAGATGGATAAAATATATGTAGGAGATGAAATTTTGGCTGAAAGTCATTTTGGAATCAGAAGTGGAAGGTCATGTGTTTTCAACCTGTTGAGCTTTAACTCAAGAGCAATTGACGTGCTTTACAGGAGAGAAACAGTTGGGTGGTTTGTGTATTTAGATTTGGAGAAAGCTTTGACAAGGTACCCCACAAGCATCTAACATGGAACCTACTACCTGGAACCACTGTCTGACTCACTTCTTCTTCATTTCTGCAACATTTGCGGCCTTTTCTCTAACTTTTGCTCTGTTGAACATCACCTCTCCTCCTCTAAACCTCATCTTCTCTTCCTTACAGAGACTCAGCTGTCTGAGGCAACTGACAGCAAACCCTTTTCTGTATCCTCCTACTATCTCTATACATATTTCAAAGCTAAAGGTCGCTGTTGTTTATATGTACGCAATGACTTATCTTGCTCTCGTGTTCCTGAACTTGATTCTTCTGAATTCTCTACTCTCTGGCTTCAGCTCTCCTGTCATTTTCTGACTAAAACACTGTTTACTTATCCCCTAATTCTACTGACTATGAAAAATTCTTTGACTATCTTACTTCTATGATGGAACACATTCTATCCATTTCTCCTTTCTCTGAAATCTCCATCCTAGGAGATTTTAATGTTCACCACCACCTTTGGCTCTCCTCTCCTTTCACTGATCCACCTGGTGAACAAGCCTACATCTTTTCTATCCTTAATGACCTAGAGCTGCTTGTACAGCACCCTACCCGTATCACTGACCGCATTGGAGAGAGCTCCAACATACTTGACCTCTTCCTTACAACTAATCTTTCTGTTTAAGCTGTTAATCTCTCCTCTCCATTGGGCTCCTCTGATCACAACCTTATTACCTTAACCTGTCTTATCGCTCCGGTGCGGCCTGCGGACCCCCCAGAAGAACATCGACTGTGGCACTTAGGAGCTGTAGATTGGGAGGCCCTCAGGCAGTTCTTCTTTGATTTTCCCTGGAATGATTATTGCTTTCATGGCCGGGAGCCATCTGAGCGTGCCTTGCGCATTACAGAGGTTATTCTCTTGGGCAAGGAAGCATACATTCCTTTCTCATATCCTTTGACTAATGCATGAAAGCCTTGGTTTAATCACACTTGTTCTAATGCTGCCTGCAACAAGGAGAGGGCCTATAAAAGGTACCAGAGCCAACCCACCCCTGAATCACATCTATTTTATGTTTCTGCCCGGAATCGTGATAATCTGTTCTTCAGTCTGCTAAAAATAATTTCATCCGTACTAAATGCTCTCAACTCTCCAATTCGAATTCTTCCCACTCCTTCTCACACCTTGCCAAAAACCTTTCTAATAACTTTACCTCATCATCCTTCCCTCTTCTTTTCTACTTTGATGGTTCTGTAGCTATTTCTTCTACTGATAAAG
The DNA here is from genome assembly GCF_032717465.1 of Coenobita brevimanus. Lineage (NCBI taxonomy): Eukaryota > Metazoa > Arthropoda > Malacostraca > Decapoda > Coenobitidae > Coenobita > Coenobita brevimanus. The sequence continues at coordinate 14,838,552 of NC_137040.1, read as the reverse complement.
CAGATCTCTTCACTCAGACTTTCTCCTCTAATTCCACCTGACACGATTCCGATGCTGTTCCTCCATCACTTCCCCCCTCTGACTTCCTCATGGCTGACATTAAAATTTCTTCAGCTAATGTATTTTCTGCCATCACTGGCCTCAATACTAACAAGGCATATGGGCCTGATGGAGTCCCTCCTAATGTCCTCACGAACTGTGCTTCTGTGCTTACAAACTGCCTAGGTAAACTCTTTCGCCTTTGTCTTTCGACTTGTACCTTTCCTTCTTGCAGGAAGTTTGCTCTCATTCAGCCAGTCCCAAAGAAGGGTGACCATGCCCAACCCTCTAACTATCGTCCAACTGCTTTAACATCATGTGTCTCAAAAGTTTTCGAGTCTATTCATAAGATAAAAATTTTAAAGCATCTTCCCTATCACAACCTTCTTTCTGATCGTCAGTATGGATTCCGTCAGGGACGCTCCACTGGCAATCTTCTCACTTACCTTTCAGACTCCTGGTCATCCTCCTTTCAGGACATTGGCGAAAGCTTTGCCATCGCACTTGACATCTCAAAGGCTTTCGATCGAGTCTGGCATAAACCTTTAATTTCCAAACTGCCCTCTTACGGTTTCTATCCTTCTATCTGTGCCTTCATCTACAGCTTCCTTTCTAGTCGTTCAGTAGCCACTGTTGTAGACGGCAATCGTTCTCCTCGATCTATCAACAGCAGTGTTCCTCAGGGCTCTTTCCCATCACCACCTCTCTTTCTTTTTTTCATCAATGCCCTTCTAAGCTGTACATCTACCCCTATCCACTCATACGCTGATGATTCCACCCTTCACCTTTCCATTCCGTTCCCGCAATGTCCATCCCAGCAGTTACTTCAACAAACAAGGGATGAGGCTATGGCATACCTAATGTCTGACTTGGTTCGTATCTCTGACTGGGATAAAAATAATCTTGTTGTTTTTAATGCATCAGACTCAGTTTTTGCACCTATCAACCCAACAAAATCTTCCACAGGAGTACCCACTAATGTTTAATAACACCAAGCTCAAGCCTGCATCATCCTTCAACATACTAGGGGTTTCATTCACTCACGATTATCTTGGAAAGATCATATTACATCTCTTGTAAAATCAGCTTCCAAGACATTATGTGTGCTATGCCGACTCCGTAACTTCTTTACCCCTGCACAGTTGTTGACTTTATACATGGGTTTCATTCATGCCTGTGTAGAGTACAACTCTCATGTGTGAGAAATAAAATTCAATGCAAAAAAATGTAAAATATTGGAAATGGGTAAAAGTACCAAGAGGACATCACTGAATTATATGATGGGTAATGAACTAATCACAAAAGCAAGAAAAGAGGAAGATTTGGGAGTACTGGTCAAGGATTGTTTATCGCCGGAAAAATACATCAACAAGATACAGTAATCCTTTTACTATCCGATGTAATAGAGCCAAAGGCATGTCCGGAAAGTGGTCCCATCCAGGAAGTGGGCCCCTAGCTCCTGGACTGGTACTTAAGGAGCCTAACCCAGCCTAACTTTGAAAACCACCTAAATAACTCCCTACCGGATGTATAGCACCTATTTAAACCTATTTAAGACCCTACTCACACCAATAATGGACATAAAGCATGAAATAAATGAAAAGGAACCAAAGAATGAGGAATTAGAAGTGACTGTACTTCAGCCATGGTACTTACAGCACGTCTGTGACCACCTTTTCTAAGGATTTAGCAGTGGTGAAAATGCTCTTGAAGCACGTACAGTGATCCAGTGTTGTGCTGCACTTAATTCTTTGCACTGTGAGTTATAATTGTTTAACACTGCACGTTGTTCCTAACTGCATCACGCCAGTTTCAATTGCCAGTTTCAAACGCCAATTTGCACTCCACAGTTGATCCTTTGCAATCTAAGTTCTAATTTCTTAACACTGCACAACACTGTAAATTCCCGTTTGGTCTAGTGGCGAGGTATTGCAGTTTATTCACTGTTTATTCATAAAAAATGAGCATGTGTGGCTTCCACTGCGATAAGCATCTACTGTACTCACCATCGAAGTTAGGCAGTAACTGTTGATGACAGGGAAACAGAGTTGCCAGATCGCAATGGCCACATTACCAAACTCCTCAATTTTCATTACTAAATTTAACTTTTCATTACCAAACTGATAAAGCTAGCATTTATTCTTCACTAATTATATATACAAGTGGAAATACATGTAATCACTCTCCTTATAATTAACAGCATGTTGAAGAAAGTGGATCAAGAGTTTGGGAGAAATCTAAGTGTGAAATGGAGGGACAGTAAGAAATTGTTTTGGAAGGAGGTAAAGAATGTAAGGCAGTGTGAAAGGGGAAATAGTAGGGGAGTGAAAGATAGGAATAATAGATTGTTGGTGGAGAAGAGAGAGAAATTGAGGAGATGGAAGGAGCACTTTGAGGATTTGTTGAATGTAGAGAGTAACAGCAGTGTGAGTATAAGTGGTTGGGGAATGGCTGGGAGAAGAAGAGATGAGAGGAGAGAGGAATATATCAGCAGGACGGAAGTAGTGGAAGCAATGAAGAAGATAAGTTGGGAAAGGCCCCAGGAATTGATGAAGTGTGTGGTGAAATGCATAGGTATGGGGGTGAGATTGTTGTGGAGTGGATATGGAAGTTGTGTAGATTGGCTTGGGAAGAGGGAAGGGTTCCAGAGGACTGGAAATCAGGTATAATTATTCCTTTATACAAAGGAAATGGGGAGAGAGAAGTATGTGGTAACCATAGGGGTATTTGCCTTCTTAGTGTGACTGGCAAAATATATGGTAGAATACTCATTGACAGGGTTAGGCATATGACAGAGGAGCTAGTTGGAGAATAAAAAGGGGGATTTAGGAAGGGAAATGGGTGTGTAGATCAGATATTTGTTCTAAGATGTTTAGTGGAGAAGTATCTAGAGAAGGGAAAGAAAGTGTATGCTGCCTTCATGGACTTGGAGAAAACTTATGACAGAACAGATAGGCACGGTATGTGGAAGGTATTAAGAATACAAGGAGTGGATGGGAAATTGTTGAATGCTGTGAAGAGTATGTACAAAGAAGCTAGGGCTACGGTGCGAGTGGATGGTGAGCTGAATGAGTTCTTTGATCTCAATGTGGGACTGAAACAGGGTTGTGTGATGTCTCCATGAAACAGGGTTGTGTGATGTCTCCATGACATGAATGGGGTTGTAAAGGAGGTGTAGGGTATGGCAGTGGATGTGGGGGTGGCTCTAATGAATGAGGGTGAGATTTGGAAGATTCCGGTGTTGCCGTTTGCTGATGATACAGTATTGTTGAGTGAAGGTGAATGGGAGTTGCATGGTTTGGTGAATGAATTTGGGACAGTGTGTAGGAGGAGGAAGCTGAAAGTTAATGTAAACAAAAGTAAAGTTATGGTGTTTGAGAGGACTGAAGTCACAGAATGTACAGTGAGGTTGGATGGTGAGGATATGGAGAGTGTGAGTGCATTCAAGTACTCGGGTAATGTGAATGCACTCAAGTACTTGGGTAGTGTGATGAGTAAGGACGGAACTTTGGGGGAAGAAGTGAGTGAAAGGGTACAGCAGGGAGGGAAGGTTGTTGGTTCACTGAAAGCAGTAATGAGAAATAGGGAGATGAGTATGGAAGTTAAACTGCATGATAGTATTGTGATCCCTACCCTGATATATGGAAGCAAGGCATGGACCTTGCAAGAGGGGAACAAGTCAAGAGTGAGAGCAGTGGAAATAAGTTACTTGAGAGGAGCATGTGGAGTGACATGGAGGGACAGGTTGACGAATGAAGAAGTGAAGGAACGTTGTGGGGTGGATGTAGATGTGGTTGAGAAGATTAGGAGAAATACACAGAGGTGGTTTAGACATGTGGAGAGAATGGAGAATGAAAGACTGACTAAGAGGGTGTATGTAGGTGAGGTGGAGGGAGGGAGAGGGAGGGGTTGATCGAGGATGAGGTGGAGGGATGGAGTTGAGAGGTATATGAGGGAGGGGGGGTGAGTTGGGGGGAGGGTAGTCAAATGGTAGGTGACAGAACAACTTGGTGGCGTTTTGTCTGCAGCCACCCGTTGCGGGATTAGGGCGTCGGGCTATAAATAGATATACGATTAGTTTCACGCTACGTAGGCTAGGAGATTAATCACAGAGAACAAACAATCCACCATCTCCATCCTGTGTATCCTCATAAATGTGAAAAATCCATTTGGTAATGCATTATTCTGATTCATTACCAAACAAATTTTTCATTACCAAATTGGCCCACATATGCAGCGGTAGTGTGGTCCCCACACAAAAAGAAAGATATAAACAAGATTGAGAGAATACAAAGAACAGCAACCAAGATGGTCCCCAGTCTGACAGACCTGTCATACAGAGAGAGGCTGGAAAAACTGGATTTGCCTTCGTTAGAGGAAAGGAGAAAGAGGGGAGACATGATTGCGGTGTTCAGGACCATGGTGGGAGTAGATAAAATTGACAAAGAAGATCTGTTTGTATGGGATAAGAGAGCAACAAGAGGACATGGAATGAAATTGAAAAAGTCAAGCTGCTTGAAGGATATCAAGAAATATAGCTTTCCTTACAGAAGTATAGACTTATGGAATAGCCTAGACAAAGAGATCGTCCAGTCTAAAAACTTAAACGAGTTTAAAGTTAAATTCGACTTATTGAAAAACAGCGACGGAAACACACGAGCATAGTACATTCCGTGTATATCACAATTAGGTATATTCTTAAATATTTGGAACGACTTAGACAAAGAGATGGTGCATGAGAAAAACATTCATGTGTGTAAAGGTAGACTTGATAAATGTGGATATGGAGACAGGACAACACGAGCACTGTTCAATTCCTGTATACTACAAATAGGTAAATACAAATAGGTAAATACACACACAAGGTTTAATAGATAAATGTAATAATGAACCCAAACTGTTTTATAGATTTGTCAATGGCAAACTGAAACAAAAGGAGGGAATCACCAAACTCAAAGTAGAAGGAGAGGTCTATAATGATGCAACAATGCAAGCAGAAATAATGAACAAACGTTTCCAATCAGTTTTCACTAATGAAAAGGAGTTTGTGGAAGGAGAGGGAGTTACTAGAAATGTAGTGATAAAGGATATAAAAGGGGAAGTACAGGAAGTGTATAAATTAGTGGAAATTCAAGATGTAAGGAAAGTCCCAGGACCACATGGAATCTCTAATTGGGTACTGAAGGAATGCAGAAAACAACAGGCGGACAAGATTCACAGTTTAATTGTGTGTTCTCTGGAAGGGGGGAAAGAGCCTCATGAATGGAAGAGGGCAAATGTGGTACCAATTTATAAGGCATGAAACAGAGAAGAACCCCTGAATTGTATACCAGTGTCCCTAACCAGCATGGTCGCAAAATTGTGCAAAAGAATTCTGAAAGATCTATCTATCTATCTATATACCTAGGCTACTTCCCCCAAGGAAAGGGAGGTAGCCAAGACAGGACGACACACTCCCCATTATTCATCCATTCAAACACATTCATTCGCATCTTAGCCCCAAAGAAAGATAGGTGGATAAAATATCTGGAAGAGATGAATATTTTGGCTGATAGCCAGTTTGGATTTAGAAGTGGAAGGTCATGTGTTTCCAACTTGTTGAGATTTTACTCAAGAGTGAATGATGTGCTACAGGAGAGAGATAGTTGGGTGGATTGAGTGTATTTAGATTTGGAGAAGGCCTAAGACAAGGTACCCCATAAGAGACTAATGTGGAAACTAGAGCATATAGGAGGACTGAAGGGGAACCTCCTGAAATGGATGAGAGACTTTTTGAGAGATAGACAAATGAGGACAGGAATAAAGGATAGGATGTCTGGATGGAGGGAAGTAACAAGACCCACAGGGCTCAGTGTTGGCATCAGTAATGTTCCTGATTTATGTAAATGATATGGTTCACGGAGTGAACAGTTATGAAAGTCTGTTTGCTGATGATGCAAAGATCTTGAGGAAGGTAGAGGTTGAGGAGGATTGTAAAATACTGCAGGAGGATCTGGATAGGATACACGATTGGAGCCGGATGTGGGAAATGAAATTTAATGCAAAAGAAATGTAAAATATTGGAAATGGGTAAAAGTAGCAAGAGGCCATCATTGAATTATTTGATGGGCAACAAACCAATCACAAAAGCAAGAGAAGAGGAAGATTTGGGAGTGTTGGTCCAGGACAGTTTGTCACATGAAAAAAATATTAACAAGGCAGTTAGAGAGAAGTATAAACTCCTGACTAATATAAGAGTAGCTTTTCATTATATGGATGAGGAGATGATGAAAAAATTGATAGTGACCATGATTCGCCCCAGGTTAGAGTATGCAGCACTAGTGTGGTCCCCACACAAAAAGAAAGATATAAAAAAGACTGAGAGAATACACAGAACAGGAACCAAAATGGTTCCCAGTCTGGCAGATCTGTCATACAGAGAGAGGCTGTAAAAGCTGGATTTGCCTTCCTTAGAAGAAAGGAGAAAGAGAGGTGACATGACTGCAGTGTTCAGGACTATGGTGGGAGTAGATAAAATTGACAAAGAAGATCTGCTTTTATGGGATAAGAGAGTAACAACAGGATACGGAATGAAACTGAAGAAACCAAGCTGCTTGAAGGATATCAAGAAATATAGTTATTCTTATAGATGTATGGACCTGTGGAATAGCTTGGACAGAGATCGTCCAGACTAAAAACTTACATAAGTTTAAAGCTAAATTTGACTTACTGAGAAACAGAGACGGGACCCCACGAGCATAGCTCATTTCCTGAATATCACAATTAGGTACATACAATTAGGTAAATACCCACACACACACACACACACACACACAGGTCGCCGATGGAGACGGAGCTATTTGTGAATCGTGGGGAATTAATTGCCAAACCAGTGGCGAAAAGGAACCCAGCCTATTGTGATTATGAAAATGAATACGTGAATGGTGGTCCCGTCTGATAATAATGAAAAAAGCACAGATTTTGTTCCAACAAGAGTATAAAATACAGTGAAAGTGTAAAGTTTTCGAAGGTTGCATTATGGCGGAAGGAGGTAGCTCTTTGTTTACACTCGATGGCGGAGAATTTGAGGGCATTACCGATGAGGATAAGGGTGATGGAAATGTTAAACTAAATCTAACAAGAGCTGCAGGAGTGGAGAAAATGGCAGAGAGGAATGTCCAGGAATTAAAGAAGGTATGGTTAATAATTAGAGAATTACAGGAATGGACCTTAGGACAATCTATCTATCTATCTATCTATCTATTGCCAGATGCCTCAAGCCCATTTGGGGTGGCCACAAACAACTCACCTCCAAGTCGCCCTGTCCCCCGCCATTTCACTGCCCTGCTCCCAATTCACACCCCCCTCTCTCATATACCTCTCCACCCCATCCCTCCATCTCATCCTCAGCCTCCCCCTCCCTCTTCCCCCCTCCACCTCACTCACATACACTCTCTTTGTCAGTCTCTCACCCTCCATCCTCTCCACATGGCCAAACCACCTCATAACTCTTCCTATCAGATCCACATCCACATCACAACGCTCCTTTATATCCTCATTCATCAGCCTGTCTCTCCATGTGACTCCACAGGCTCCTCGTAAATAACTCATTTCCACTGCTCTCACTCTTGACTTGTGTCCTTCCAACAACGTCCAAGCTTCACTTCCATACGTTAGAGTTGGTATCACAATACTGTCATGTAGTAACTTTTTCACTTCCATGCTCACTTCCCTGTTTCTTATCACTGCTTTCAAAGAACCAGCAACCTTTCTTCCCTGCTGTACCCTTTCAAGCACTTCATCCTCCAAACCTCCATCCTTACTCATCACACTACCCAAGTACTTAAACGTACTCACATTTTCCAATTCCTCACCATCCAACCTCACTGTACATTCACTGACTTCACCTCTCTCAAAGACCATCACTTTACTCTTCCCTACATTCACCTTTAGATTCCGTTTCTTACACACTCTCACAAACTCATCTACCAAGCCTTGCAACTCCCCTTCGTCTTCACTCAACAACACAGTATCATCTGCAAACAACAGTACAGGGAGTTTCCAAACACTATCCTCTCTCACCAGGGCCACTCCAACATCCAATACCCTACCTTGTACCTCTATTATTACCCCATCCATGTACAGATTGAACAACCATGGAGACATGACACATCTCTGTTTCAACCCAACCTTCAAAGAGAAATATTCACTTAGTTCACCATCCACACGCACTGCAGCCTTAGCACCATCATACATACTCTTCACAGCATTCAACAACTTCCCATCTACTCCATATATTCTTAATACTTTCCACAATCCTTGTCTATCCACCCTGTCATATGCTTTCTCCAAATCCATGAAAGCCGCATACAACTTCTTTCCCTTCTCTAGAAACTTTTCCACTAAAGATCTAAGAATGAATATCTGATCTACACAACCTCTTCCCTTCCTAAAGACTCCCTGTTCTTCTCCAACTAATTCCTCTGTTCATTCTCTTACACTGTCAATATGTATCCTACCATACACTTTTCCTATTATACTAAGAAGACAAATGCCCCTGTGATTACCACACACTTCTTTTTCCCCTTTTCCTTTGTACAAGAGAATAATTATACCTGACTTCCAATCCTCCGGGACTCTACCTTCCTCCCAGGCCAATCTGCACATCTTCCACATCCATTCTACTACTATCTCTCCCCCATGCTTCAGCATTTCACCACATACTCCATCAATTCCTGAGGCTTTCCCCAATTTAACTTTCTTCATTGCTTCCACAACTTCTATCCTACTGATTTCTTCCTGTCTTCTCACCTCCGTCCTTCTCCCAGCCATTCCCCAGCCACTTATACTCGGATTACTTCCATCCTGTATGTTCAACAATTCCTTAAAGTGTTCTCTCCATCTGCTCACTTTTTCTCCCTTCTCCACTAGTAATCTACCATTTTTATCTTTCACTCCCCTGCTAACCTCACTTCCACCCTGTCTTACTCTCTTCACCTCTTTCCAGAACATTTTCTTACAGTCCCTCCACTTTACACTCAAATTCCTTCCAAATTCCTCATCCACTCTCTTCTTACTCTCTCTTACTAATCTTTTCACCTCTCTCTTTCTACATATAACTCTCTCTTCCGCCTCTCAACTTCTTCCACGCCCCTACTTCTCATCCATTCATTGTATGCTTTCTTCTTTTGTGCCACAGCCTGTCTCACCTCTTCAGTCCACCATGCTGTTCCTGCACCCCCCTCCGTCTTCTCTTCCTCCCACACACCACATCACATGCTGCACATATTTCTTCTGTAAATATCCTGCACACACTTTCCACATCCCCCATCTGCCCCAATTTTTATTTGCCCAATCATTCCTCCACTTCTCTCTTATACTCTGCCTTTTTCTCATCCTCTTGTTACCTTTCCACTCTCCTTGCAACTACTCCTTCCTCTCGTCTTCCCTTCTTCTATTCCTCCATCTTTCTTGGATCCTAATTCTGGCCACCACCAAGTAGTGGTCAGAAAGTCCACTCCCCCAACCTCTATAAGCTCTTGCATCCATTACACACCTTCACATCCTTTCATCCACACACACATAATCAATCATTGCCTTCCTTTCATTCAGTTCACCACTCACCCTTCTCATCACTTGCCATGTATACCTGTGGATCATTTTATGCCTGAAGAGGGTATTGGCTATCACCAACCCCCTCCCAGCACAAGTGTCCACTAACACACTGCCATTCTCATCTATCTCAGCAGGCACACCCCACTCACCAACTATTCCATCCACCTTCACATTCCCTACTTTACCATTCATATCACCGATCAAAAACACTCTCATTCCTTCCAAACTTTTCCATGCACACTTCCACATTTGTCCAGAACTCTTCTCTCACTACGCTAGCACGATCTTGCGTTGGCACATACACACACACAATCACCCACATTTGTATTCCAACTTTCAACTTTACCCACACAATCCTTGACCCAACTGATCCATACTGTCTTATGCTCTTCTTCCATCTTTAAATCACAACTATACATACTCCTTCCTTTGCCCTCTCATTCTCACTTACTCCTGCACATATACCCCATCCATACTCCCATTCTCTCACACTTTCTCCTCTCCATTTTGTTTCAGTTATTCCACATACATCCACTTTCGCACCCTCAAGCACCTGGACAATCTCCCTCTCTTTCACCTCATCATTTGCTCCTCTTACATTCCATGTAGCCATTACCAAGTCCTTTGTCCAGTCCTGGGTGTTTGAGTAATGAATCTGCCTCTAATGAAATAAAACAGCTCAAGAAGGAAAATAAGTGGTTAGAAGAACATAGGGACAGGATGAAAAGTAAACTAGATGAGCATGAATCAAAGTCAAGGATGCATGATGAACATATTAAGGAAATCAAGGAGCAGTACAAGGGGTGGAAGAAAATCCAGGAGGAAGGAAATATAAATTTGAAGATTATAGAACAAAAAAGCAGGGAAAAGGTGGAAAAGGAAGTGGTTAGGGAACTAAGATGTAGAGAATCTTTAGTCAGGGATGTAGCAGACAAGAAAAAATGTGTGATAATTTCAGGAATAAAAGAAAAACAGATGACAGTAAAGTCAGAAGAGGAATAAGAAGAACTGAATAAGGCAAAAGAAATAGTATCAGTAAGTTTGGAGGGTAACAATGAAGCTCAAGAAGAGACTGAAGAAGTGTTTAGGCTAGGAAAGTACGAGGAGGGAGGGGCGAGGCCACTTAAAGGAAAATTTAAGTCTCAGGCAATAGTAAATGAAATTATTAACAGAACAAGGAAATTATCAGAAAAGGTAGAGCTGAAGAATGTTTGGATAAGGAGAGACGCAAATGAGGAAGAAAGAGCCAGGATAAAGGCGCTATTAAAGGAAGCGAAGACACAAAATGAACGGAGAACGGAGGAAGAGAAGACAGTGTTTGATTGGAGAGTTATGGATCAGAAATTGAGGAATTGGTGCTGACGGAGAGAGGGAGAGAAGAGGAAATAAAGAACAGTGAAAAAAGTCGGAGAGTGGCATATGCTAATGCTGATGGTTTAATATCGGCAAGGTTAGAAATCAACGATTATTTGTGGGTTCACGAACCAGATATCATGTGCTTTATAGGGATCAAGTTAAGAGAGGATATTGACATCCATATGGGAGATGGCAAATACAAACTGTGGAGAAAAGACAGAAAAGAAAAAACCGGAGGAGGAATGATGATAGCAGTGAAGAACAACATCAGTGTGGAAAATGTGGAACTGGGAAAGGGTAAGGCTGAAGCGATAAATATGAAACTAGAAACTGGAGAGAATGGCAAGAGAGACATCGCAGGGGTATACGTTCCCCCTAAGACAAGGGCATGGAAGGATGATGAATATCATGAGATGTTGTCACATATGGTTATCTATCGAAAGAAAATGATTGAGAAGAGCAGTAATATAATTATGATGGGGGATTTCAACTGTAAAGAGGTGAACTGGGAGGAATGGGACTTGTGAAGCAATGAAGATTCATGGGGCACTATATTGTTAAATATTGCAATGAGTAATGTAATGACCCAATGGGTCAAAGAGGAGACTAGATTCAGAGGAGATGACACACCAGCAAGATTTGATTTACTACTAACTAGAGAACCTGATTTAGTTGAAAATTTAAAATATCAGTGTCCTATAGGAAAAAGTGATCATATGGTCATTGAGTTCTAGATGATAAAAGGGAACATGGTGCCAGGAGATGAGTTTTATACACAGGGAAGATTCAGCTCTGGGAACGCAAACTATACAGGATTGAGGAAATTTTTGGAAAATGTGGATTGGAGAGAATTCAGAGAAACAAGAGAGACGCAGAGGAAGTGGGATATCTTTCTAGATCTCCATAAATCAGAAGTGGAGAAACATGTTCCAAGAGTAAGTGGGAAAGAAAACAGGAAAAAGGATTGGTTTTACAGAAGGTGCATGATAGCAAAAAAAGAAAGGGACATGGCATGGAACAAATGAAGAAAGAGAGGTAATAATAAATCAAAGGAAGAATATAAAAGAGCTAGAAATGAATATACAAGAATACGTAAAGAGGAAGAAAGAAACTTTGAAAAAGGTATAACTGACAAATGTTAGGAAGAACCCAAATTGTTTTATAGATTTGTTAATGGCAAATTGAAACAAAAGGAAGGAATCACCCAACGGAAAGTAGAAGGAAAGGTCTATAAAGACGCGGCAATGCAAGCTGAAATAATGAATAAATGTTTCCAATCGATTTTCACTAAAGAAAGGGACTTTGTGGAGGGGTAGGGTGTGACTAGAAATGTAGTGATAAAAGACATAAAAGTGGAAGTGCAGGAAGTGTATAAATTACTGGAAACTCAAGATGTAAGGAAAGCCCCATGACCGGATGGAATCTCTACCTGGGTACTGAAAGAATGCAGAGAACAGCTGGCAGATACGATCCACGATTTAATTGTGTGTTCTCTGGAAGAAGGGAAAGTGCCTCGGGAATGGAAGAGGGCCAATGTGGCACCAATTTATAAGGGAGGAAACAAGGAAGAACCCCTGAATTATAGACCAGCGTCCCTGACCAGCGTAGTTGCAACATTGTGCAAGAGAATCCTGAAAGACAGATGGATAAAATATCTGGAGGGGACAAACATATTGGCTGAGAGCCAGTTTGGATTCAGAAGTGGAAGGTCATGTGTTTCCAATTTGTTGAGCTTTTACTCAAGAGTGATTAACGTGTTACAGGAGAGAGACAGCTGGGTGGATAGTGTGTATCTAGATCTGGCGAAAGCCTTTGACAAGGTATCCCACAAGCGACTAATGTGGAAATTGGAACACATAGGAGGACTGAAGGGAAACGTCCTGGAGTGGATGTGTGACTTCTTGAGAGACAGACAATTGGAGACAGTAATAAGGGACAAGACGTCCAGATGGAGGGAAGTAACAAGTGGAGTCTCACAGGGCTCGGTGTTAGCGCCAGTAATGTTCCTGATTTATGTAAATGATATGGTAGGTGGAGTGAATAGTTATGCAAGTCTGTTTGCTGATGATGCAAGATCTTGAGGTGAGTAGAAGTCCAGGAAGACTGTAAAATGCTGCAGGAAGACCTGAATAGGATCCAAGAATGGAGCCAGATGTGGGAAATGAAATTTAATGCAAATAAATGTAAGACATTGGAAATGGGTAAGAGTATCAAGAGGCCATCACTGAATTATATGATGGGTAATGAACCAATCAAAAAAGTGAGAGAAGAGAAATATTTGGGAGTGCTGGTTCAGGATAGTTTGTCACCGGAAAAACACATTAACAAGATAGTTAGAGAGACGTACAATCTCTTGACTAACATACGAGTGGCATTCCATTACATAGATGAGGAAATTATGAAAAAATTGATAGTGCCCATGATCCAACCGAGGTTGGAATATGCGGCAGTAGTGTGGTCCCCACACAAGAAGAAAGACATAAATACGATCGAGAGAATACAAAGAACAGCAAGCAAGATGGTCCCCAGCCTAGCAGATCTCTCTTACGGACAGGGGCTGGAAAAGCTGGACCTGCCTATACTAAAAGAAAGGAGAGAAAGGGGCGACATGATTGCAGTGTTCAGGGCCATGATGGGACTGGAAAAAATTGATAAAAATGATCTGTTTGTATGGGATGGGATTGTAACAAAAGGACATGGAATGAAACTGAAAAAGCCATGTTTTTTGAAGGATATCAAGAAATATAGCTTACCATATAGATGCACAGACCTGTGGAACAGCCTGGACAAAGAGATCATCCAGTCTAAAAACTTAAATGAGGTCAAAGCAAAATCTGACTTAATGAGAAAAAGAGACAGGACCCCACGGGCGTAGCTCATTTCCTGTATATCACAACTAGGTAAATACAACTTGGTAAATACACACACATAACCATAGTTACATGAGTATATTCGTAGATGATGCTAAAATCATGAAACATATTAAAGGTACTGACAGATGTAAAAAACTGCAAAAGGACTTGGACAAACTCCACTGATGGAGCCAGACTTGGAAAATGGATTTTACTCGTAATGCCAAGAAGTGTCAGGTATTAGAATGGGAATCAGTGAAAAAAGACCAGACTGGACATATAAAATGGGCAATGAGATAATTTGTAAAAAGAAAAGATGAGAAAGACTTGGGAGTGATTATTAAGAATGACTTGTCAACAGAAAAGCATATAAACAAAATCATTAGAGGAACTCATGGATTACTGACCAATATGTGAGTGGTTCTTAACTATATGGATGAGGAAATGCTTAGGGAGTTGATAGTCACCATGATAAGACCAAGACTGGAGTATGTGGATGTGGTATGGTCACCTCATTTGAAGGAGCACATTGATAAACTAGACAGGGTTCAACAGATGGCAATGAGGATGATACCATACTTAAGGGAACTCACCTATGAGGAGAGATTGGAAGAACTGAAGTTACTAACACTGCATGAGAGAAGGGAAAGAGGTGACTTGATCACGATATTTAGAAATGCAAGAGAATTGGAAAGGGTGGATAGAGTGGATCTTTTTGTGCTGAATAGAACAAGAGGTTATGACTTCAACTTGAGGAAAAGTAGATGTCTTAATGATCTTAAAAGGTACAGTTTCCCAAACAGAAGCATAAGTATTTGGAACGACTTAGACGAAGAGATGGTGCAGGCAAAAAACATTCATGTGTTTAAAACTAGACTAGACAAATGCAGATATGGAGACAGGACAACATGAGGTTAGCTCAATTCCTGTATACTATAAAAAAAAAAAAAAAAAAAGGTAAATACACACACACACACGTTCTCGCTTGCCATTTCGTAGACGGGAGTTTGCACCTCGCTCAGGTTACGAAAATTTTCACTGACGAAGTGGGTGGTTACTGTCCCCCTGGTGCAAGGGGACGGGTGTGTGCATGCGTGAAGGTCACAGCCTTGCCCTTAGATCAGACTATATGAGCTCTCAGCTCCCTTCCAGGAGGGTAAAAGCTGACAATCACAACCATCAGGCGATCCTGACCAACGGGTGAAGTACACACACACACACACACACACACACACACACACACACACACACACACAGCTGTATGTTTGGCTTGTACTGTCGCTCGATTCAAGCACCACTGTGCCAGTAGAAGTCTGGATATTACAACAACAACTACAAATAATACTATTACTACAACTACTACTACAACTACCAATACTATAGTTCCTACTGCTACTAAAACTACCACTACTACAACTACTACTACTACTACCATTACTACTACAACTACAACCACTACTACTAAAACTACTACCACTACTACTACAGCTGCTCCTACTGCTACTGTACTATTACTACCACTACTACTACACAAAACCTAAAATATATATATATATATATATATATATATATATATATATATATATATCGTTCGTTTTCGTTCGTTTTTGAAGGCTCCAACATGCTTGCATGTGTCAGCCTTGGTCACCTAATGGCGGCTCTCCACGCTGCACGATCCTTTGCAGCCTCCCTGTTCAGTCCCTTAACCCTGAGGTCACACTTAATAACCTCGTCCCATGTCTTTCTTGGTCTACCCCTCATAACCCCACCCCCAATATTAACACTTCTCACCTTCCTCACCCAATTATCATCCCCCATCCTCTCCACATGTCCAAACCATCTCAATCAAACTCTCCTCATCACAACACCAATACACTCCAGTCCCATCCTACCCCTCAACTCTTCCATCGTAAACCCAGCCCCTCCAGGCCTTGGATGCAGGGATGCACTGCAAATCCACCTAATCATTGTCATTTCTGTACGTCTGAGCCGGCAAATATCTTCCTCCTTCACTGCCCAGGTCTCACTACCATACAGCATTACACTCCTAACACATGCTGCATACAAAGACCCCTTAGCACGTAGGGAGAGTCCTCTCAATGTCAGGAGAGGCAAGAGATCCCTGAACTTCTTCCAACCACTTCTCACCCTAGCCACAGAGCTAGCTCCAGCCCCACCTCCAGCACACAACATGTCTCCCAAATAACAAAATTCTTTCACACACTCAAGAGATTCACCAGCAAGTTCAATCCTTTCATGTCTGACAATCTCCACCTGCTCACCCCGACACACTGTACACATAAAATCAGCATTATCTCGCAGTCTACCTCTGATACTACTACATCTCTTATGCACCCATTTATCACACACACTGCACAAGATGGAATTACTTCCCACGCCCTTGTGGCAAACTGCACATGGCCACTCTCCCTCGTCTTTGACAGCACTGCCACCAACCCTAGTTATCATCACTTTTGTTTTATCTGCATTTACCCTTAAACCCTTGTGCCCCATACCATCTCTCCACTTCCTAAACCTTTCCTCCGCCTCTCTTTCGTTCCCTGCAATCAACACCAAATCATCAGCATACAACAACTCCCACGGAAGTCCGTTTCTAAAGTCACGTGAAAGGGCTTCAAGTACCATGATAAACAACATGGGACTCAAGACTGACCCCTGATGCACACCAACATTCACGGAAAACTCATCACTCAAATCTCCATTCACTCTTACCTGGGTGTGAGCACCCACATACATAGCCATAACCACCCTAACCAGCCACTCCTCCAAGCCAAGCTTTCTCATTGCCCACTTCACCACCTCTCTAGCCCCTTAACCGCGGGGCATCACTTTCGTGATGCTCGGGCGCAATGGATCATACCACGGGGCGTCACTTTTGTGATTCTGTGTTATTTTGAATTATCCCGGGCTTTCAAGTGGTGGCTTGTATCATCTATCAGTACTGCCAATGTCTAACACTAGTCAGCACTCCAAATCTCATCTGTACTCCCATCCATTGTTGACATTTTAGCGATTTTCCCCCCTTCCTGACTCCCCTCCCTACCTCCTCTCCATTACCCTGTTCTCTCACCTCCCCGGCCACACTGCGCTAAGCAAATCTCCCCCGGATTTTTCCACAGATTTCATCCATTGAAAGAAGCCCTATGCCCTATACTTGTACAAAATAATATATATAAAAAAAAAAATAAGGTAAGTGATAGTGGTATACACCAGGAATTGGCTAATTATCACCTGACAACACCTCACATGCATTCATTCGCTACATTACCACGGTAATTTCCCCTCTGAATTATGCCTTGTAATCTATTTCTGTAATAAAAATATATATCAGAAAGGAAGGGAGAAGCCTAAGTGACATTTACATTCACCTGGAACTACCTATTTCTTTATGTATTGCCGAGATTTTCTACCAATAATTTATTAGCATGTAAGTTAGCAGCTGTCATCCTCATTCTCACTGTTAACCCTTGCCTTCTCAGATAAGCCGCGGCATTTAGTTCCTTGTCCTCCGCTGTGGTCAAAACATGTCGCACTCATGCCCCGCCATTTCTGCCGCTTCTGCCCCCATTGCAAAGGGTCACGTGACCTCTACACCCAGAAAAACTCGTGAGGGAAGCAGGAAAGGACTAAGTGACTCTGCAGTGGAACATGAACTAGCGGAATTGTCAATGGTGATGATGGATAGTGATTTTGACCCTTCGGGAGAATCGTGTGATGAGCCGGGTGAGGAAATCGTGCCAGAAAGTACTAGTACGAGTGCTTCAGTGTCCAAAGTTATCCCTAGGTCCAAGGGAAAGGAGCCGTTAGTGCAGCAAGGGAAGGAATTTGGGAAGGGAGTGAAAAGGCGGCGTGTTAGCCCCAGAACAATGGCCCCGCATGACCCAGCCCGCCATGAGTCCCGAGTTGATTCACCTTCCCGTTCCCCAAGCCCCACTTCACTCATTTCTTCCTCTTCTTCTGCTGAATTATCTCCGGAGTCTTCGTCGTTAGAGTCACCACCAGCATCATCAGTGAAGGCAGGCCATAGAGGAAGAGGTAAATCCCTGACACGTAAAAGTAGAGTAGCTACTAGAGTAAGGGCTGCTAGTGCTGTACGGCAACTCAGGGTCAGTGCGAGTGACCTTGAACGTGGTAAATCTCCCTCACAGCCACCCACCACCCTCACCCATCCTACACCGCCACGACAGGGAATCCTGGACGCCTTCGCATGGACGGAAAGGTCTGATTTTGTCCCAGAACATTTAGATTCTGATAAGAGTTCCTCAGGAGTACAGCCTGCCTTCACTCTTGACGATGATGCTGAGTGTGTGGACTTCCTTTTGGCCTTCCTAGATGACGAAGTCATGCAGCACATATGTGATGAGACCAACAGGTATGAATCACAATGTGCTGCAAGTGGTACAGGTGCAGCCAAGATGCAACAGTGGTCCATGCTGGGAGTGCAGGAGCTGTATGTGTTCTTCGCCCTCGTGCTTCTCATGCCACACTCAAAGAAGCATGAGTTGGAAGAATACTGGTCCATGGACCCCTTACTACCCTCACCCACCTTCAATAAGTACATGGCCAGAGATCGCTTCTGGAACATCATGGGAAACCTGCACTTTGCCGACAACGTTGTACCTTCCCAAACCGACCCACTCTGGAAGATCCGGGAGATTCTGAGTAGAATGAAGGATAAGTTTATGTCATTCTTCCACCCCTTTCAGAAGGCTGTCATTGACAAATCCTTGGTTTTGTTCAGAGGACGTCTTCGGTTTGTACAGTACACTCCAAGCAAATGCCATCGCTTTGGAATCAAGTTCTTTGTACTGTGCGACTGTAAGACGGGGTACATCCTTGACTTCGTCATTTATTCAGCCAGCACTATTGATCTGGATAAAACACACCCCCTTGGCTTCTGAGGCTGTGTAGTGAAAGTGCTCCTTGAAAAGTATTTTGGTGGGAATCATGTGCTGTATACAGACAACTATTATACAGCACCGAAACTTGCCAAATACCTTTCAGAGCACGGCATTGGCTCCTGCGGCACTGTCAAAAGTAATGGTGCCCACTTCCCTAAATTCCCAGAGGCCGGAACCTCGCAGCGAGGAGATTTGCACCAACGCAAGTCTGAGAAGATGCTGGCAATACGGTGGCATGACAAGAGGGTCGTGCACATGCTCACTACCGTACATAAGGGGGAAATGACAGACAGTGGGAAGGTCGACTGTAGGACAGGCGAACCTGTGATGAAACCTGATGCTGTGTTAGACTACAATATCAACATGCGGCTGGTGGACAAGTCCGACATGATGATTGGTGAGATCGACTGCCTCAGGAAGAATACTAGGTGGTACAGGAAAGTTTTTCTGCATCTCATAGACATGACGATGCTGAACGCCTTCATCCTGTACAAGATGAAGGTCAAGCCACCCAAATCCTTCTCCCTGAGGTTGTTCGCCAGGACTTGAGTTCAGCAGCTGCTGGAAAGATATGGTAGGGTGACAGCAGCAACTCCAAGGCGCCATCCAGTAACACTTCCCGACAGACTTGAGCAGAGGGCGAACATGGATCGGCACAGACTGGTGCTAATGCCTGCCACAGGCAAGAGGAAGGCTGCGATCCGCAGGTGCCAGGTGTGTGCACATACCACCCGACGCACACTTGAGCTCAAACGCACCTCTTGGCAGTGTGCTGAGTGCCAGGTTCCCCTCTGTGTTACCTGCTTCTTTGATTACCACAGCCAGAAGCAGTTCTAAAAGTGCAAGTGGGAAAGGAAAGTAATGTGAAAATAATGTGTAAATAGCAAGTGAAAGCAATGGATGTTCAGTACATATGATTGAACAGTGTATTATAGTTTTATCTTACTGAAAGTGACAGTGAATAACATAGTGTAAGTAAAACAGAAGGGTAAATATTGAAAATACAATAGAAAATGTAAATAGTAATGTAAGCAATTAGTAATATATGAATATGAGTACAAATACTTGATGTTATAACAGTGAAAGTGAATCCGTGGCTCTCTACGTATTTTAATGAATGAAAAATTGAATGACTTCTGTGACAATAAACTAATACTACTGAAGGAAACTTATGGATAAAAACTCCAGATATATATAAGTGTTATATAGTAATAGAAATATAAAGTGTGAGGTGCTTTATGAATAATAAATGACAGAGTACCAAGAGCGAACTAGCGCAAGTGGGAAGGTCATACGCGCTCGTAATTTTCATTGCTTTCACAGTGGTTTTTTTTTTGGAGTATGGATCCCAAACTACTTGATAATCATAGTGTTTATAGTGTTAATAACTGGCTGTGGTAATCATATTACGGGTTGTCGGGAAGTGTAAAGTGGAGACTTCGTTACCCAACTTCAGAGGTCTCCACAAGTCCTACGGTAATTGACGAAGGCTCAACAAACATTCCAGGAGAAAGCTGAAGGTATGTGCCATAAGCATATGTAATTTTAATATTCTAGGACTAATAACTGATTTTTGGCAAATATTTTTTGAGAGTCTGTCGGAGCCTGAATAACCCCGCGGGACACGCAAAACATTGGTAAACATGCCCGCGGTGTAAGGGCTAGGGACTCCGTCAAAAGCCTTTTCCAAATCAACAAAAACAAAATAAAGATCCCTTCTCCTACCAATATATTTTTCCTGAAGCTGACGAACAATGAATATAGCATCAGTGGTCCCCCTACCTGGCATAAACCCAAACTGCATCTCATCAATATTCACTCTTTCTCTGATCACACCTTCTAAAACTCTCTCCATCACCTTCATTATCTGATCTAAAAACTTTATACCTCTATAATTTCCTCTTTCCAGGGCATCACCCTTCCCTTTATACACATTTACAATTACACTCTTCAGCCAATCATCTGGGACAACACACTCATAAATAATCCTATTTATCAGGTCAGTGACTAAACTCACCCCTATATCGCCTGAGGCCTTCAACATTCCGGCAGTCAACCCAGACACACCTGCTGCCTTCCCCACCCTCATCCTGCCTATTGCCTCACTCACAGTAGCAGTATCAATCAATGGCTAAGGGCCAGACACTGGATCTGCTGGCTCCAAACCTTCCCTGTCCCAGTCAAATTCCTCATTCAACAACTGGTTATAATGCTCTCTCCATGCATCTTTAATATCCTCACTGTTCACCACTACCCTTCCTTCATCATTATTCACACACTGCTCACCTATAATATCCCGATTATCCCTCTTCACTTGACCTGCCACCCTAAATATCATATTTTTCCTTTCCCCATGATTTAAGTTATCAAGTAAAAGTCACTGTGACTCAGACTTTGCCCTGTATACCTCTCTTCTAGCCCTACGCTTGGCAGCCAAATATTCCTCTTTGCTACCACCCTTCTTCCATTCCCGGAAAAGCCTTCTTTTCTCCTTAACTGCAGCTTCTACACCCTCATCCCACCACCAAGTTACTTTATGTCTTGGTGGTCCTCTTGTCCAACCGTATGTTACATCAGTAACTCTCAAGAAATTGTTCTTGAGGGCTCTGTACTGTTCATTAACGCCTCTGTCTACAGCTCCCTGTTCAGCCACCACTCTCCTCAACTCGCTATAGAAGGCATCCCTTACTACTTGGTTTTTCAGCTTCCATATTTTCCTCCTAGGTACATAAGTCCTCTTTTTCATCACTTGTTCTTTAAGCACCATATCACAAATCAATAGTTTGTGCTGCTGCACACACTCCTCACTTCCTATAACTTTAACATCCCTCACTAACCTCCTATCGGCCCTCCTAACCAGAAAATAATCTATCTGACTGCTATTTCCCCCAGGCTCATACGTAATTAACCTACTGTCTCTTCCCCTAAAATATGTGTTGCACACAATCATGTCCGTTGCCTCCCCAAACTCGAGTATCCTCTCCCCTTCTGCATTCCTTATACCATACACACATCCCCCATGCGCTCCTTCATAACCTTGTGCTGCTTCACCTACATGACCATTTAAGTCCCCTCCCAAAATCACTATCTCATCATCCCGCATACCACTCACTACACGTAATAAATCATCCCAAAATCTATCTTTCTCTGCTTCATCCAATCCTGCCAGTAGAGCATATGTCAATATAATCGCAGCTATCTTTCTACCCAACAGAATTTTCACTACCAATATCCTATCACTTACTCTCAAAACATTCATAACATATTCCACCCATTTCTCTGCAACCATCACAACAATACCTCCATAGACGTCTGTCCCCCCCTGCCAAAACAACATATAGCAACAGTCCTTCCCAACAATCTTTCTGGCTGATCCACCCCTGTACCAGACTTCCTGCAAACACGCCACATCCACCCACCTCCTACTGAATGCCTCAACGACTTCCCCTACTCTTCCCCTCAAACTTCCCACATTCCATGAACCCACCCTCATCCCCATGGGTGATTTACTGTCCTCAGGCTTGCTTTGAAACTTATTTTGTTTTGTCATCTTCAGTATTAATAAAGGGGAACAGACATAGCACAGGTCCCACTCACTGCACAGTCCCAGGTCCAGGCAATGGATCTGGGACCCCTAGCCCACCAGCTTACCAGTGGCTGTGGTAGTGGCCTCGGGGCACCCTGCCAGGACAGCTGTAGGGACACCTTCCAAGAGCGCCTTGGCACTGCAACTATCCCGCCATTATACACCCACTGATAGGGCAGCCTCCTGGGGCGCTACTCCCAGGTTCGGACCCCTCTCTATTGGGCGGAAGCGGCAGCCTGGGAACTGCAATGCCTTGTACCCTCTAGCACAGGCCCGAGCCCCATCTTGCCCTGGACCCACGATCTATGCTGGCGGAACCCCCGCCACGCCCCCCCCCAGAAGTCCGCCACTAGGTAGCGGGGGCAAAGTTTTCTGGCCGCATGCCCTTGCTGGCGCCAACCCCTGTATCGTAGTGGGATAAGTTGTGTGAAATGTAAAGTGCATGTGGTGTAGTGCATAGATAGTTAGAGGAAATGTTTGGGAGAGTATGCTGGTCTACTCTCCATGTTACTGTCACACTGAAAAGGTCAGCAAAGGGGGATGGTTAGATAGCTAGTGAAACGGGAGCTCCAGCTCTCCCTATTACCAGCATTCCCATTCCCCTCAGGAGTACTACCCTGTTCATCCCGTGCTACGGCCTCCTCCTACTGCTACAGTACTATTACTACTACTACTACTACATAAAACCTAAAATATATATATATATATATATATATACAGTATATATATAAAGCCTCTGTGGTACAGTGGTAAAGTGTCCGTTTTTGTACACTGAAGAACAAGGGTTCGCACCCCGCCAGGGTAATAAACTTCGGGAGCGTTCTTCTGGCCACGTACTACATTGGCAGACATCAGGGGTGCTGTGGTTGAACCAGTGCCGCATACTATAAAGTATGCTTGCGCCCAGTTGGCTTGCGCGGGCTGATTACACTTGGTTCACAGACTACACACATCCAATGCTACTACAACACTACAATTACACTTACAAGCACTTCTCACCCTACATACAATCTCTACTAGACAGCCTAAGCCACTTGGTAGAGATACATTGACTGTATCGTCCCCACTTTGGTCGGGATAGGATGGTCCTGCAGTGGACACTCAAATGGCTAATGAGATATGAGATGAACATATATATATATATATATATATATATATATAGTGAACATAGTAGTTATTCATGTACTGTCCATAATAAAAAATATTTACCACTATGGCAGATTTTTTTTTTTTTTTTCCCCATGATTTGTACTTTTTCATCATAGCAAATATTTAGACACACAAAAACTTTCAATAAAAAATAAGGCACTGGCTTCATTATGAAACAAACTTTCTGCTTCCATTATTCACATAAATATACAGAGAGCAATAAAACCATTTTTCTAACTACACAAAAACCAACATACTGTTGAGATGCTAGATTGCTAGCTAGACTGTTCTGGAGAATTCCCAATGTTTGTCATAGTTCTGGTACAAGTCAGAGTTGCCAGTTAGCCTGCTGTTTGTAAGCATAGTTATTTTGTAAGTTACACATTAATTTTTATGCTCTTTTTATTAATAATGTTTTATTTATGTGACTGTTTCTTAAATTATGTAATTTTGTCTCAGTTTGTATGCTAAATAATTTACAGTGTTATGCAGTGCAGCTGAACTCTAGATGTTTTGACGTCTCCTAGTTGGTTCTCATTTCAAAGCCAAAGGTGGCTGTTGTGTATATAAACGCAACGACTTATCTTGCTCTCGTGTTCCTGAACTCGATTCTTCTGAATTCTCTACACTCTAGCTTCGGCTTTCCTGTCATTCTCTGACTAAATATATCTGTGCTGTTTACTTATCCCCTAATTCTACCATCAAAAATTCTTCGACTATCTTACTTCTACAAGGGAACACATTCTATCCATTTCTCCTTTCTCTGAAATCTCCATTCTAGGAGATTTCAATGTTCACCACCACCTTTGGCTCTCCTCTCATTTCACTGATCCACCTGGTGAACAAGCCTACATCTTTTCTATCCTTAATGACCTAGAACAGCTTGTACAGCACCCTACCCGTATCCCAGACCGCCTTGGAGAGAGCTCCAACATACTTGACCTCTTCCTTACAACTAATCCTTCTGCTTACACTGTTAATCTTTTCTCTCCGTTGGGCTCCTCTGATCACAACCTTATCACCTTAGCCTGTCCTACCACTCCGGTACAGCCAGTGGACCCTCCAGGGAAACGTCGTCAGTGGCATTTTGGAGCCGTGGATGGGGAGGCCCTCAGGCAGTACTTCTTTGATTTTCCCTGGAATGATTATTGCTTCCATGGTCGGGAGCCACCTGAATGTGCCTTGCGCATTACGGAGGTTATTCTCTCGGGCATTGAAGCATACATTCCTTTCTCATATCCTTTGACTAACGCAAGAAAGCCTTGGTTTAATCACACTTGTTCTAATGCTGTCCGCAACAAGGAGAGGGTCTACAAAAGGTACCAGAGCCAACCCACCCTTGAATCACATCATCTTTACGTTTCTGCCCGGAATCATGCTAAGTCTGTTCTTAGCTCAGCTAAAAATAATTTCATCCGTACTAAATGCTCTCAACTCTTCAACTCAAATTCTTCCAGCTCCTTCTGGCACCTTGCCAAAAGCCTTTCTAACAACTTTACCTCATCATCCTTCCCTCCTCTTTTCTACTCTGATGGTTCTGTAGCTATTTCTTCTACTGATAAAGCAGATCTCTTCGCACAGACTTTCTCCTCCAATTCCACCTTAGACGATTCCGGTGCTGTTCCTCCATCACTTCTCACCTCTGACATTAAAATTTCTTCAGCTGATGTATTTTCTGCCATCACTGGCCTCAATACTAACAAGGCATATGGGCCTGATGGAGTCCCTCCTACTGTCCTCAGGAACTGTGCTTCTGTGCTTACACCCTGCCTAAGCAAACTCTTTCGCCTTTGTCTGTCAACTTGTACCTTTCCTTCTTGCAGGAAGTTTGTTCTCATTCAGCCAGTCCCAAAGAAGAGTGACCACTCCCAACCCTTCAACTATTGTCCAACTGCTTTAAGGTCCTGTATTTCAAAAGTTTTTGAGTCAATTCTCAATAAAAAACTTTTAGGGCATCTTTCCTATCACAACCTTCTTTCCGACTGTCAGTACGGGTTCCGTCAGGGACGCTCCACTGGCGATCTTCTCACCTACCTTTCAGACTCCTGGTCATCCTCCTTTCGGGACTTTGGCAAAAGCTTTGCCATTGCACTTGACATCTCAAAGGCTTTCGATGGAGTCTGGCATAAATCTTTAATTTCCAAACTGCCCTCTTACGGTTTCTATCCTTCTATCTGTGCCTTCATTGCTAGCTTCCTTTCTGGTCGTTCTATAGCCGCTGTTGTAGACGGCCATCGTTCTTCTCCTAGATCTATCAACAGTGGTGTTCCTCATGGCTCTGTCTTATCACCAACTCTCTTCCTTTTATTCACCAATGACCTTCTAAGCTGTACATCTAACCCTATCCACTCATACGCTGATGACTCCACCCTTCACCTTTCCATTCGGTTCCTGCAACGCCCATCTCAGCAGTTACTTCAACAAACAAGGGATGAGGCTATGGCACACCTAATGTCTGACTTGGCTCGTATCTCTGACTGGGGTAATAATAATCTTGTTGTTTTTAATGCATCTAAGACAGTTCTTACACCTATCAACCCGTCAAAATCTTCCACAGGTATACCCACTAACATTTAATGATATTCAGCTTAATCCTGCATCAACCTTGAACATGCTTGGGGTTTCATTTACTCGGGACTTATCTTGGAAAGATCATAATACATCTCTTGTAAAATCTGCTTCCAAGAGATTGGGTGTGCTAAGCCGACTCCATTCTTTCTTTACCCCTGCACAATTGTTGACTCTATACAGGGGTTTTATCTGCCCCTGTGTGGAGTACAACTCTCATGTGTGGGGAGGCTCCCCACATACAGCTCTTCTCAATAGGGTGGAGTCAAAGGCTTTTCGTCTCATTAACTCTCCTCCTCTTACTGACTCCCTTCAACCTCTGTCTCTTCGCTGCACTGTTGCATCTTTATCTCTTTTCTATCGCTACTTTAATGGTCACTGCTCCTCTGAACTGTCTGCATGCATTCCTCCACCTCTACGACGGGCGCGTAGCACCCGTCTAGCAGCAAACTCTCATCCTTTGTCTGTCCAACTCTCTAATGCAAAAGTTGACCGTACTCCCAGTCCTTCATTTATGCAACAGGTCAACTCTGGAACTGTCTCCCTCTTTCTGTATTTCCTGCTGCCTATGATCTCCAGTCTTTCAAACGCAGTGTGTCCAGGCATCTCAAAATGAATGGATCTTGAATTTGGCTCTCTCTTGTATTTTGTTTTTCTCTTGGAAGGAACTGTTATTGCGGGCTCATGGCCCTTGGTTCCTTCTTTCTTGCAAAAAAAAAAAAAAAAAAAAAGTTTTAACTGTTGCCCTGTCAAGTGTGTGCTAGAAGTTTCTAGAGTAATGTAAGGCTATATAAGGATGGGGAAGAGACTAGAGCAGTTTCAGTCAGTTTCAGTTATGTTTGAGTGTAGTTCAGTTTCAGTTTGTATATTTTTGGTACTTGTAATAATAGTGAAGTGCTGTTGGCAAACAGTGAAGTGTTATTGCAGTTTGTGTATCTTTCGTGCTTGTGAAAATTGTGAAATTGGAAAGCATAACTTAAGAAGCCAGTGTTTATTTACAATGCCTGAGCTGATCTTGTGTGCTGTACACTAAAAGGAAGACCCTAGGGAAGAACAACTCATTGGGCAACATCCTTACTATACTGTACTACTGCTGTTGGAGCTTGTGACAGTGTGGGCTGGGGACACAACAACAGTGTCAGGAGTGTGGATTAAGTGCTACAGTAAGCCAAGTCTTTGACATGGAGCAAGGGGGTGTGCAGACAAGATCCCGAGCTGGGCAGGAAGACGAGGTGTCATTGACTGCAATTATGAGACTATTACAGGCAAAGAATATAGGACAGAAAGATCTCAAAGTACAATTTACAAGCACATAATGTACAACTACAAGCACAGAATGAAGGACTACAGGAACAGAATGAAGGGCAGAAAGAACTCAAATAACAATTACAGGCACAGAATGAAGAACAGAAGGAACAATATGAACAGCTTCAGGAGGCATTACAGGAGCAACAAAGGGAATTACAACTGATGATGCAAGGACAGCTGGATGCTTTTATGGGGTAAATGAAGGAAGAGGAGCAGCAGTTGAAGGAGGAAGCATACGCTGAGCTACAGCTGAAGAAGTGTGAGGTATGCAATAACGTGATGGAGTTCACACAGCATCTAGAGGACCAAGTGAAGCATGTACACGACCAGCTGAAGATTAGTTAGGGAATAGTGACGGAATGCAGATAGCATGTTGACTACCAGCTGAAGATTTCTGAAGGTATAGTGATGGAGTGCAGACAGCATGCTGACAACCAGCTGAAGATTAATGAAAGAATAGTGATGGAGTGCAGACAGCATGTAGATGACCAGTTGAAGCATGTAGTTGACCATGTAAAGATAATTAGTGAGAAAATCGAGGCTGTAGAGATTTGCACTGCTTAACCTCAGGTTAGTGTACATGGAGCATAAGAAAAGAATGGACAGTGTATGGTGAATCTTGACGGATCCCAAGCATCTAAAGGTAGCACGATAAGGTTGAATAATCAGAATGCAGAAGTTTTAAGTCTGGATTTAATTATGATGCCCCAGTTTTCAGGCCCCAAACCAGTGAAGTGCATGGCTATAATGGGGGCACAATTAAAAAGAAACCTCAGGAATTTGATGGTAGAGTATTTTGGGAAGCTTACCATGCACAATTTGAGTTACCTGCTTATCAGAATGGCTGGGATGATAGGTCGAGGGCAGTGCAGCTTGCTACTAGCCTTAGCAGTGCTGCAATGGAAATTGTGGCCCAGATGTCAGTAGAGAGGTACAGTTATCAGTCCCTAGTGAATGTGCTGGAGCGCAAATATGGAACCATGTACCAGACTGAGATTTACAGAGCACAATTCCAGAGCCGTGTACGGGCTTGTGGAGAATCCCTACAGCAGCTTGCTCATGACCTGGAGAGTATGGCATATAAGGCGTACCCTGGAGCAGCACCTAACCTCTTGGCTATTCTTCTGAGGGACTAGTTCATCGTGCTCTTGACAGTGCAGTGTAGAAAGTGCAAGTGAAGCAGGCACAATCCAGAAGCATGCAAGAAACACTAGCCAGGGCTCTAAAATCTGAGTCCTACATCAGGTCCAGCACATCCACTTTTCAGGCAGGTCGTAGTGCGCGATTCACGGCAAGAAAGGGCAGGTACATGGAGTGGAAAATTTTGAAGGAAGTTGCTGCTGTTGTGAGAAGCCAGGACACTGGAAAATGGATAGCAAGAAGTGGAAGAGAGAACAGGAGAAAACTGGAGGAGGTTTCTGGTTCTGCGGGAAGCTGGGACACAAGATGGTCGATTGTTACAAATAGAAGAAGGAGCAAGAATGGAATAGTGCAAGGAAATCCAAGATTGCAGGAAATGGACATTGGACATGTGGTGAAGTGAGGCACTTCAGCTATAAGTGTCCAAATGAGAAGGATGAGGGTAAATTAGTGAAGGCTGATGATGAGAGGCAACAACTAGCCAGTTTTTTCCACGAAGCCCCATCACCAAGGAAATGCAGGAGAACCTTGATGAATTGTGTGCAAAAAGACAGAAGAACAGATGGCAAACAGTTTATTTGGCATGGGAATCTTGGCAAGAAATGCTGCTGTATTGTTATGACAGGGCCAACGTCAGATGCAGAAGACCTGAAGAGGATGCAGATGGAGGACACAGATTTACAATCAGTGCTAGAGTGGCTGCAGCGGAGTACAGTGTGACCATCTTCAGAGGAAGTTTCCAGGTTAAGCCCTGCAACCAAGAGCTACTGCAGTCAGTGGAATCTCCTTTGTTTGAACAAAAGACTACTGGAGCATCAGTGGGAGACATCCGATGGCCTCGGCAAGTAATGTATTGGCAACTGGTGGTTCTGAAGAAAATGAGGTCTGGGATCTTGGGATCTCATAACCAGATCACTAGTGGGCACCTGGGAATGAAGAAAACTCTAAGCCAACTGCAACAGAGGTTCCATTGGATTGGCATGCGTCAGGATGTTGAAGAGTGTTGTAGGGCCTGTGATGTATGCTCTGCCAAGAAGGGATCCAAGACACATGGTTGCGCCCCTCTTCAGCTGTATCACGTGGGTGCACCGATGGAAAGAGTCGCAGTGGACATTTGCCACTCACTGAAAGAAGAAAGCAGTGTGTATATATATATATATATATATATATATATACATATATATAAATTTATATACATACATACATATATATATATATATATATATATATATATATATATATATATATTGCCATGGACTACTTCACAAAGTGGCCAGAAGCTTATGCTATACCCAATCAAGAGGCTGCAACTGTTGCTCAGGTGTTGGATGACCAGTTTTTCTGGTCAAAAGCTACATTCAGAGCAAGGTAGAAACTTTAAGCCTTCTGTGTTCCGTAAGTGCTGGAAGTTACTGGGGATCAAGAAGAGCAGGACGGACCCACTAAGGCCACGGTCAGATAGGATGGTGGAGAAATTCAACTGGACCCTGGGACAAGAACTGGCCATGTACTGCGTAGAGGGACAAACGGAATGGAACCAGAAATTACCTGCATTGCTGATGGCATATTGGTCTGCACTGCTGATGGCATATTGGTTTGCATCTCATGAGTTTACCGGCTACACTCCTGCAAAACTGATGTTGGGCCACGAGTTACACTTACCCGTTGACTTGTTAATGGGAAGACCACCTGTCGAAGAGCTGCCTACAGACATCCCTGGCTATGTGAGGCACCTTCAGGAAAGGCTGGCTGAGGTACATCATCAAGTGTGAGAAGCCCTTAAATTTTCAGGAGAGGTGATGAAGTGCAAGTATGATGCCAAGGCAAGAGAGGTGTGCTTCAAGGATGGTGACCAAGTTTGGTTATAGAATCCTCAGCAGAAGAATGGATAGTCACTGAAGCTGCAGAGCCTGTGGGATGGGCCCTACACTGTGTTGGACTGTCTATCAGATATAATGTATCAGATTCGGGGATGCTGGAAATCTCACCTAAAAGTGATACAGTACAGTACAGCTGGGACGTCTCTGAGGAATCATGCTCTTCCGCAGCTAAGAATGTTGAGGATGACCAATGAGTTGAAGTACAAGAGGATGGTGACAGTTTCCCAAGAGAAGAAGTGCATCAGAAAGTGGACCAAGACACTCCAGGAGAAGTGGACTGTGTGGAGGGGTAGGGACGTCATCAGAAGCAGTTGAAAGATTATCTTCTGTAAAATTAGATGTTTAGTTTGGATTAAGGATTATGTTTGCATACATTGTGGAGTTTTGTCGGGACGACAAAGGATTAGGGAGGGGGTAGTGTTGAGAAGCTGGATTGTTAGCTATATTGCTCTGGAGAATTCCTGATGTTTGTCATAGTTCCAGTATGAGTCAGAGTTGCCAGTTAGCCTGCTGTTTGTGAGCACAGTTATTTTGTAAGTTATACATTAATTTTTATGCTCTTTTTATCAATAATGTTTTATTTATGTGACTGTTTGTCAAATTATGTAATTTTGTCTCAGTTTGTATGCTCAATAATTTAGTGTTATGCAGTGTAGGTGAACTCCGGAAGTTTTTATGTCTCCTAGATGGTAACTGTTTTAACTGTTGCCCCATCAAATGTGTGCTAGAAGTTCCTAGAATAATATAAGACTATATAAGGATGGGGAAGAGACTAGAGCAGTTTCAGTTATGTTTGAGTGTAGTTCAGTGTCAGTTTGTATATTTTTGGTACTGTACTTGTAAAAATAATGAAGTGTTGGCAAAGTGTGAAGTGTTATTGCAGATTGTGTATCTTCGGTGCTTGTACAAACTGTGGAGTGAAGTTGGAAAGCATTAAGTGTAATTATCTGGAAAATAAAGACAGTGAACTTAAGAAGCCAGTGTTTATTTACGATGCCTGACCTGATCTTATGTACTGTACACTGAAAGGCTGACCATAAGAAGAACAATTCACTGGGCAACATCCTTACTATACTGTACTACTGCTGTTGGAGCCTGTGACAGTGTGGGCTGGGGACATAACAATATGTACTATACTAACTTATGCGTACAACCCAGACTTCTACCAATCAGTCTATGAATGAAAGTCGAAGAACAGATAGTGCACAGCGCCACCTGACATTCAGCACACCACCATCACATCATACGGTGTTGCTGTGGTCGGCGCAATGAATCTGCGCAAACATAGCAACGCTGGATGCCTTCTTTGACTGCAGGTGTTAGAGGCAGCTTCCATGTAATGCCTACTGGAATAGTCCCTGCACTGCAGCCTGCAAGACATTTGCCGTACACTGTGCCTACATCTCACAGCAGGCACTATTTGGCCATATCTCTCCATGAGGCCGTAAATCACATCCTTCTCAAACTGTCAGAAGGATGTGCTTGTCAGTGTTACGTCCTTGTAAAGAATGAAGGCATTCAGTTCACAGATGTCAAGTATAGTACATGTGAGAATGCCTTCTTGTACCACTTACAGCACCATCTCAGACAATCGATGGTGCAAATCTGCATATCAGATTTATCGACGGATTGCATGCTGACATTACAGTCGATAACTGCATCAGGCTTGAAGACTGGCTGCCTCGTTCTTTTATCGACCTTGCCTGTATCTACCAACTTACCTTCATGGACCATGGAGAGGACATTTACCTTTCGTTTACTGTGCCAGTGAATAGCAAGTTTACCTGATTTCAAGGACCTTCACTCCTCCTTCATGGTGCCCTTGGGAAAGGATGGCCAATGTTTCCTCTTTGCAAAGACAGTGCCATACAATCCAATTTTGTGTTCTTGCAGCTACTTTGCAAGACCTGGCGCTGCATAATAATTATCGGTAAACAAGATATGGTTGCCACCCACGCACCTGTCCATGAGCTTCTTCACAACTGAGCCAGAGAAGCCATGGGGGTTGTCCTTTGATAACTCTGCATCACCTGTTGTATAAACAATAAAACCTCTCACAAAGCCAGTCTTGCAATCACATAAAACAAAAAACTTAATTTCAAAACTCTGTCTCTTTGATGGAATGTACTGTATGAAGGCAAGACGTCCCCTGAACAGAACAAATGACTCGTTAATAACAACCTCCTGGAATGGCCTGAAATATGATCTAAATTTTTCCTTCATCATATCCAGAATTGAGTGAATTTTCCAAAATCTATCGTTCGGATGTGGGCCCACGTTGGATGAGAAATGCAGGTACCTGAGGATGTTGAGGTATCTGTCCCGAGGCATATACTGTACTTCCCAAACATTGGTGTTGAAGCAATATCATCCACTAACCAGTAATCATGAATATTGTGCTTTTTGATGTGAGGCATCAACATAGTCAACGCAGGCCAAACATGATCTCACTAACATTCATCACTGTCCACTCTTTCATTTTCGCACTTTCACGAATGTGTGAGGTTTCACCCCAATTACAGCAGTAATGCACTGATTTCCTTTACAATGAAATCCAACTCTGTTGTTAAAAAAAAAAAAAAAAAAAAAAAAAAAGCTATGAAAAATTCAACAGAAGTGGATGATGCATTGCATGCGAATTCTGGTTGCACACCTGCATTTGTCTCATAACACACATGTACATCAGGCTGAAATCCCATCCCTTCCTCCCAGGTAAATGTTTCTAACATACCTACCCGTGGTCCCTGCCTTGCCTATTGTGCATGTGATCTGCCCCGGCCCCTAACAGGGTGCCGTTATGGTGAGTCCAGTGAATACTCACTTGATGAGACAGGCAATGGTGGTGGTGATGATGCTAGAGACAGTGATCCTGGTGATGATGGCGATGGTGAAATCAGGCAACGGGCACATGCCTGCTGGCCATAAAATGATGGTGGCCATGCACCTGCACATGCATACCCAGATATACTTGGATGTGGTGATGAGGCAGGGTCATGTTGCAAGGCAGGTGGTGAGGTAGGCCAGTGTGGCAAGGCACATGGCAAGGCAGGCTGGCATGGTGAGGCATGTGGTGAGGCAGGCCGGCATGGTGAGGCATGTGGTGAGGCAGGCCGGCATGGCGAGGCACGTGGTGAGGCAGGCTGGCGTGGCAAGGCTTGTGATGAGGCAGGCCGGGGTGGCCAGGCACATGGTGAGGCAGGCCGGAGTGGCCAGGCACGTGGTGAGGCAGGCCGGTTTGATGAGGCATATAGTGGGGCAGGCAGATGTGGCGAGGCATGTGGTGAGGCAGCTAGTGAGGCTAGCCAGCGTGGCGAGGCACATGGTGAGGAAGGCCAGCATGGAAAGGCACATGGTGAGGCAGGCCGGCGTGGCAAGGCACTGGTGAGGCAGGTGAAGATGCAGGACAAGTAACAGGTCAGGTGGGAGAGGCTAGTGTAGTGGTAGGTTGAACAGTCCACGGCAGGCCTGGAGTCATGCTCTGGTGCGAGGCTTCTCTAGCGGCGTTTCCTCCTCCCTCTTTCCTCCACCTCCTCCCTTTCTCCACTCCCTACCTCCTCTTCCATCTTCTCCACTGTGCGAATATCCCCCTCTCCAGGATCATCAATATCATCAGAAATGGCAGATGAACATCTATCTATCTATTACCAAACACCTTAATCCGATAAAGAGTGGTCACAAACAAATCACCTCCATGTTGCTCTGTCCCCTGCCATTTCACTGCCCTGCTCCAAGCTCACACACCCCTCTCTCTTATACCTCTCCACTCCATCCCTCCATCTCATCCTTGGCCTCCCCCTCCCTCTCTCCCCCTCCACCTCACTCACATACACTCTCCTCATCAGTCTCTCACCCTCCATCCTCTCCACACGGCCATACCACCTCAGTGTGTTTCTCCTAATGCTTCCCATCACATCCACATCCACACCACAACACTCCTTCACTTCCTCATTTGTCAGTCTGTCTCTCCATGTAACTCCACATGCTCCTCTCAAGTAACTCATTTCCACTGCTCTCACTCTTGACTTCCATCCCTCCAACAAAGTCCATGCTTCACTTCCATAAGGTAGGGCTAGTATCACAATACTTTCATGTACTAACTTTTTCACTTCCATGCTCACTTACCTGTTTCTTATCACTGCTTTCAAGAAACCAGCAACCTTTCATCTTTGTTGTACCCTTTCAAGCACTTCACCCTCTGAACTTCCATCCTTACTCATCCCACTACCCAAGTACTTAAACACACTCACATTCTCCATTTCCTCCCCATCCAAAATCACTGCACATTCACTGACTTCACTTCTCTCGAAGACCATCACTTAACTCTTCCCTACAATCACCTTTAGATTCCATTTCTTACATACTTTCCCAAACTCATCCACCAAGCCTTGCAGCTCCCCTTTGTTTTCACTTAACAACACAGTATCATCTGCAACCAACAGTACAATGAGATTCCAAATGCTGCCCTCTCTCACTAGGGCCGCTCCAACATCCACTGCCCTACCTTGTATCTCTTTTATAACCCCATCCATATACAGATTGAACAACCATGGGGACATGACACATCCTTGTTTCAATCCAACCTTCAAATAGGAAAATTCACTCAGTTCACTATCCACATCCACTGCAGCCTTTGCACACTCATACATACTCTTCACAGCCTTCAACAACTTCCCATCTACTCCATATATTCTTAATACAGTGGGCTCGCACAGTGCGCGTCACCGCAGTGCGCGATTCACCTTGTGCATGAGTGGCCAAAAATCATAACCAAAAACCCTTTAGTGCGCGAGTTTACAGCACAGAATGCGAGGCAGAGGCAAGGAGTGGCTCAAAAATGCCATTTTCTACTAGCGCGCGACCACCCCTCACAGAGCGCGTCACGTATCGTCATGTTGATGCGCAGAAATTCCCGGGCATTCTACTGCGCAGCTTGGGGTACAAGGGAGCGGGCGTGCCATAACAGTCCCGGCTCATGCACTGTGCGGATCCGCTCTCTACAGCTAACCTGTCGTGTACAACGTGTGGTGTTTTTTGTGCTGCCTGTACTTCGCCGCACCATGGCTACAACCCCAAGAGTTAAGAAACTTCTGACGCACGCCACCAAGTTAAAGATAATTAAGATGAAGGAGGAGGGTCAAGGAAACACGGCTATCAGGAGAACTCTGGGACTGGCTGAATCTACAGTGAGAACTGTGTAGAAGAACCGTGAAGCCATAAAGGCTGAACTGAAGACGTACGGTGCCTCTGACCTAGACGGCCGTTCGCGGGTGGGATATCATGCTATGATACTAACGGAGCGCTATCTTGCCACCTTCATAATGCGGAAAGAAAAGGAAGGTGTTCCACTCAATGGAAGATTTATTCGAAACCAAGCCCAGTTCTTTTACAAGGCTGCATCTCGAAGGTTAAAAGTGGAAAAACTGTTCAGGGCATCGGTTGGATGGCTGGACCGTTTTCTCAAGCGCAAGGAACTCCGTTACGTGAAATTGTCTGGTGAACATGTCTCTGCCGATGAGCTGGCCGCGAGAGACTATTCTGCAATATTTAAAACGATTATTGAAGAGGGACAGTACACCAAGGACCAGATCCACAACATCGATGAAACGTCCTTATATTACAAGGCCATGCCAAAATCAACTTACACTGCTAAAAGACAGAAACAAGCCCCTGGTCGCAAGCTCTAGAAGTGTAAGATGACGGTAATGTTCGCTGTAAACCTGTCTGGGAGCCACAAGATGAGGCCAGTTGTTGTACACACAGCTTCACATCCAAGGTGCCACAAAAACTTCACAAACATGGATGCAAGTGGCGTGTATTGGTACAAGTCCATAAATGGTTGGATGACCGGGAACATAATGGCAGACTGGTTAACGAGGCGGTGTGTCCCTGATGCGAGAGCCAAGTGTCGGGAACTGGGCATTCCATTTAAGATGCTCCTTGTGCTTGATAACGCACCAAGTCACCCTCCACACCTGGAAGATTTTCACACGGATTGTGGTGTTGTGTTTCTGCCGCCCCACACAACGTCACTAATGCAGCCACTCAATCAAGAACTAATCGCCACAGTGAAGCATTTCTACCATAAGGAAGTGTACGACTACCTAAGCAGGAAGACCGACACACAGGAGGAGCTTCATGCCCTACAAGAAGATCACGACGAAGACCTTGATGAGGCATCTGCTCCCGTTCCATCTCCACCAGCACCTGTATCCCGACCTACCACAGATGCCATGACTGTTGAGGCATTTTGGCGTAACTTTACGGTGAAGGACGCAGTTGAATTTCTCCTTCAAACCTGGCACCAGAATACACCTGCAACCGTGAACCATGCGTGGCGAATGCTCGTGCCTCACCTGTGCATCACCCAGGAGACGGACATTCAACCACTGGGCGATGCTGAGGCAGCAACACTAACAGCAGCACAAGCTGTACCAGGTTTTGAGGACGTTACATTGGCGGACATACAAGAAGTGCACACTGCTACTGAGGAACAGCCTCCCGAGGAAGTGTTGCAACGGACAGACGAGGCTGACGTAGAGCCCGACGCCAGACAGAGTCAAGTTGAGCAGCCTAGCGTGATGGAAGGCAGGACTGAGCTGTGTATGTCAAACATTAGCAAGATCCTTGCTGCGGTGGATAAGCTCAAGGAAGAGGTGAAGGCACAGGAAGTGAGCAACCTAAGAACGGAGGAACTTCTGGTTGGTATCGACAAACTCTTCCGTTTCTACACAGTTGGTGAAATAGCTGAACCATCAACATTGTCTGCTCCTGATCCTGTTGAGGATGAAGAGGATGCAATGTCAGAAGTGTCAGCATTGGACTTTGAAGGGTTTATGGCCGAAGTGAGTGACTTTGATGCTCCTGGGGAAGGTGATCAAGAGAAGCCTGCGGAGGGAAGTGTTGGTGGGGTGGGAGGTGCGGTGGGGAGTGCGGCGCTGTAAGTGTTGCAGCCCCTCAGAACCCCTGTTATTTAAGGTCATCAGGCCTGTTGTCTACTGTTGTTAAGGTGACTACCCATATTTTTGTTATTGCAGCTATAGCTTTAGTACAATGTCTGAAACATATGACCTTTATTATGTCTCAAAGGGGCAAAAAATGTCCAGCTATGAGGAGGTACCGCCCATATGTAATTATTCCCATAAGATTATGTATTCCTAGTACGCAAATTCCCAGTGCAAGAGCTTGTGCACCGCCCAATCTTTCGCACACTATGCGAGCCCACTGTACTTTCCACAATCCTTGTCTATCCACCCTGTCATATGCTTTCTCCAAATCCAAGAAGGCTGCATACAACTTCCTTTTCCGCTAAATATCTAAGAATGAATATCTGATATACACACCCTTTTCCCTTCC
This sequence comes from Coenobita brevimanus, assembly GCF_032717465.1. Lineage (NCBI taxonomy): Eukaryota > Metazoa > Arthropoda > Malacostraca > Decapoda > Coenobitidae > Coenobita > Coenobita brevimanus. The sequence goes on along the minus strand of NC_137040.1, from coordinate 14,800,805 downwards.
TAAAACCTCCCCGTTCTTCTCCAACTAATTCCTCTGTTATTTCGCTAACTCGGTCAATATGTATCCTCCCATATACTTTTCCTATTAATCTAAGAAGACAAATACCCCTATGATTACCACACACATCTTTTTCCCCTTTTCCTTTGTACAGGGGAATAATTATACCTGACTTCCAATCCTCCGGCACTCTACCTTCCTCCCAGGCCAATCTGCACATCTTCCACATCCATTCTATTACCATCTCTCCCCCATGCTTCAGCATTTCACCACACACTCCATGAATTCCTGGGGCTTTCCCCATTTTAACTTTCTTCATTGCTTCCACAAATTCCATCCAACTGATTTCTTCCTCTCTTCTCACATCCCTCCTTCTCCCAGCCATTCCCCACTCACTTGCATTATTTTCATTCTCTATGTTCAACAATTCCTTAAAGTGTTCTCTCCATCTGCTCACTTTGTCTCCTTTCTCCATTAGTAAGCTACCATTTTTATCTTTCACTTCCCAACTAGCTTCTTTGGCATCCTGTCTAACTCCCTTTATCTCTTTCCAGAACATTTGCTTACATTCCCTCCACTTTACACTCAAATTCCTTCCAAATTCCTCATCCACTCTCTCCTCTCTCTTCCTCTCTACATATAGCTCTCTCTTCCATCTCTCAACTTCTTCGATGCCCCTGGTTCTCATCCACTATATGCTTTCTTCTTTTGTGCCACAGCCTATCTCACCTCTTCAGTCCACCATGCTGTTCCCTGCATCTCCTTTCGTCTTCTCTTCACCCCACACACCACCTCACATGCTGCACAGATTTCTTCTGTGAATATCTTACACACACCTTCCACATCCTCAATCTGCTCTAATTTATATTTACCCAATCACTCCTCCACTTCCCTCATATATTATACCTTTTTTCCATCCTTGTGGAACTTTTCTACCCTCCTTGTAAGAACTACTTCCTCCTGTCCTTCCCTTCTATTTCTCCATTTTGTTTGGACTTTGATTCTGACCACCACCAACTGGTGGTCAGAAAGTCCACTCCCCCAACCTCTATATACTCTTGCATCCATTACACACCTTCTCATCCATTCATCCACACGAACAATATCAATCATTGTCTTCTGTTCATTCAGTTCACCAACCACCCTTCTCATCGCTCGCCAGGTATACCTATGGATCATATTGTGCCTGAAGAGGGTATTAGCTATCACCAACCCCCTCCCAGCACAAATGTCCACTAAAGCCCTGCCATTCTCATCCATCTCTGCAGGCACATCCCACACACCAACTATTCCATCCACCTTCACATTCCCTACTTTTCCTTTCATATCTCCAATCAAAAATGCTCTTTCATTCCTTACAAACATTTCGAAGCACGGTTCCACATTTGTCCAGAACTTTTCTCTCACTCTGTTTGCACAATCTTGCGCTGGCACATACACGCACACAATCGTCCACACTTGTAGTCCAATTTTCACTCTTACCCACACGATACTTGAGCCAACTGATCCATACTCTCTTATATTCTCCTTCCATCTGTTACTCACAACAATACACACTCCTTCTTTTGTCCTCTCATTCTCACCTACTCCTGCACATATACCCCATCCATACTCCCATTCTCTCACACTATCACCTCACCATTTAGTTTCAGTTAATCCACATACATCCACTTTCGCACCCTCATGCACCTGGACAATCTCTCATTCTTTCATCTCATCATTCACATCCCTTACATTCCATGAAGCTATCCGTACCATGTCCTTTGTTCAGTCCTTAGTCGTCACCTTTTGGTCAGTACTGGTCCATGGCTTCTTGTTTGTATTTTTAGTTATCTGTTTTCCGGGGAGGGACACTAACCCTCCACCAGCCCACTTGCTGTCACATAGAGAACACGTGTTGGTTGGTTATAAGGTTACCACCCAGCATTGTAAATGCTTTCCTGGTTTACAAGAAATCATTTGGCTTGCCACTCAATGTACAGCTACCCCCAAAACAGGGTATCACTACACTAAGTGAACGTACAGAGGGAAAAGACTGTCACCCAGTGGAGAACTAAAGGTCACCCTCCTCATCTGACGTGTACATTTCCACACTCAGCTTGGAAAGGTCGCTTTCCTCACAGAAAGAGTCAGTTTCCCCACTCACTATTGGAGATAATGGCAAGTCCAATTGTCTCCCTATTGCACTATCACTAAGGCTTTTCCTTTTCAGGCCTTTGGACTTCACTGGTGTTGAAGTCCGTGGCTGCGGTCACTCAGCCGAGGGTCTGGACAAGAGGAAAATTTCTAGAATAGGTCTATTCATAATGGAGGCACACAGGCAGCTGAAGTGTGACTGGGATGCACGACAGAGGATTGCCAGTGGTTGTGTGTGGTGGAAATAACCAGCTGAATATTCAAACAATGGTGTGAATTACTAGATCATGTATATGTCACCCGGAGATCTCCAGGTTGATATGTATACATGACATCTGGATGCGGTGAGTTAAAGATAGGTTACTAGAAATATGTTTGCCTTACAACACCATGGACAGTGTGTTTACATACGATCTCACCGACTGGACTCATCAATGCATTCTAATGTAACCTAACCAACTAGTTTTGCCCATTAATAATCCCCATGAAAATTTTAACCACAAAAGATTGCCACTAAGCCTCTTGAAAGTTCTCATTACCCAATCAACACGTGAATAATGGTAGCCCAGAATCATGCATATTTCACCAGGAATCACTATCAACGCTCATAAAAAAAAAAAAAAAAATGCAGTGTGAAACTATTTTTGAATGCCATTAGTCATCAAGAATAATGGAAAAAAAACTACAGTATACTGATGTCATCACCATGGAGTGATTGTGTACTTCTCACTTCTCAGATACACAGGCATGTGAATGATAAACAAGTCAGCCAAGCAGTATAATTTGTATAACAGTATAATTTACAAAAAATGAACTCACATAATTATCTTACCTAACTATTTACATCAACACGTAGTGTCCTCATATACCATATGAGTCAAATTTTCTCGACCAATAACCGTCAGTTCATAACAAAGATCGGACACAAAGCCTTTTTTTTCTCAATTGTTGCACTACTGGCGAACACATGAGTTTTACTGCTCCTTCATCATTAATTTTTTTATTTCCAACAAAGAAACTATCCACATCGTAAACACACTCAACTCATTTCATCTGTCTGATCGAGTGATTGTTTGCATTTACGCTCCCACACCACACACCACTTCGTCCAACAATTTCATATTTTCCTTTGGAAAAAATGCTTTTCTTGTGTTCATGGCACTTTCAGGGTGCTTAGATATAACTAAAGTTGGTTTGGAACCACGTGCTCAGAGTTCTGAGAGGAAATGAGAAGCAAGGAAATAAGCAAATAATGCTACTCATCACAGCAACCGTCCACACAACACTGAGGCATGCTGTGGCAGGTGGTATGGGACATAGGTCACGTGGGTCGGGTCAAGTCGAGGAAGCCAATCAGCAACCGACAAAAGCATAACACACGAATTGTAAACAAACGCAGTCATCTGCAAATCCAATACCCTAACACATCCACTTCCCATACAGTTTCTCTCACACAGCTGAGTGATATTACTATGCTATTAAGTAATTATGGGAGAAATTAAATGTCTGTGTTATTGTAAGATCGTTGTTCCTTTTTGTCATTAATCCAGACTCTACCATAAATACATATATGCTGTATAATGAGAGAGAGAGAAATATATATATATATATACTGTACATATATATATATATACATATATATATATATATCTATCTATTTATCTATCTATAGCCCGATGCCTTAATCCCGCAAAGGGTGGCCGCAGACAAAACACCTCCAAGTCGCTCTGTCACCCACCATTTGACTACCCTCCCCCCAACTCACCCCCCCCTCCCTCATATACCTCTCAACTCCATCCCTCCACCTCATCCTCGGTCTACCTCTCCCTCTCTCTCCCTCCACCTCACCTACATACACCCTCTTAGTCAGTCTATCATTCTCCATTCTCTCCGCATGTCCAAACCACCTCAGTGTATTTCTCCTAATCTTCTCAACAACATCCACATCCACCCCACAGCATTCCTTCACTTCTTCATTCGTCAACCTGTCCCTCCATGTCACTCCACATGCTCCTCTCAAGTAACTCATTTCCACTGCTCTCACTCTTGACTTGTTCCCCTCTTGCAAGGTCCATGCCTCGCTTCCATACGTCAGGGTAGGGATCACAATACTATCATGCAGTGACTTCTTAACTTCCATACTCACCTCCCTATTTCTCATCACTGCTTTCAGTGTACCAACAACCTTCCTTCCCTGCTGTACCCTTTCATGCACTTCATCCCCCAAAGTTCCATCCTTACTCATCACATTACCCAAGTACTTGAATGCACTCACATTCTCCATATCCTCACCATCCAACCTCACTGCACACTCTGTGACTTCATTCCTCTCAAACACCATAACTTTACTTTTGTTTACATTAACTTTCAGATTCCTCCTCCTACACACTGTCCCAAATTCATTCACCAAACCTTGCAACTCCCATTCATCTTCACTCAACAGTACTGTATCATCAGCAAACAGTAACACCGGAAGCTTCCAAATCTCACCCTCATTCATTAGAGCCACCCCCACATCCACTGCCCTACCCTGCACCTCCTTTACAACGCCATCCATGTATATATTAAACAGCCATGGAGACATCACACAACCCTGTTTCAGTCCCACACTGAGATCAAAGAATTCACTCAGCTCACCATCCACTCGCACCGTAACCCTAGCTCCCTCGTACATACTCTTCACAGCACTCAACAATTTTCCCTCCACTCCATATATTCTTAATACCTTCCACATACTTTGCCTATCTATTCTGTCATAAGCTTTCTCCAAGTCCATGAAGGCAGCATACACTTTCCTTCCCTTCTCTAGATACTTCTCCACTAAATATCTTAGAACAAATATCTGATCTACACACCCTTTTCCCTTCCTAAATCCCCCTTGTTCTTCTCCAACTAGCTCCTCTGTCATATGCCTAACCCTATCAATGAGTACTCTACCATATATTTTACCAGTCACACTAAGTAGGCAAATACCCCTATGGTTACCACATACTTCTCTCTCTCCTTTTCCTTTGTATAAAGGAACAATTATACCTGATTTCCAGTTCTCTAGAACCCTTCCCTCTTCCCAGGCCAATCTACACAACTTCCATATCCACTCCACAACAATCTCACCCCCATACCTATGCATTTCACCACACACTCCATCAATTCCTGGGGCCTTTCCCAATATATATATATATATATATATATATATATATATATATATATATATATATATATCTATCTATCTATATATATATATATATATATATATATATATACTGTATATATAGATCTATATATCTATATACTGTATATATATATATATATCATTCTATATATATATATATATATATATATATATATATATATATATATACAGTAATGCCTGTACTATATATATATATATATACTGTATATATATATCTATATATCTATATATATATATATATATATATATATATATATACAGTAATGCCTGTACTATCCGGACGCCCACTTTCCGGACACCCCACTTACGGGACATTGTGGGCCTGGACCTTCAGAACCCAAAAATGGCCAAAAAAAGAAAAAAAATCCCCCCAAATCCTCATTTTTTCCCACCTGTAATTTGAAAATGCTGCTCGGCGTCGAACAGCTGCTTACACCATGACCCCTTAACCCTTTCCTTCCTCCCCCCTCCCCTCTCAGGGTTGCCATTTGGTATTTTCATTACCAATGTGGGCCAATTTGGTCATGAAAAATTCGTTTGTTAATGAATCAGAATAATGCATTACCAAACGGACTTTTCACATATATGAGGATACAGGATGGAGATGGTGGATTGTTTCCTCCCTCTGATTAATTTGCTTGCCAACATAGCATGAAAATAATAAAAATGCTGTTAATTATAAGGCGCGTGATTACATGTATTTCCACTTGTATATGTAATTAGTGAAGAATAAATGCTAGCTTTACGAATTTGGTAATGAAGAGTTAAATTTGGTAATGAAAATTGAGAAGTATGGTAATGTGGCTGTTGCAATCTGGCAACTCTGTTTCCCCGTCACCAACACTCACAACAGGTACTGCCTAACTTCGATCGCGAGTAGATGCTTATCGTAGTGGATGCCACACATGCTCGTTTTTTCTGAGTAAACAGTGAATAAACTACAATACCTCGCCATTAGACCACATGAGAATTTACAGTGTTGTGCAGTGTTAAGAAATTAGAATTCAGAGTGCAAAGGATTAACTGTGGAGTGCAAATTGGTGGTTGAAACTGGCAACTGAAACTGGCGTGATGCAGTTACGAACAATGTGCAGTATTAGACAGTTATAAATCACAGCGCAAAGAATTAAGTGCAACACAACACCGGATTACTGTACAAGCTTCAAGAGCTTTTTCACCGCAAAGCCTTAGAGAAGGAGGCCACAGACGTGCTGTAAGTACTCTGGCTGAGGTTCAGTCACTTCTAATTCCTCATTCATTGGTTTCTTTTCATTTATTTCATGCTCTATGTCCATTTTTGGTGTGAAAAGTGTCTTAAATAGGTTTAAGTATGTGCTATGCATGTCCAGGAGGGAGTTGTATAGGTGTTTTTCTGAGTTAGGCTAGGTTAAAGTCCATAAGTACAAGTCCAAGAGGCTGGGGCCCACTTTCCAGACGGGACCACTTTCCGGACATGCCTTTGGCTCTATTACAGTGGAGGGATTACTGTATAAATATATATATATATATATATATATATATATATCCATCCACCCAGCCATTATCCAAGCCTACATTGCCCCATGAGGAGCGTAGGAGACCAGGGCTAGGCAAGATGGTAAATATATATATATATGAGGCACCCAGGACCAGAGGGGTGTTACCCACAAGACCCTTGTTTTGAGTAATTAATCATTAAAGTTAAGGTTTAATTACATACATCATTTCGATAATTAAGGAATTATATTATATATCAATGGAAATGTCTCGTCAAGACATGTTTTGTCATATGTTTTTTAAGGTGTTTTTGTGTATGTCTTTTTTGGTGTTTTTTTTTTTTTACACCCCCAAAATAAATCCATACATAAAACGTTCATGGATGAAATTAGTGATACTTTGTAATATATATATAATGATATTAGTAACATGTTAAAGTTTTATTATCCTAGGCCCAATAGTTTCTTTTATATGAAATTTTAAATGGTGTTTTTTTTTGTTTTCGAAGACCTGACACAAACTTACAAAGGATATTAAGCCAGTAGATCTTGAATATTGTCTGGATGTTGTCCCAACCCACAGCATCAAGACATCGTGCAAAACACTTGCAAGGCTCATCCACTGCCTTGGCATTCAGGTGTTTACTTGTTGCATGGCTGGAGTAAACTTCACCATTATCTCTCTTCCTCTTCACTTCCCTCTTCTTTCAAGTCTCTGGCCGTCTTGCTCTCTTCCTGGTAAACTTCATGGCCTCATCATCACTTGCTGAATCACTATCACCCATGACTGTCTATTTAATTCATGAAAAAATGGCGAAATAGAGGAGGATAATCCACGCAGATCTCTGCCATGCCATACACCACCAAGAGTAGCACTGAGTGAGGAGGCAGTCAGCTGTTCACGGGAAGTGCCGCCTGATTGGCTGAGACCGAGTGTGTGGCTGCCAGGCGCGCGATCATTGGCTAATGCCTACACCCATATGGACCTGTGCCTTCAAGTACCTCCATATAAACCCATGCACAAAAACATGCTACTTTTGACCCTCATTCATGACACGTAGGGGTTCTTTTTCCGTGAAATGTTTCTTGTATGATATTATTGAACCTCTGATCTAATTTTTCCCACTTTTAACTCCAGAAGTTGGGAAGTGTGGGTTATGACCCTATGGTCCTGGGTGCCTCATATATATATATATACAGGTAAGCCCTTAATTCACATGAGGGTTAGGTTCCCAGACCCTTCGCGTATGTGGTAAATTCGCGTATATGTTCTGCCCTTGTGTGCACATAATTACGCATGTCTATATGTATATTACATCTGAATAATACTGTTTATGTACTACATACACCTTATAAACTAGCATACAGTATTAAAAACAACAAAAATGTAAGAAATTTAAAACTGAAACCTGACAAGCACAGGCGTAGGTGGAGACACTTCAGCAGTCTGGTGCACTAGCCCTCACTGCCTCCCGTATGCTACATTCTGCCTTCTTTATTGTATGAACAGTTGACTCATTCACCCCAAACATGCAGTTCCAAGACAATTCACAGGCGTAGGTGGAGACACTTTAGCACAGTCTGGTGCACTAGCTCTCACTGTCTCCCGTATGCTACGTTCTCCTTCTTTATTGTATGAACAGTTGACTCACCCCAAACATACGGTTCTGAGACAATTCACCATCACATCAATTCACCGTCAAAACATGGACAATTCCCCGTCATTCTATTAATATACTTATTATTGATTAATTAATACTTTAATAACTAATTTTCAGGGGGATTTTATAACTCATATAAGTAAAAAACTAGTGTACTGTACTTGCTAAATAAACTGGTATGTAAATAAATGACGGGGAATCATCCTGACGGAGAATTGTCGCCGACATTCCACCCTGAAGTTTGTCCAACACTTCAACTTTGTCAGTGACACCACTTTACCAGCCCGTTTTGGTGTGTTACCATATGCATCACTGGCACTCTACGCTTAGGCCCCATGTTGGCAGACAAGGCAAGCAATCACTGGAAGGCAGAAAAATAAGCCACAAATAACGATTCTCGATCTCGAGTCACGCATGATTTGACCGTCGGATTCAAACTGACCGTGTGGTGCGTGGTAGACCGACCTCCCAGGCTCCCACACACACATACACACACACATATATATATATGTGTGCACACGGGCAGCAGGTAGGCATTTTTTATATTTTATTTTTCTCTTGTATATTGAAATTACTTATTTGAATACTATAATTTTGTTTTAATTATTGTACGAAAAATTCGTGGATAACCGAAATCGCGTGAAAAAAGTTCGCGTGAATTAAGGGATAACCTGTTTATATATATATATACATATATATATATATATATATATATATATATATATATATATATATACAGTATATATATATATATATATATATATATATATATATATATATACAGTCTATATATATATATATATATATACAGTGCTCGTCAGAAGAATCGAGCGCCTATGGCAGGGCGCACAATACTTTTGGCGAAAAAAGAATAATCTGTTTTTGGTACTAAAAATTGAGCCAGATGTTTGGGGCGCTAGCATGACATCACGGGAGCTTGAGGCCTTACTGCGTGCTGGTTGGTTCCCGCCTCAGTTGCCTACGGGCTGCGTGAGAGAGAGGAACTCCACCGCGTCTCCCTCTCTTATTGCGCCATTTTTTACCTAGTGTCCTGCAGTGTTTTGGCTTTCACCACTTTGTTATGGTCCCTACCCATGAACTTTCAAGTGAAATCATATCCCAGATCATTGCTCTAAAGGAGGCAGGCCACCAAACGAAGGAAATTTGTGAATTGGTTGGTGTGGCTTGATCGACAGTGCGTAGGTGGTGTGCCCGTTTTCGAGTGGAAAATAGTGGTGACGTTCCCACAAAGAAACCGCAGTCTGGTAGGCCCAGGAAAACTTCCCCGAGGTCTGTTAATGTTTTAAAACGTGCAGTGGAGTCTAATCCTCGTGTGAGTGCAAGGAAAATAAAGGAGAGCAACCCGGAAGTGTTTGGTGAGGTTTCTGTGTGCACAGTGTCTCGAAAAGTCCATGAACTTGGTTACACAAGTCACAGGCCTGTGAGAAAGCCTCTTCTTACACGTTACCAGCGACTTCGTAGGCCTGCCTTTGTTAGCAAATACCTTAACTGGGGTGAGGAGCAATGGCTGTCAGTGTTGTGGTCTGATGAGGCAACGTTTAGTGTTACCTGTAATCAAGCAGCATGGGTGTACCGGCGCAAAGGTAGTGGCCTGCTTAACCCCCGTTACGTGGAAAGCACAGTTAAACACCCTGATTCACTCATGGTATGGGCTTGTTTCTCTAGTAAAGGTTTGGGGAAGCTTGTTGTGCTTCCCAAGAACTGCAGAGTGAATCAGGACATTTATCTGGAGCTTCTTTGTGATCATTTACCTGAGTCCTTCGAGCTCACAGGTGTACGAGTTTTTCAGCAGGACGGTGCACCTGCTCATAAAGCCAAATTGGTCACCAATTGGCTTCGTGACTGTGAGGTATCATTCATGAAAGACTGGCCAGGCAATAGCCCAGACCTCAACCTGATAGAAAACTCTGGCACCTCGTAAAGAAGAATCTCCAAGGGAAGGACGTGAGCTCTCTGCCTAAGCTGGAAGCAGCCATTCGGGATTCCTGGGACAAAATACCCCTCCAGCACCTCAGGAACCTCGCCCTTTCACTTCCAAGACATCTCAGGTCCGTGAAGAAGCGTAAAGGATACCCTACCAAGCATTAAAGGTAAATAAAATGCATTATTTATATGTTTTTTCAATGTTGAAAGGTTTGTTTCATAGGAGGGATGCAGGGCGTTCAATACTTCTGACGAGCACTGTATATATATATATATATATATATATATATATATATATTTATATATAAGTAATCACTCTAATATCCGGATGCCCAATATCCGAACATCCCCACTAATCGGACATAATCGTCCCAGGATCCAATATTCCCAAAATGGTCTGAAAACCCCAAAAAATAAAAAAAATAAACAAATTTTTCCCGCCCATAATTTGAACTTGCCGCGAGCAGCGCAGGAGAGCATTGTTGTGGCGTGTCATTCCTCCGACGTACGATAGAGCGCCGCTGCATCCTCCCCACTTTCCGCCTGTCTCTCACCGCGAGTGCACGCTCGTCGTTATGGCTGCCCACGTGATCGCTTTTGTGGTGGTGCCTTACCTGCTGCAGGCACTCCTGCTGCTCTCGGGCCTCCTCTTAGTGTGTGTGATGATGGCCCCACCACCTGAGAAAAGGAAGAGAGTGGTGCTGACTCTGGAGAAGAAACGGGAGATATTGGAGAAAGCTGATGCGGGGTGGTCTTCTTCCCTAATTCTCTGCGAGTTTAACCTAGCCCGATCTACTTTGTTCGTTATTAAGAGATCCAGAGACAAACTCATGCAGTACACGGCTGATTTCTCGTCGAGAAGCAAACGCAACGTGGAGAGGAAGGTGATGTTTACCCCCAAGTTTGCAGAAATCGACCGCTCCACGTTGATTTGGTATCGACAACAATGTGCTGCTGGTGTGATGGTACGCGGAACGGAGCTGAAGGCTGCTGCTGAGAAGTTCGCCAGGCTTCACGACGCCCTAGACTTCAAGGCATCCGAGGGTTGGCTCTTTGCGTTCAAGTTACAGCATGGCCTTACCAACCGTAAAGCTCATGGCGAAGCTTTGGACGCTAACGAGGATGGAGTTGATGAGTTTCGGCACAAGGTGAAAGGCTTGATCGACAGGGACGGCCTCACTCTCAGTCAAGTCTACAACGCAGACGAAACTGGTCTATTCTATCGCTCGCTGCCAACGAACACTCTAGCTGAGGAGACGGAGAAGCGTGTACCTGGCCGCAAGCTCTCCAAGGAACGGATATCTGCTTTGTGTTGTGCCAATGCTAATGGCATGCACTGGCTTAAGCTCGTTGTTGTTGGCCGTGCAAAGCAGCCTCGGTGTCTTCATAGGGTGATGGATGTCCTTCCTGTCGTCTGGTACCATTCTTTGAAGGCATGGTTTACAGCTGTTATCTTCAAAGACTGGTTCCACCACCACTTCGTCAAGGAGGTCATCAATTACCAGACGAAGACACTGGGAATCCCGCGCGACCAGGTAAAGGCCCTCCTTCTCCTCGACAATGCACCTGCCCACCCGTGCGACAAGGACTTGGTTACTGAGAATGGCCGGATTAGGTGCATGTTTCTGCCACCCAATACGACTGCTCTCATCCAACCAACGGACCAAGGATTGATCGTGGCAACAAAGCACCTATACCGAAGGAAGTTCCTGGACGAGGTGATGGTTGTTCTCAAGGACGAGGACGAGCGCAGGGAGGGACGGGACACACGAGGCAAGCGGACTTTGGAAAACCTTCGCTGCTACAACATCAAGTCTGCGCTGTACAACTGGGCTAGTGCATGGGAGGAAGTCCTGTGAAGACTCTGGAAAATGGTTGGTCTCGTCTGCTTCTCGGAACGGATGTAGAGTACGATTTTCTAGGGTTTGACATGGATGACTTCCATGCACTGCTACGTACGCAAGGTGACGATGTTGATGTGGTCGATGTTCGTGAGTGGTTGGATGACGACGAGGGCGATCCTGGGTATCAGACATTGTCTGATATCGAGATCGCGTCTTCAGTTGCAGGTGCCAGTACCGAGCTTGAAGATTTCGACGAGGAAGGCGACGATGATGAGGACTCCTCTCAGCATGACACTACTCCAGCCATCCCCAAGCTGAGCTCACTCCTGGAACATCTATAGTTCGTCCTAGACTACCTGGAACACCCGGACTGCGACAGGGAGATGGGGCCCTTGGGATTTGTGGAGGAAGTGCGTGCTTTCAGGCAGCGCATCATCAATCGTCAGAATCGTCGGTCATTGCATCAATCAACCATTGACAGTTTTTTCAGGCCCGTGACCCCCACTGTGCCCAGCCCTGGCTCCACTCCATTGCCTCCCCAAGACAGGCCCTCATGCTCCGAGCCACAGCCCAGCACATCAGCCACGGTGGAGTCAACGCTTGACGTGAGTTTGCGGCTGTCTTCAGAGTCGTCTGCAGTGGGTACGCCATCACCACGACCCAGCGACGCACCCCTAGGTCACCTGCCAGTGATACTCTCGGACTCTGACAGTGAATAAACAGCAAGAACTTCTCCACTAGACCACACGGGAATTCAGAGTGTTGTGCAGTGAAAAAAACAGTGTGCTGTGTTAAGGATTTACAGTTGTGAGAGAAAAGACTCATTTCGAACAAAATTTAATGTAAATAGACTTGTTTGTTTTGGCTTTGGAAAATTATTAGAAGAACGGGAAAAGTTAAAGTGCAGAGTGCAACACTTAGTAAGTTACAATGGGGCATTAGTTAGACAAGAGTGCGCACTGTGAAGAGAACGGACTTCTGTGTGCGACTGACTAAGTTCAGTGCAAGATTTCATGAACAGTGTACTGGAAGTGCTTCAGGAAATCCTTCTTACTGTCAGAGTCCGAGGGGAGGCGGTTATTCATCGAGGTGGCCATGGACTTGCTGTAAGTAGGCAGAATGTTTCATACTGTACTTTTTTCCATACTATACTTACCCCATTTCTTTCTTTAATGTCCTTTATTGGTGTGAATAGGGTGTTAGGAGCTATGCATGTGCAGTAGGAAGGTATTTTTCTGAGTTAGGCCAGGTTAGGGTCCATAAGTACCAGTCCAGGAGCCAGTCACCAGAATGTTTAATATTAAATGAACCTACTTCTAAACCCTCATTTTATGCTTCTTTTGCATTTATTTCAGTCATTTATGTGCCTTATTGGTGTGATTTGGGTCTTAAATAGGTGCTACGCATGTCCAGACGGAGTTGTATAGGTGTTTCTCTGAGTTAGGGTCCCTAAGTACAAGTCCATAAGCTGGGACCCAATATCCAGACAGGACCACTATCCGGACATGCCTATGGCTCTATTACGTCGGATATTGGAGTGATTACTGTATATATATATATATATATATATATATATACACATGTCCATATCTATATATATATATATATATATATACACATGTCCATATCTATATATATATATATATATATACACATGTCTATATCTATATATATATACTGTATATATATATATATATATATATGGAGATACTGTATATCTATCTATCTATGTATATATATATACTGTATATAGATATACTGTATGTATATATATATATATATATATATATATATATATACATATATACAGTAGAACCTCTCTCATTCGGACTATATGGGGGGAAGGGTTGTCCGAATTAGCAGATTGTCCGGACTATCAGGGTAATCTCCAGTTCATACCAAACTCTATCTACATATGGTATGTTTGTTAATTATTAACATATGTGGCATATGTCAACCCTATGTAACTGCAAAAGATGAAAGGATACCAGTACTAAAATAACAAAACTAATCATGAAAGATAGTTTTGTATTGCATAATTTACAGGTAAGGCCATGACAAGAAACTAGCCTACATTTTAAATTGTAGTAAGTGACTAAGGCCCGTGTAGGCAAAAAAATAAATTAATTAATTAATTGTAATATTTGGAATAAAAATAAAACTTATGTGGGCAAAAAATACATTGTCATCTTTGGCATATTGATAACACCCATATAGGCAAGAAGCTAATGTTTGATGTACAAGTAAAGCACATTTAAGTACAAAAAATAACCTACAGTAATCACTAAACACTGCAGAATATTCTGACCCATTTTTGTGTAAGCAAACTCCTCCTTTTAACACCTTTATTCATTACAGAAGCTACACTTGCATTAAGGGGCATGGTAAGGAGGATTAACTTTTGAAATACAGCTAAAAAATATAAATGGTTGGTGAACTAGTTGATGGAATGAATGCTAGAATATGTTTAAACAGGTGCCCATGTAGCGACCTAGCGTGCTCCGAGACTAAACGAATGACGATCGCTTTCCGCGCCGATACTGAAAATGACTTTAGAATTACTTTCAACAAATTTTTGGAGCTTATTATTTTCAAATTTTGTCCGGATTAACAGAAGTCCGGATTAAAGGGGTCCGGACCAAAGAGGTTCTACTGTATATACATATATATATATATATATATATATATATATATATATATATATATATATATATACATATATATATATATATATATATATATATATATATATATATATATATATATATATATATATATATATATATATATATATATATATATATATATATATATATATATATATATATATATATATATATATATATATATATATATATATATATATATATATATATATCTATATATAGAGTATATAGATATATCTATATGTATATACAATATATAAATGTATGTATATATATATATATATATATATATATACAGTATATACATATATCTATTTATCTATTGCCGGATGCCTCAATCCCATTTCGGGTGGCCACAAACAAATCACCTCCACGTCGCCCTGTCCCCCGCCATTTCACTGCCCTGCTCCCAACTCACACCCCCCTCTCTCATATACCTATCCACCCCATCCCTCCATCTCATCCTCGGACTCCCCCTCCCTCTTCCTCCCTCCACCTCACTCACATACATTCTCTTTGTCAGTCTCTCACCCTCCATCCTCTCCACATGGCCAAACCACCTCAGTGTGTTCCTCATAACGCTTCCTATCACATCCACATCCACTCCACAACGCTCCTTTATATCCTCATTTGTCAGCTTGTCTCTCCATGTGACTCCACAGGCTCCTCTTAAAAAACTCATTTCCAATGCTCTCACTCTTGACTTGTGTCCTTCCAACAACGTCCAAGCTTCGCTTCCACACGTTAGAGTTGGTATCACAATACTGTAATGTAGTAACTTTTTCACTTCCATGCTCACTTCCCTGTTTCTTATCACTGCTTTCAAAGAACCAGCAACCTTTCTTCCCTGCTGTAACCTTTCAAGCACTTCACCCTCCAAACCTCCATCCTTACTCATCACACTACCCAAGTACTTAAATGTACTCACATTTTCCAATTCCTCACCATCCAACCTCGCTGTACATTCACTGACTTCACCTCTCTCAAAGACCATCACTTTACTCTTCCCTACATTCACCTTTAGATTCCGTTTCTTACACACTCTCCCAAACTCATCCACAAAGCCTTGCAGCTCCCCTTCGTCTTCACTCAACAACACACTATCATCTGCAAAACAACAGTACAGGGAGTTTCCAAACACTATCCTCTCTCACCAGGGCCACTCCAACATCCACTACCCTACCTTGTACCTCTTTTATTACCCCATCCATGTACAGATTGAACAACCATGGAGACATGACACATCCTTGTTTCAACCCAACCTTCAAAGAGAAAAATTCACTTAGTTCACCATCCACATGCACTGCAGCCTTAGCACCATCATACATACTCTTCACAGCATTCAGCAACTTCCCATCTACTCCATATATTCTTAATACTTTCCACAATCCTTGTCTATCAACCCTGTCATATGCTTTCTCCAAATCCATGAAAGCCGCATACAAATTCTTTCCCTTCTCTAGAAACTTTTCCACTAAAGATCTAAGAATGCATATCTGATCTACACAACCTCTTCCTTTCCTAAAGCCTCCCTGTTCTTCTCCAACTAATTCCTCTGTTCCTTCTCTAACTCTGTCAATAAGTATCCTACCATACACTTTTCCTATTATACTAATAAGACAGATGCCCCCATGATTTCCACACATCTCTTTTTCTCCTTTTCCTTTGTACAAGGGAATAATTATACCTGACTTCCAATCCTCCGGGACTCTACCTTCCTCCCAGGCCAATCTGCACATCCTCCACATCCATTCTACTACTATCTCTCCCCCATGCTTCAGCATTTCACCACACACTCCATCAATTCCTGAGGCTTTCCCCAATTTAACTTTCTTCATTGCTTCCACAACTTCTGTCCTACTGATTTCTTCCTGTCTTCTCACCTCCCTCCTTCTCCCAGCCATTCCCCAGCCACTTATACTCGCATTACTTCCATCCTGTATGTTCAACAATTCCTTAAAGTGTTCTCTCCATCTGCTCACTTTTTCTCCCTTCTCCACTAGTAATCTACCATTTTTATCTTTCAATCCCCTGCTAACCTCACTTCCATCCTGTCTTACTCTCTTCACCTCTTTCCAGAACATTTTCTTACAGTCCCTCCACTTTACACTCAAATTCCTTCCAAATTCCTCATCCACTCTCTTCTTACTCTCTCTTACTAATCTTTTCACCTCTCTCTTTCTTTCTACATATAACTCTCTCTTCCGCCTCTCAACTTCTTCCACGCCCCTATTTCTCATCCATTCATTGTATGCTTTCTTCTTTTGTGCCACAGCCTGTCTCACCTCTTCAGTCCACCACGCTGTTTCTTGCACCCCCCCTCCGTCTTCTCTTCCTCCCACACACCACATCACATGTTGCACATATTTCTTCTGTAAATATCCTGCACACACCTTCTACATCCCCCATCTGCTCCAGATCATATTTGCCCAATTGTTCCTCCACTTCTCTCTTATACTCTGCCTTTTTCTCATCCTCTTGTAACCTTTCCACTCTCCTTGCAACTACTCCTTCCTCTCGTCTTTCCCTTCTTCTATTCCTCCATCTTTCTTGGATCCTAATTCTGGCCACCACCAAGTAGTGGTCAGAAAGTCCACTCCCCCAACCTCTATAAGCTCTTGCATCCATTGCGCATCTTCGCATCCTTTCATCCACACACACATAATCAATCATTGCCTTCCTTTCATTCAGTTCACCACCCATCCTTCTCATCACTCGCCATGTATACCTGTGGATCATTTTATGCCTGAAGAGGGTATTGGCTATCACCAACCCCTTCCCAGCACAAATGTCCACTAACACACTGCCATTCTCATCTATTTCAGTAGGTACACCCCACTCACCAACTATTCCATCCACCTTCACATTCCCTACTTTACCATTCATATCACCGATCAAAAACACTCTCTGATTCCTTCCAAACTTTTCCATGCACACTTCCACATTTGTCCAGAACTCTTCTCTCACTCTGCGAGCACGATCTTGCGTTGGCGCATACACACACACAATCGCCCACATTTGTATTCCAACTTTCAACTTTACCCACACAATCCTTGACCCAACTGATTCATACTGTCTTATGCTCTTCTTCCATCTTTTACTCACAACTATACATACTCCTTCCTTTGCCCTCTCATTCTCACCTACTCCTGTACATATACCCCATCCATACTCCCATTCTCTCACACTTTCTCCTCTCCATTTTGTTTCAGTTATTCCACATATATCCACTTTCACACCCTCAAGCACCTGGACAATCTCTCTCTCTTTCACCTCATCATTCGCTCCTCTTACATTCCATGTAGCCATTACCAAGTCTTTTGTCCGGTCCTGGGTCGTCATCATTAGGTCAGTCCTTGTCCGAGGCTTCTTGTTTGTTTTTTTAGTTAGTTGTTTTCCGGGGAGGGGCACTAACCCTCCGCCAACCCTTTAGGCCCCTTTTACGACAAGCAGGGATACTGGGGGAGTATTCTTGAAAAAGCCCCCTACCCCCAGGGAGGTAAATTAAATACTGCGAGGATTCGAACCAGCGTTTGCAACTGCGTGAGTACAGCAGCATACCAAGTGTATATATATATGTACATATATATATATATATATATATATATATATGTACATACAGTACCCTCGCGTCCAACACGCGTTAGTCCAGCACGATTCGGGTCCAGCACGGAGAGCAATTAATTAGTATTATTTAATACGATTTAATTACTGCAACACGAGTGTGTTAGCATAACACGCACAGAGCTCTGAGAAGTGGGCGAAATCCGCGGAGTTCACTCTAGCACGATCACCCCCGGTCCAACACGGTCATACTGGACATTCCCACGACGATGATAGCCAATGAAAAATTTCTGATCAAGTAGCCTTCCCCGCCCGCTATCATGACGTGATCATGACGCCACCCAATTAAAAACGCTTCTGGTGTCACGTGATGTTTTCTTTATATTTCTCCCGCCACAGAGCCACTCAGTCGCATAATTGGATTGGAAGGTGCTTTTTTCTTGCTGCATTTTCTGCCCTTGTTACTGCACTTTACCCTGCTCATGATGCCTAGGAAGCCTTCTGAGAACCACAAGAATGCGTCGGCACCTCCCTCAGGCCACGAAGCTAGAAAGCATCGAGAAGAAGAAGAAAGGGGAGAGGAAAGTTGACATTGCCAAGGCCTACGACATGAATGAAGCAAACGTGATCATGATAAAAAACTTAAGACAAGATCCTGGCAGCTGAAGGCTATCACACGGCACTTCATACCAGGTTTGCCGAGGATACGATGGTAAATCAGAACGGTAATGTGGTAAAATTGCCGACGATACCACGGGCATTTGGAATTCATCTGGATGGATTCCTGCCGAGCATACGACGGGGAAAACAGTGTGACCAAAACCCAGGCGACTTGACAGAGAATGTATCGTACTACGGCATTGAACATTTAGCCTGACACTGAATACATATTAATATTTTAGAATAAATATCAATCGTTTTGAAACCCATCTCATCGGCGTGCGTACCAGTTTATAAACAAAGTTGCTTCTCCTTATTCTCTACCGAATCAGCGACAGCAATCACTTTCCATAGTCATGAGATGGGGCTCTGGCAACAGTGTGAGAAGCATGCACTTTGCCGAAGATTACAGTGCTAAGACAGGCAGAAGCAGGACCTTCCATGGCTGTGGATGAAGATAGTGATTCTGAGTGTGATTTCGAAGGATTTATGAGGGAGGTTTGATTTCGAAGGATTTATGAGGGAGGTTGAGGAGGAGCAACAGCCATTACCCGCTAGTGACGCCAGCAGCCATCCTCCGGGGACCCAGTAGGACTAACTACAGCCTTGGATACCACCTTCCATTCCCAGCAAGCCCACCAACACTATCCTAAAAGGTTAGTTATCATTCATAGCACAGTACCATTTATTATAATTACAATAGTACCAATATATGTATAGGTATATGGCAGGTATTTAGGGTGACTTTTCCGAGTGTTGCTGACATAATTCATTTTTCCCCATAAGCTGTATTGTTAGTCCAACACGTTTTTGGTCCAACAAGTGACCCATGCATGACAATATTACCGCGCTGGACGCGAGGGTACTGTATATATATATATATATATATATATATATATATACAGTATATTTCATTCATTCATTCATTCATTGCCAGACGCCATGTATCCCAAACGGGGTGGCCAATGGCTTAGAGTGAATTGTTTTACAGGAAGGGGCACTAATCCTCCACCAACCCCACTTGACACGTAGGGAGAACGTTATGCCAACAGCATCTGGTGTTCCCAGGCGGTCACCCAACCAAGTACTAATCAGACCGAACGTTTTATATATATATATATATATATATATATATACAGTAATCCCGCATTTTTTGCGGATTTTTTGTCTACGGTTTTGCCCTCTCGCGGATTTTCTTAGCATTAATAAGTTCAATTAAAATATCCTTGAATATACAGAAAACAAAAAATTTGAAATTCCCGCAACTTCCAGTTGTAGCGCGGTAAACTCACGCCACCCTCTGTCCCTTTCCCGCGGCCCCTCTGCCAGTGTTACCATATCTAGCATAATTTTATTCCTTTAGCATAATTTTGATAAAATTTTCGAGTCTGGAATATTTTTTAGCATATTAGATGTTTTAGCATCATTCTAGCATAATTTAGAATGGAATGGAATATTTTTGGAATAATTTTATAAAAGCTACAGATCAGAGAGAGAGAGACGAATAAGGTAAGATGAGGTAAGGTTTGAATAGTTGGTTACTTTCATTTTGGGCTTGGTTGGGTTGGATTAGGTTAGGTTAGGTTAGGTTTTAGGTTAGGTTCGGTTTGGTTCGGTTAGGTTTGGTTAGGATAAGTTTGAGCTTTGTATTTTACCCATGAAACCTAGGTTTTTCCGATGGATTTTGGTATGATTCATTTGATTTTCAGCTTCATTTCAGTCGGAAATAACCATTTTCTGTGTTTCCCCCCCTCCCTATAACCCCTGATTCCCCAAAGATCCCCCATTGTTGCAGGGGGATGGGGGGGGGTCATATCAAAATCTGGTTATTTCCGATGGAAATGATGCTCAAAATCAAATGAATCACATCAAAATCCATCAGAAAAACGTAAGTTTCGTGGGAAAAAGCAGTATGGGCAGAAAACCGATATTTACCCTCTTACTGTATGTAGGTTCATTTTAATATTTTCATAGTAAACAGTACATAATTAATATGTAGCATGAATATGTATAGAATTTTATCATTTAGCTTCAAGTTAGCATAATTCATTTTTTACTTGGAACAAATTTGCTCAATCTAGCATAATTTTTTCACTGCCCTAGCATAATTTCGTTGTTTGGGTATGGCAACACTGCTCTCTGCCCCGCATTCCTCAGTCCATGCCTGACTGCCTCACGTGTCCGGTGTTCTTGTAACCGCACTATGATACGAGCCTCTTGCCTCCCACTTGCTTTCCACATGGCCCCAGGACGTAAGCCAGCCTCACCAAAGGCTAATAATACAATTAGTAAGAACTCCAAAGTGACAAAATGATCAAGAAAAGTTATGACCTTAGCAGAGAAAATTGTGTTACTGGACAAGCTAAGAAGCGACCGTGCGAGTGTTTATCACCAGTTAATGCATCTTTTCATTTTGTACTGTTTTGTGAATAAATGTGTAGATAATTGTGTATTACAGTACGGTGTTTACGTTTTTCCTTCATAATGGAGTATGTGCTTTCAATCTTGTAAGAAGGTATTTCGGGATGAGTATGGAGGTTTCGGGACAATTCGCAATCACAACAAACACAAGATAATTCGCCTTCATTAATGAAGATAGCTATGGGTGACGCTAGAATATAATTCAAAGGCGACTATAGCGAGGAAGAAACAAGTTAATTATTGACTAAAGGTGCAACTAATAAATAATATCCAGAACCTACACTACTGAACATAGACTTTGCTGGATCCCCCTGAAATATAGTTATTAAAGTATTGATTAATTAATAATAAGTAAATTGATAAAAGTATTGATTAGTATATTTATAAAATGGCGGGGAATCGTCCAGATTGCGAATTGTTCTGAAGGGGAATCGTCCATGTTTTGACGGGGAATTGTCTGATGGCGAATTGTCTCGCAATCAGTATGGACATGGACTGTGTGATGGGCAGCATGGTGGACACAAGTGCAAGATTCAATCGTTAATAGAGTATTTGCGAATTTAAATTTTCGCGGGGGTTACAAGAACGTAACTACCGCGAAATATGCGGGATTACTGTATACATATTCTGAGTGTGTAAGAAACGGAATCTAAAGGTGAATGTAGGAAAGAGTAAAGTGATGGTCTTTGAGAGAGGTGAAGTCAGTGAATGTACAGTGAGGTTGGATGGTGAGGAACTGGAAAATGTGAGTACGTTTAAGTACTTGGGTAGTGTGGCGAGTAAGGATGGAGGTTTGGAGGGTGAAGTGCTTGAAAGGGTACAGCAGGGAAGAAAGGTTGCTGGTTCTTTGAAAGTAGTGATAAGAAACAGGGAAGTGAGCATGGAAGTGAAAAAGTTACTACATGACAGTATTGTGATACCAACTCTAACGTATGGAAGTGAAGCTTGGACGTTGTTGGAAGGACACAAGTCAAGAGTGAGAGCACTGGAAATGAGTTATTTAAGAGGAGCCTGTGGAGTCACATGGAAAGACAGGCTGACGAATGAGGATATAAAGGAGCGTTGTGGTGTGGATGTGGATGTGATAGGAAGCATTATGAGGAAAACACTGAGGTGGTTTGGCCATGTGGAGAGGATGGAAGGTGAAAGACTGACAAAGAGAGTGTATGTGAGTGAGGTGGAGGGGGGAAGAGGGAGGGGGAGGCCGAGGATGAGATGGAGGGATGGAGTGGAGAGGTATATGAGAGAGGGGGGTGTGAGTTGGGAGCAGGGCCGTGAAATGGCAGGGGCCAGGGCGACTTGGAGGCGATTTGTTTGTGGCCACCCCAAACGGCATTGAGGCATCTGGCAATAAAATATATATATATATATATATATATATATATACAGTATATAAATATAAATATATATATATGTATATGTATAAATATATATATATATATATATATATATATATATATATATATATACAGTAAAACCTCGATATAACAGACTTCAATATAGCGGAATTCGCTTATATCGGACTCGAGGAGCCAAGTGGACTAAAGTCTTATGCTCAGGAAAAGTCCAATAAAGCCAGAAGCAGTCCTCTCTTGGAATAAATGAATAAATAAACAAACGGAGGAGATGCCATAATATCGTCCCTCCTCTCTCTCCTCTATTCCTTCCCCTCCTCCCCGTCCCTCTCCGGTGAGAGAGAGAGAGAGAGAGAGAGAGAGAGAGAGAGAGAAAAGTGAAATTGAAAATGAAAATTATTGTAACTGTGAAAATGAGAGGAAAAATGAGGGTGAATGAGAGCACACGTGAATATGGAATGTCAAAGTCAACAGAGAGAGAGAGAGAGAGAGAGAGAGAGAGAGAGAGAGACAGACAGACAGACAGACAGAGAGAGAGAGAGAGAGAATAAATACAGAAATAACAAATGGCTTCCGCTTGGCATAAACAAATGAGGGAGATAAGCATAACATTGGTCCCTCCTCTTTCTCTCCTTCTATATTCCCTCCCCTTCTCTCTGTCTCAGGGAGAGATAGGTTAAAGTGAATAAAAAAGTGAAGGTTAGTGAAGGCACTGTGAAGGTGCAAGTGAAGGTAGTGTGAAAGTGAAAGTGAAGGTGAAAGTAAAAGTGAAGGTGAAAATGAAAGTGAAGGCAAAAGAAGAAGTGAAGGTGGAAGGTGAAAGTGAAGTCAAAAGTGAAAGTGAAGGTGGAAGGTGAAAGTGAGGGTGAAAGTGAAGGTGAAAGTAAAAGTGAATGTGAAAGTGAAGGTGAAAGTGAAGTCAAAAGTGAAAGTGAAGGTGAAAGAGAAGATGGAAGGTGAAAGTGAAGGTGAAGGTGAAAGTAAATGTGAATGTGAGTGAAGGCAAAAGTGAAGGTGAAGGTGAAAGTGAAGTCGAAAGTGAAAGTGAAGGTGAAAGTGAAGGTGAATGTGAGGGTGAAAGTGAAAGTGAAAATGACTGAAAATGAAGGTGAAAGTGAAGGTGGAAATGAATGTAAAAGTGAAGATGAAGGTGAAAGTGAAGGTGAAAATGAATGTAAAAATGAAGATGAAGGTGAAAGTGAAGGTGAAAGAAAAGGTGAAAGTGAAGGTGAAGGTGAAAGTTAAGGTGAAAGTGAAAATGAAGGTGAAGGAGAAAGTGAAGGTGAAGGTGTGAATGAAGGTGGAGGTGAATGTGATAGTAAAAGAAGGGAGGGCAAAAGTGAAGGTGAGTGAATAATTGTAAAGGTAAATGTGAAAATGAGAAAGTAAGGTTGCAAGTGAAGGTGAAATGGAAATTCAAAATGAGTGATAGTGAAAGTGAGTGTGAAGGTGAAGGTGAATGTGAAATGAGCATGGAAGAGAAAATGAAAGTGAATGTGAATGTCAGTGAACTGAAAGTGAAGATAAAAGTGAATGGAAAGGTGAAGCTGAAGGTGACGACGAAGACCAAAATATGTGAAGTGAAATGGAAGTGCCCAGTGCAAAGAGAGAGAGAGAGAGAGAGAGAGAGAGAGAGAATAAATGCATGAATGACAAGCAAGCCTCTGTGCTTAACAAAAGGAGGAGGAAGTCCAGGGGGGAGTCCAGGTGTAGCTTTTATCGGACTTTCGCTTTTTTCGGACTGGCTTGGGCTCCAATTAGTCTGATATAGCTCCAATTAGTCTGATATAGTGAGGTTTTACTGTATATATATATATATATCCATCCATCCATCATCCAATCCTATGTTGCCCCATGAGAAGCACTGGAGCCCGGGGCTAGGCAAGATGGTCCTGACATTTAAGATAAGAGTATATATATATATATACTCAAGCCTCGATTAACCCTTTAACCGCGGGTGTCATCCCAGAATGACATTACATAAACTGGACCAAACCGTGGGTGTCATTCTCGAATGTTTGTGAATATTTTGAATACCGCGCGTTTTTTCCGCGCGCCAGTTGTTTCAAGGGAGAGTAGCTATTAAGTTCTTTCACTCCAGCCGACCCCCACCTCCCTCCTCCCACCCCCCGGGCCCCCCACCCCACCCCTGACCAAACACGCATCAGTATCTGTCCAGCTGTGTGAGTGACAACACCGCTGATGTGGCAGTGAAGTGCGAGCAATTACAGTGCCTTTTACCTGCCTCAGTGAACACAGAGTGGGTGTTTATCGTATGTGCAATGTTCATATATGTTTATAGTATTATTATCAGAATGAGGTTGCCATTTGGTAATGGTGTGTGAGTGAAAAATAGTGATTTTAGATCGCTCACTTCTAATGGCACTGCCCATCCAGTGATAGTCAATGAAATCATGAAACCCACATCACTGCAAAGCCGAAGGTTAGTGCTTTCTAATGGTACCTTATTTTTCACTCTAGATTTATTCTGTGCAGAGTTATAAAGGTTTAAAGTTTTTTTACATTTTGGCTGGAACCCCCGCGGGAGAGGCCAGTCGGGGCAAAACAATGCCCGCGGTTAAAGGGTTAAAGGGACCTCCAGTTAAGGGATTCCAGATTTAAGGGACTCCATATTCTACCTGACAAACAACAACAATATTTAAAACAACAACAATATATTTTCATGCCATCAATATTTTGTTATCTCTCATCTCTCATCATCCGTTTGAGCGTCCACTGAAGGACCGGCCTATCCCGACCGAAGTGGGAACAATACAGCCAATGTATCTCTACCAAGTGGTTTAAGCTGTCTGGCAGAGATGAATGTAGGGTGAGAAGTGCTTGTAAGTGTAACTGTAGTGTTGGAGTGGCTTTGGATGTGTGTGTAGTCTGTGAACCAAGTGTAATCGGCTAGTGCAAGCCAACTGGGTGCAAGCATACTTTATACAGGGTGTCCAAAAAGTTACTGTGCAGTGAGAACAGTGAGAAATTTGTAATGTCCCAACACATCGAACGGATAACTCCCACCACCCTTCAGAATGTGTTTCTGCAAATACTGGAAATGTCCCCCAGAGGCCTGAAGATATGTCTGCACATGACGCTGCATATTGTCGAACATATGCTGAAGGGTGGTGGGAGTTATCTGCTCGATGTGTTGGGTCATTACAAACTTCTCACTGCACAGTAATTTTTCGCACACCCTGTAGTATACAACACTGGTTCAACCACAGCACCCCTTATGTCCACCAACAATATGTGGCCTGAAGAACGCTCCCAAAGTTTATTATCCTGGTGGGACGCAAACCCTCGTTCTTCAGTGTATGAAAATCCACACTTTACCACTGTACCACAGAGGCTCCAATGTCTAGTTTATAGACATTAATATGTTTCTTTACACAGTACCCATAAAACAATAATCATAATCATATAAATAATTAAGGTATGTGAAACAATCATTGCATTTCATAATAAAATTGTCTTTATATGTAGCAAAACAATGGACATTTTCAAGTAAGGGACAAGTTGATTCCTCATTTAGTCCCTTAAATCGAGGTACAGTCTATATATATATATATATATATATATATATATATATATATATATATATAGACTGTACCTCGATTTAATATATATATATATATATATATATATATATATATATATATATATAGACTGTACCTCGATTTAAGTATATATATATATATATATATATATATATATATATATATACCTCGATTTAAGTATATATATATATATATATATATATATATATATATATGTTTCTTTACACAGTACCCATAAAACAATAATCATAATCATATAAATAATTAAGGTATGTGAAACAATCATTGCATTTCATAATAAAATTGTCTTTATATGTAGCAAAACAATGGACATTTTCAAGTAAGGGACAAGTTGATTCCTCATTTAGTCCCTTAAATCGAGGTACAGTCTATATATATATAGACTGTACCTCGATTTAAGTATATATATATATATATATAAGACTGTACCTCGATTTAAGTATATATATATATATATATATATATATATATATAGACTGTACCTCAATTTAAGTATATATATATATATATATATATATATATATATATATATATATATATATATATATATAGACTGTACCTCGATTTAAGGGACTAAATGAGGAATCAACTTGTCCCTTACTTGAAAATGTCCATTGTTTTGCTACATATAAAGACAATTTTATTATGAAATGCAATGATTGTTTCACATACCTTAATTATTTATATGATTATGATTATTGTTTTATGGGTACTGTGTAAAGAAACATATTAATGTCTATAAACTAGGCATTGGAGCCTCTGTGGTACAGTGGTAAAGTGTGGATTTTTTAAAATCTCTCTCTCTCTATACAGGCATACCCTGGTTTAACCATCTAATTGGTTAGGTAAAACCTCATCCTTAGTATTGTATATTGGGGTACTTTTAACATGTATTTCAATGTGGACTGTTTACCAGCCTTGGGTTTCCCCCCAAACCAAGTCCAAAACCCACCCAGATGAGCCCAAAAACAGGTTTAAAAGCAATCTAGATGGCCTAACAGCTGTCAAGGAAGCTACCTAAGCCCAACACCTGTAAATAACTCACTAAAATCAACCACCGGGAAAAATCAAGCTTAGTAAACTGTACCCCAAAATGACAATGTTCACCCCACCTATGGCTAAACACATTAACTGAAGTTTAAAAACAGTTTATAAATCAACCTAAACACACAATTCTCGTCTACAGTATCATCAAAATTGGTAAGAAAAATAAAAACCCGTTGTTGAACCGGGATTTGGCCATCGTTATGCAGTGTACGGTGCAATTTCTACCCCCATCGTTAAGCCGGGATATCACATCTATGGGTATCCTATATCGAGGTATTACTATATATATATATATATATATACACACCAGGCCCTCCACATTTGTGGATTCAACTTTTGCAGGCTTCGAAGATTAGCAGATTGCCTCTCTGTGGAGTGAAGATTGAATTTAATGGGTATGACTGCAAGAAGTTGGGGTATGTATGTAGCAGATGATTTGCCCACACTCACGTGAGAGCAAGTCATTAGCTATATGTGACATTTTATGCTGCTTTCAGGTCCCAGATATGGTTTATTAGGTAGAGTATGTGCACACCTGCTCACATGGGGTGATTTGCAGCTGTAGAGGTATTAACGGGAGGGTGCACCAAACTATCTATCTATCTATCTATTGCCAAATGCCATAATCCCGTAAGGGGTGGCCATTTGACTCTGAGTTATTTGTTTTATGGGGATGGGCAGTAACTCTCCACTTGCTGACACGTAGGGAGCACGTATGGTTTGGTTATATGGTTACCACTCAGCGTTGTAAATGGTTTCTTGACTTACAAGAAACCATTTGGCTTGTCACTCAATGTAAAGCCACTTGTAAAGGAAAAAAAAGCAATAAGAAGTGACAGGAAGGATGGGAGAAATAGGAAGAAAGGAAGGCAGGCACAGAAAAAGAATGATAAAGGCTAAGGAAGAAGTAGGCAGCACTACATCATGTGAGTGGATGATGGTTGCCATCACCTACCACTCACTAATACTGAATAATGTACTTTATGAAATAAAGTCCCAAGTTTTGTGCACCAAACATTCAAGGAAATTCCACATTCATGGGGGTCTGTGTCCCCTAACCCC
The DNA here is from genome assembly GCF_032717465.1 of Coenobita brevimanus. Classification (NCBI taxonomy): domain Eukaryota; kingdom Metazoa; phylum Arthropoda; class Malacostraca; order Decapoda; family Coenobitidae; genus Coenobita; species Coenobita brevimanus. The sequence goes on along the minus strand of NC_137040.1, from coordinate 14,772,196 downwards.
CGTGAATGTGTAGGGCCTGGTGTGTGAGTATATATATATATATATATATATATATATATATATATATATATATATATACAGTAGGATCTCATCAATAACGATTTCGACAATAGTGTTTTCGGCAATAACGATTAGAACAGATACCCAGTTTCTATCATAATGTTTGGATTCACTTGAATAACGGTTATTTCGTGAATGCCAAGTTGTTACAGTGCAAATATGTCCATATAAAGATGAGGAATGAAACAGACAAACAAGAAAAGATGAAGGAAATCGCCGAAAATGTGAGCAGTAGCGAGGAGGAGATGGAGGATCCTCCCCTCGCCACCTCCCCTGACTCGCCCACTGCTGTCCCCTCCACCTCTGATGTCCTACCTGACTCACAATCTGCCTCCCCCTTCACCTCCACAGCCCCACATGACTCACCTGCTCCACCTGGCATACCTGCAACCCCTAACATAATGACTGTTGCTGCATTCTGGAAGAAATGTAACATTCAACAGACCATAAATTTCTTCGTCAATGCCTGGAATAATACAACATTGGCAACCATTAAACATGCCTGGTCGGCACTCCAGCCACAACTCAAGTCTGCTGAGACAGAGAGAGAGCAGCCATCAGAATTAATGACTAATGATTGGACTTATCAGATTTCAAGAAAATACCAGAAACAGTATCACGATCAAGTGAATGCCCGCCATCAGTCACTCATCACTCACTTTCTTTCACAAAGCTAGCCAACCAAGGAAGAACAACAGAGAAGGGTTGAGTAGATGAAGACATTGATGACACTGGGGACTTTTCTGAAGATTTTGACTTTATGGGGTTTGATGAAGTGTTGACGGCAGTGGGTGACCCTGGTGTGATAGGCAGGAGTGGGGATGAGGCCAGCAGGGGGTCAGGGGGTACGATGCAGTAGCATCCATGCACAAGCCTCGAAACAATCATCATACCAAACATCTCATAACTCCATTAAGGTGAGTTTTATATTACTCATGATGATTTAATAACTAATCTTATTATTTCAGCTAAAAAAAAGTAGTGATAGGAGGACTCCAGGTGGAAAAAGTGGATAAAAGTCCTGGAGTGGTGGCACCAATAAACCCTTTATACATGTATTTTAATGTCACGCAAATAATGTTTTCGCTAATAACGGCATTTTTCTGGCACCAATTAGGCGTTATTGGTGAGATCCTACTGTACACTCAACCCCCTGCTATTGCGCGTTCAGCTATCACGCTTATCTGCTATCACGCACACATCAAATGCACAACCATACATGCTATCATGCATCCCAAGACTGCTATCACGCGTCAAGTTTGAAGACAGGCTAAGCGAAACTTATTCACACGGCACTTCAAATGAGGTTTGCCGAGGATACAATGGTTAATCAGAACGGTAACGTGGTAAAATTGCCGACGATACCACAGGCATTTGGAATGCATCTGAACGGATTCCTGCTGAGGATACGACGGGCAAAACAGTGTGAACAATACCCATTCGACTGGAAAGAATATATCGTACTACAGCATTGAAATTTAGCCTAACACTGAATACTTATTAATACTGTATTTTACAAAAAATATCAATCGTTTTGAAACCCTTATAAAGAGTTAATATTTCCTATGCCGAGAAAACTGTGATGTCGATAAAGTAATCACGTGTTTACAACTGAGACGGGGCTCTGGCAACAGTATGAGGAAGTTGAACGTGCATGATAGCGTGCAAGTTTTGTTCCACTTAAATCTTCCTCGGCCGTTCCTGATACGATGTACCGTGCGATACCCCCTTTAGCTGTGAACACTAAGAAATCATGGAGACAGCTAAAGAGATCTGGCGGCAATTAAGCCACTCCCAAGCCTTGAAACCCATCAAACCACCCAAGCCTTAATCCTTATAAAAGTTTGATGTCCTTTTAAGTTGTTCATTTATTCATTATAATGTTATTATTAATATAACAATGCTTTATTTCATGTTGGAGGCGAGATTGGCAGGAAATTGGAGGCATAAAGTGGTTAAAAGTTAGAAAAATGGGCCACCGAAAAACCAATTAGAAATTTTCCCATTGATTGTTCAGTTCAGCTATCATGTATTCAGCTATCACGCGCGTTTGCTGTGACCAATTAGGCGCGATAGCAGGGGGTTGAGTGTGTATATATATATATATATATATATATATATATATATACACACACAGTAATCCCTCATTTATCTGGATGTGTGGTATCTGGACCTGTTCATTATCCAGATACTGGACCTTGGCTCTGATGAACCATTATCCGAATCTACTTGCTATTATCTGGACGTAAAAGTCCCCAGGAACTTTGGCCGGCCAGCAAACACGTTCAAACATTCAGCATCGTGACCACTAGGCTCTAGCCGTGTGCAGGAAATAGGCCAAATGTCTGTCCACCCCTGTACTGAATGGTCAAAGTCGCGTGTTGGTCCGATCACTCCCCATGACTTTCCAGCGCCCGAGTAATACCAAATGTAACCTACAAGTGCTGTCAAAATGTCCGTACGCAGCCCCAACGAATGTCCAAAGTCATGCAGCCACGAGGATTAGCCATTTCCAACTGCCACCATGCATCTAACAGAGACTGCAAGCCACAAGTCAGGTGAAAGTGCCCATCCACCTCTACAACAAATGTCCAAAGTTGCCCAGTCACCGAGGGTTGTGTTTCCCAACAGCCAACGTGCGTGTGTGACAGACCACGAGCCACAAGTGCCTGTCCGCCTCATGACAAAAGGGTGAAAATCCTGCCCACAGTCTCGCTTCTCCCTGCTCCTGTTCCTCTTCCATACCCTCCCATGCTCCCCGCCTTGCTTGCCAGGCCTCCTGGCTCCCCTCTCACTCCCTCAGTCCCTCCCCTCCTTTATGGTGAAAGCACTGACTTATGAATTTTTAAAGTTTTTGGCAATTTATTCAAATGCTATTGGTTGAATCAAAAGTATGTGAAATCCATGAGAAAGCTCATGAAATTCTTCATCTAGACATATGTTTACCACCTGCAAGGTGCGGGCAAAATATTGCACTTGGATGATGGGAAGTTATATGAAGGTAAATTTAACTTTTGAACATTTATTCTCACTGCAGTTTTGTTATTTTACTTATCAGTTTTCAATGTTTTTATCAGCTTATCTTATAGTATAAACACCAGCCAAGATGATGGTATACCATTTATACCAACATAACCAATTTTCGGTGGCATATTTGGCTGTGGATTTTTTTTTTTTTCCCAGGAGCAGCTATCACTCGTGTCACAAAAAGAACTGATTTTCCAACTGTCTCCAGGTTTTCTGAGGATTTTTGTTGTTTAGACATTGTTTTCTTGGTGTTTATCATATTCCTATGTGTGTTTTGATGTCTCAATATGGCAGAATACTGGAAAACACTGCCAAAATTTGGAGGGGTACTGTAAATTTTTTTTTAAAGTTTTCTTGCATGGTTTTCTTGGTGTTTAGCATTACTTTGGATATTCCTATGTGTGTTTTGATGTCTAAATATGGCTAATTAACCTGAAAACAGTGTCGAAATAAGGAGGGGTACTGTACATACAATAGTGTGTAGGTAGAGTGTTTCTGATTTTCAATGGTTTTTCACATGATTTTCTTGGCGTTTAAAATTGTTTTGGATATTCCTATGTGTGTTTTAATCTCTAAATATGGCAGAATGACCAGAAAACACTGCCAAAATTAGGAGGGGTACTGTACAGTACATACAGTACTGTACAGCTATATGTGTTTATGGCATGGTTTCCTTGGTGTTAACATTTTTTTAAAATATTCCTATGTGTGTTTTGATGTCTAAATATGCCTGAATGGCTGACGTCAAAAATAATCTAGCTTTTTTTTTTTTTTTTTTTTTAATTTATTTTTTTGAGTATTGTCATTTTATTACCATCAAGCCTGTCGGGTACTCCAGCCTTTTCAATGACATAAACTCCTCAAATTAGGGGGGCCTTCTCTATGACATTTCCTTCACAAATGTGTCTTAGGTTAGGGGTTAAGTTTGATTACATTAGGTCAGGTTAGGTTAATATAATAAAAAAGAATTTTTTTTTTTTTTTGCCAGAAATTAGTCTCAATATCATTCAAAATATGGGTAAATCCTTCCCCAAGTGAAAAAATGAAAAAAGAAAAATATGTCTCGGTCAATTTTGAGGATTTTATTTTGTATCTGGCTTCAACCCCAAATAGGGGTTAGGGATTATTGGCAGTGGAAATTAATCTCTAAATCATTCGAAACAGGGGTAAATCCTACCCCTAGTGAAAGAAAAAATTAAAATACCCCAACTGTAATAAACAACAATTCCCCTCCCCCCCCAGCTTTTGTGCAAACATAAATGTATTCGTCTTGGCTTTTGCTCCTCCCTTGGGTCATGAGAGGTCTGCTGAACAGCTTGTTGAGGGACCTGGGGCTGCCATAGCACCATGAAAATAGCACAATCAACGTGTAAGGAATGTGGTGCAAGACTGAGGGGTAAGGTGTTGAAATGGGAAGAAGCTCCACCCACGAGAAACGAGCTCTAGTGCTCCCACCAATGAGAAACAAGCCAACAAACGAGTTGTGATGCTCGCTCCACCAATGAGAATTGAGCTAACAAACATGCTGAAATGCTCCACCAGTGAGAAATAAGCTGATAAGTGAGTTATAATGCTCCACCAATGAGAAAATAGCTGACAAATGAGTTCTAAAGCTCCACCAATGAGAAATGAGCTAATAAGAAATGAGCCCTAGCACTCCACGAATGAGAAACAAGCTAATATGAAACTAGTTCTAGCACTTCACCAATGTGAAAAGCATTTTATTGTGTGGCCAATGACGATGTCAAACAGTGAAGGATACAATGCGTACTTTTTTTCAGTGATGTTAGTGCGTGTATTAAGACACCTGATGCGTGAAATATGATATTGTCCGCCATTTTTTACTGCATTTCTTAGAAATGCACAGCTTAGAACTGAGTATCTTAGAAGGTATGTACACATATATATATATATATATATATATATATATATATATATATATATCTATCTATCTATATACTGTGTATGTATATATATATATATATATATATATATATATATATATATATATACATCCATCCATCATCCAATCCTACATTGCCCCAAGAGGAGCGTAGGAGCCCGGGACTAGGCAGTTGGTCTCGACATTTAAGATAAGAGTGACCAGCCTCACTCATCCTTGAGTGGCATTAACATGAGCAATCAACCCCAACAACACCTTGGATATAAACCTTCACCGGCTCAATCCGACTGGAGCGCAATAATTACCCACTAAACCACCAGGTGCCAAAATTTGGTTATAAGGTTACCACTCAGTGTAGTAAATGGTTTCCTGGTGTACAGGAAACCATTTGGCTTGTCACTCAGTGTAGAGTCACCCACAGGCAGAAGGAAAAGGAAAAAATGATGGAAAGAAAGACAGAAGAGGGAATGTAAAGTCACCCGTAGGCAGAAGGACAAGGAAAGAATGAAGGATAGAAAGACAAGAGGATGGAAAGAAAGTACGATGGAAGAGAGGAAAGGGCAGACACCTGAGAGCAGCAATACATCGAGTGAGTGGATGGTGAGCGCCCCCACCTACCACAATATACATACATACATATATATATATATATATATATATCTGTATATGGTATTATATACCTATACATGTATCTATCTATCTATCTAAATACTGTATATATATATATATATATATATATATATATATATATATATATATATATATGTATATATATATATATATATATATACACGGTATTATATACCTATACATATATCTATCTATCTCTATTTATCTATCTATCTATCTATCTATATACAGTATATATATATATATATATATATATATATATATATATATATATATATATATATAAATATATATATATATATATATACTGTATATATATATATGCTGTGATGGCATTGTGTGAATCGAAGATGAAAGGGTGCGAAGTGGAGGAGTGGGAGGGTGTGACATGTGTAAGATCGGGAATGAATCAACGAGGAAGATGCAAGGAAGGAGTTGCTTTGTTGATGAATGAGGTGTGGCAGAGTGGAATGAGAGACTACAAATGTGTTAGCTCGAGGTGTATGTATGTCAAGTTCAAGTTTGAGAAGGTGAAAGTGGCAGTGATTGTAGCATATGCACCATGTGAGGACAGGAGTGAGAGAGAGAAAGACAGGTTTTGGGATGAGCTGGGTGAAGTAGTGGGAGAAATGCCCAGGAGCTATAAAGTGATTGTGATGGGGGATATGAATGGAAGAGTAGGCACTGGTCCTGAAGAGGACATAATGGGTTGCTATGGAGTACCAGGAGAAAATGATAATGGGGAGAGACTAAAGGATATGTGTCAGGAGAGGAGGTTGTGCATTTGTAACTCGTATTTCAAACGCAGAGATGACATAAATATACAGTCGACCCTCTGTCTTCGTGAGGGTTAGGGGCCTGAGACCTCCGCGAAGATCGAAAATCCACGTAAAATTGGTGCCCCCCTAAAAACACCCCTAGCCCCCCCATTTCCTTCTTTAATGAAAGAAAACCCCTGTGTACATGTCAATGAACACTTTATTTATAATTAAAGTATGAAAAAAATAGTTTAATTGCGTAGGTAGATGGCCGCTCACACCGCTCATCACAGCTACACTCTCACCCTCCACCACCGTTACCAGGATTTTCCCTCCCGTAACTTGTCCAGCAATTCTACCTTCTCCAGCAGGGTCATTACCTTCTTCTGGCACTTTGGGGTGCCTTCAGGAGATGTCTTGATTGCTCTCTTAGGGCCCATGGTAGATAAAATGATGGTGTCAAGGAGAGATCAGCAAGTACAAGCACACACAAGCGTGGTCACAGTGAGAATGGGTTTCGGGACAATTCGCCGTCAAGTCTATTCGCAGTCACAACAATAACAAGACGATTCGCCATCAGGACGATTCCCCGTCATTTTTTTACATACTACGATAGTCTTTTAAATATTAGAGTTTTAAAAGTGGTGGTGGTTTATTGTTTTTATAATAAATGTAGTGACATCTGTTGAGGCTCAGCCATATCTTTCCCCATGGTTTGCGTCCACTATGGCCGATCAGAATAACACGTTGGATATTGTCATTTTAGATGAATATATACTTGTACCTCTTCAGAGTCGTTTTAAAATATACCCAGGATGTTGTAGTACCAATGAAAACTAATGAAGACAACTACGGGTGACGCTAGAATATAATTCAAAGTTGACTACAGCGAAGTAGAAACATGTTAATTATTGGCTAAAAGTGGAACTTATAAATGATATCCAAAGCCTATGCTATTGAATGAACATAGACTTTGATAGATCCCCCTGAAAATTGTTATTAAAGTATTAATTATTCAAAAATAAGTACAGTATATTTAAAGAATGACGGGGAATCGTCCAGGATGCGAATTGTCCTGACGGCGAATTGTCTGTCGGCGAATTATCTTGGAACCTGAGAATGAGAGAGCCTGCCGTGAGAGATTCAAAACAATGCAGGGGTGGCGCGGGTGGCGCTGTGGGTGGTATGCAGCATGTGGCGCGCGATTTGAATGTGTTTCCATTTTTCTCTGGACTTCAAAAAAGGTGATTTGGTTTCCCTGGTGACAAACCGCGAGCAATCAAAACTGCAAACAGAGGAACCGCGAGGACAGAGGGTCGACTGTACATGGTATAGAGGGAACGGGGATCATGTTGAAAGAAGCCTGATTGATTACGTGCTCGTAGAGAGGTCGATGATGGGAATGGTTGCTAATACGAGGGCTGTGAGAGGACAATGTGGAGGTCTGTCAGATCATATGATTGTGGTATGCAAGATCAAGCTGAAAGGAGTAAGGTGGATCAGGAGAGAGAGAGAAGCAGTCAGGGAGAAAGACTGAAAGTTGAGAAGCTGAGGATCAAAGAAATGGCAGATGAATACAGGACCAAAGTAGAGGACGAGTTAGAATTACTGAATTGGAATGAAATGGATCTGGACAGACTGTGGAATGCACATATGGATTGCTTAGTTAGGAATGCTAAAGCGGTATGTGGTGTGGCAAGAGTAACAACAAAGAAGAAAGGTACGGCATGGTGGGATGAGGCGGTAAAGAGAGCGGTGGAGGAAAAGAGGAAGAAGTGGCTAAAGTGGTTACAGGACAGGGGTTCAGTTGAAATAAGAACTGAATAAGTTGAGAGCAAGAAGCACGTAAAGAGACTAGTGAAGAGGAAAAAGGAGGAGGTAAATCAGGATCTAGGAAGAAAAATGAATGCAAACTACTCTGAAAATAGAAAGTTATTCTGGAAAGAGGTGCGGAAATGTAGAAGTGAAAGCAGTAAGAAGTGGGATGGTGTGAAGGATGCAGGTGGTAGATTATTAACCCATGGAGATGAAGTAAGGACCAGATGGAAAGAAAATTCTGAAAGCCTGATGAATGGGGATAGAGAGAGCAGAGCAGCTGTAAACATGATTGGTTTTGGGGGTGTGCAGAGAAGGAATGCAGTGCCAGGAGATGTGACACTCGCACAGGTGAAGAGTGCTGTGAAGTGGTTGAAAAATGGGAAAGCAGCTGGAGTTGATGAGGTGTATGAAGAGATGCTTAAGTGTAGTGGAGAGAGTGGAATGAAGTGCTTGTTAGAGACATGTAAGAAGGCATGGTTGAGTGAAACTGTGCCTGCAGAGTGGAAAAAGGCTGCGATTGTACCCCTGTACAAAAATAAAGGTGAACGAAATGAGTGCAAGAATTATCGTGGCATAAGCTTACTGAGTGTGGTAGGGAAGGTATATGGAAGAATTATTATAGAGAAAGTAAGAGAGATATCAGAAGTCCTAGTGAGTGATGAACAGGGTGGCTTTAGGAGTGGCAGAGGATGTGTGGACCAAATATTTGCAGTGAGACACATAGTAGAGAAGGCTTGTGAGAAGGACCATAAGGTGTTTATGGCATTCATGGATCTGGAAAAAGCATATGACAAGTGGACAGAGAAGGATTGTGGAAAGTTTTGCACATGGACGGTGTAGAGGGTAAGCTGTTAGGTGCCGTCAAGAGTTTTTATGATGGTAGTGAAGCATGTGTCAGGGTTAATGGGCATCTAAGTGAATGGTTCACAATCAGTGTGGGCATGCGACAGGGTTGTGTGATGTCCCCGTGGTTGTTCAATGTATATATGGATGGGGTGATGAGAGAAGAGAAAATACGAGTAATGGAGAGAGGGATGGCACTGGTAATGAATGGTGATGGATGGAATATCTTAAATTTGTTGTATGCTGATGATGCAGTACTGCTTGCAAGTACTGGATAAGGACTTGGTAGGCTAGTACAGAGTTTTGCTGATGTCTGTAAGCGTCATTCCTTGAGAGTAAATGTAGAAAAAAGTAGAGTGATGGTTACTGAAAGAGGTGACTCCAGTGCAATGTAACAGTGAATGGAGAGAGACTGGAATTGGTGAGAGAGTTCAAATACCTGGGTACAGTGATAGAAAAGAGAGGAAAATGTGCAACTGAAGTTGAAAGCAGAGTAACACAAGGAAGAAAAGTACCTGGTGCAATGAAGACCTTGATAAGAAACAGAGGCTTGAGTGTTGCAGTTGCATGAGGCTTACATAAAGGAGTGTTAGTGCCATCTTTAACATATGGATGTAAGACTATGGTGTGGCATGAAAATGAAAAGTCAAGAGTAAGAGCAGTGGAGATGGGACTGCTGAGAAATGTATGTGGAGTACAGAGGGTGGATAGGATACGAAATAATGTGATTCGTGAAAGATGCAGAGTGAGGAAGTCGGTGAGCACCAGAATTGAAGAGAGTGTACTGAGATGGTATGGTCATGTGGAGAGAATGGATAATAACAGAGTGGTGAAGAAGGTATATCTGAGCAAATTCGAAGGAAGGAGGAGACGAGGTAGGCCAAGGAGAAATTGGAGAGATATGGTAGATGAATGTGTGAGGAAGAGAGGTTTGGAAGTCGGTGAGGCTAGGGAACTGACAGGAGTTCGAGCTTGCTGGATGAATTTTGTGAGGAGATATGCATGAGCAGGGATTTTTGGCACCCCTTTTTAACATGGCAGCGCCTGGATTGACTCTGTCGGATACGATATGTGAAGCTACAGAACGTGGTGAATGTTTTTGGCGAATCCAATTGAGCCAGGATTCCGGGGGCTTGAATGATGAGTGAATGGAAGCATGGCCCATTGGATTGGGCAATACTGGGCTGTCTGGACATTGCTACTCCTCGCCCTGCCCTTGGATGGGAAAGGAGGTCTGGATGATGATGATGATGATGATGATGATGATGATGATATATATATATATATATATATATATATATATATATATATATATATATATATATATATATATATATATATATATATATATATATATATATATATATATATATATATATATATATATATATATATATATATATATATATATATATATATATATATATATATATATATATATATATACTGTATATATATATATACTTTATATATATATATATATATATATATATATATATATATATATATATATATATATATATATATATATATATATATATATATATATATATATATATATATATATATATATATATATATATATATATATATATACTGTATACATATATATACATATATATATATATATATATATATATATATATATATATATATATATATATATATTCCGTATATACAGTATTTTCCTTAACCTGTTCACATTGAATTCTTCCTCTAACACTCATTTTCTAGACTCTTCTTTTCTAAACCAAATCCTTTAAAAGACACATGGCACATTAAAAGGAAGTACTTGAAGGGTTAATCTTAGTCCTAATTTCCTACTTCCTTGGGTACTTGCAATGTTTCTTATATCATTTGAGATAAATTACTGGGAAAATATCTGAAGTGTCTACAGTATATGCTTAAAAGTTACCAACTGCGGCTATGTTCACCATAATGCCACTTTTAATTTATATGTGCCTCTGTGGTCAGTGTCAAACTATGACATCACATTTCAGCCAGCCAGGATGCAATGCATTGCCTTAATTTTACCGGTTGGTCCAAGATGTGAAAGGCAGGCATAGCAGTTTAAACAATAAAACAAGCCAAAGCAATCTATCTATATATCTATCTATCTATCTATTGCCAGACGCCTCAATCCCGTTTGGGGTGGCCACAAACAAATCACCTCCAAGTCGCCCTGTCCTCCGCCATTTCACTGCCCTGCTCCCAACTTACACCCCTCTCTCTCATATACCTCTCCACCCCATCCCTCCATCTCATCCTTGGCCTCCCCCTCCCTCTTCCCCCCCTCCACCTTCCACCTCACTCACATACACTCTCTTCGTCAGTCTTTCACCCTCCATCCTCTCCACATGGCCAATCCATCTCAGTATGTTCCTCATAATGCTTCCTATCACATCCACATCCACATCACAACGCTCCTTTATATCCTCAGTCGTCAGCCTGTCTCTCCATGTGACTTCACAGACTCCTCTTAAATAACTCATTTCCACTGCTCTCACTCTTGACTTGTGTCCCTCCAACAACGTCCAACCTTCACTTCCATACGTTAGAGTTGGTATCACAATACTGTCATGTAGTAACTTTTTCACTTCCATGCTCACTTCCCTGTTTCTTATCACTGCTTTCAAAGAACCTGCAACCTTTCTTCCCTGCTGTACCCTTTCAAGCATTTCACCCTCCAAACCTCCATCCTTACTCATCACACTACCCAAGTACTTAAATGTACTCACATTTTCCAATTCCTCACCATCCAACCTCACTGTACATTCACTGACTTCACCTCTCTCAAAGACCATCACTTTACATTCACCTTTAGATTCCGTTTCTTACACACTCTCCCAAACTCATCCACCAAGCCTTGCAGCTCCCCTTTGTCTTCACTCAACAACACAGTAACATCTGCAAACAACAGTACAGGGAGTTTCCAAACACTATCCTCTCTCACCAGGGCCACTCCAACATCCACTACCCTACCTTGTACCTCTTTTATTACCCCATCCATGTACAGATTGAACAACCATGGAGACATGACACATCCCTGTTTCAACCCAACTTTCAAAGAGAAAAATTCACTTAGTTCACCATCCACACGCACTGCAGCCTTCGCACCATCGTACATGCTCTTCACAGCATTCAACAACTTCCCATCTACTCCATATATTCTTAACACTTTCCACAATCCTTGTCTATCCACCCTGTCATATGCTTTCTCCAAATCCATGAAAGCCGCATACAACTTCTTTCCCTTCTCTAGAAACTTTTCCACTAAAGATCTAAGAATGAATATCTGATCTACACAACCTCTTCCCTTCCTAAAGCCTCCCTGTTCTTCTCCAACTAATTTCTCTGTTCTTTCTCTAACTCTGTCAATAAGTATCCTACCATACACTTTTCCTATTATACTAAGAAGACAAATGACCCTATGATTACCACACACTTCTTTTTCCACTTTTCCTTTGTACAAGAGAACAAATATACCTGACTTCCAATCCTCTGGGACTCTACCTTCCTCCCAGGCCAATCTGCACATCCTCCACATCCACTGTACTACTATCTCTCCCCCATGCTTCAGCATTTCACCACACTCTCCATCAATTCCCGGGGCTTTCCCCAATTTAACTTTCTTCATTGCTTTCACAACTTCTATCCTACTGATTTCTTCCTGTCTTCTCACCTCCCTCCTTCTCCCAGCCATTCCCCAGCCACTTATACTAGCATTACTTCCATCCTCTATGTTCAACAATTCCTTAAAGTGTTCTCTCCATCTGCTCACTTTTTCTCCCTTCTCCACTAGTAATCTACCATTTTTATCTTTCACTCCCCTGCTAACTTCACTTCCACCCTGTCTTACTCTTTTCACCTCTTTCCAGAACATTTTCTTACAGTCCCTCCACTTTACACTCAAATTCCTTCCAAATTCTCATCCACTCTCTTCTTACTCTCTCTTACTAATCTTTTCACCTCTCTCTTTCTTTCTACATATAACTCTCTCTTCCGCCTCTCAACTTCTTCCACGCCCCTATTTCTCGATCCAGATATATATTTTTCTTGCAGGTAAACTACAGTATATCTTTTGGTTACACAATGTACAAATATTATCATGCTGAGTTGCTTTAACCTTTTTGGGTTTTGACCAACAAGAAATGATGACAGCACCTATGACTTTATAAGCCTCATTTTAAATGTTTTCATTGCCAGTATTCTTAAGTTTACATTATATCCTAAAGTTAGCTGAACTCAAAATAAAATGGACTTTCAACTGCATGTTATAATACAAGGGAATTCAAAACCTGCATGTACCCAATTAAAGATTCACTACATGAATACACGTACAGAAAGACATCTTACCTCTGGATATGCCCATTCAGGAGAGTAGTCTGTTATGTTAGCCGTATTTTCTCTGTAGTCCATTCTCGTCGTCTGCTGGCTTTGGTTAGTTACGGACTTGCCACTATTGTTTGTGCTGCTGCTACTGCTACTGTTGCTGTTGTTACTGTTCATGTTATCAGGAGGGGAAGTATCATAATGATCTAAGTCAGGAAAATCACTCAACATATCAAACGCATCAAGATTAGCAAGTACATCATCCTCTGGAGAGGTCATATCATTGTCTATAAAGTCCATGGGGTTCACATCACTGGAGGAGGGAGTTTTGCGACTGCAGGACCCTGGTGGCAAGTTGGCTGAGAGAGTTTTCTGAATGTCATCAGGTGAGAGATCTAGAGTATTTGAAAAAATTTCACTTTTCTCAACTGATAATTCAGACAACTCAGCCTTTATGCCTAAAAAAGTATCCTTTGTTGTTTGCTGCTGTTGCTGCTGCTGCTGTTGTGAGGGTGAGTCTTCTTGCTGTTGCTCTTGGTTTGTTCTTGCTTCCCCAGCCTCGAGACTAGATACAAGACTGGCAAATGTACCAGAATCCAAGGGCAGATTGCCATTGGTTGCATCTAGCTTCAGGCTCTCCACCATCTCCTTGTCACCTTCTCTCTTCACTAAAAGATTTGCATTATGCTGGGGTGGTGGGGTACTCTGTTGCTGCTGCTGTTGTGCTTGTTGTTGTTGTTGTTGTTGTTGCTGCTGCTGTTGTTGCTGCTGCTGCTGTTGCTGTTGCTGCTGCTGCTGTTGTTGCTGTGGTGGTGGTTGTGCAGGTTGTGGCTGTGGTCCATGATGATGCTGAGGTGGGTGGATGGGATGGTGGTGGTGAGGGTGGTGGTGGTGGTGTGGTGTGTGGTGGAGATGTGCAACGTGGGTGGTGTGTGGGACGAGAGGAGGTCCATGGATGATGGAGGCAGCAGTGGAGGCAGGGTGAGGTTGTCCCAAATATGACGTAAGCGTGAGGGGGCCAGCCAAGGGAGGATGGGGCGAAGGGTGGTGTGCGCCTGTCCCTCCACTGTTGAGGATGAGCAGCCCACCCCCACCCTGGATGTTGGACAGGTTTAGGATTAGTGGGGCTGTGGTGGTGTTGAGGTTATTATTATTGTTGCTCGAGGTGGTGTTTGTGCTGGTATTGTTGTTGTTATTGTTGTTGTTATTGTTGTTTGTATTGTTGCTGGTGGAGGGTGGGGTTTCTGGTGGGCGGGCCCCCTCCTGTGTTACGCCCTGGTACTGGGAGGCGACACACCCACCTGGCCCACTCGTTGACGACACCTGTGGGAGCAGCAGCATGCAACTGTCACATGCATGCTCAGTAACACCTCACTGAACTACACCAGTTATAGCAGGCCAGGGGGAGCTTACAGCAGGCTGGGGTGGATCTCAATATACTGTCCCTCCTTTTTCCACACCCATAGAATCAACAGGTGCTAAGATGCAAGGCATAGTGGAATAGTTCAAAGAGAGGCATTTCAGGGTCTACCTCATGAATATAAACAAATGAATATAGTTCAATACTACTTTCTGAACCACCTAACAATGTAATTATAACTCAAGCTATGTCAAGTTATTAATGAATTCTACTTTACAAATTAGCCTGCAATGCACTCTCTCCTGTCATTACTGGAGGACACTTTTACACTAGCATTTCAACAAAGTATGTTTGTAAAAACATGTGAACAAATGCTACATAAAGTGAATGACTGCAAGGGGAGCCAAACAGTCCTGATAATGAGGCTCTTTAAAGCTTCAGTTATTATCTACTCTTAACTTTTTTTCATATCAATGATCATAATATTTGTTGTGAATGGGCAAAAAAACAAAATAAGCCTTATTCCACCAATAAGGTATAATGTGAAAAATTTTGGCTATCACAAAATGGATGTCAGTGTACACCTTATTCCTTTATAAGTAAGATGAACATTAAGGAGAAAAAAGCATTTCTAAGCATTTTCAAACATATTACAAAAAGGAAAACTTCAATACTGTATACAGCATAGACAGCATCAAGAAGCTGTTGCTTTTATTGCTCAATCCCAGTCTTGGCTGGCCCAGCATACTTGTCGACCAAAGGGTAGGAACTGTCCCCATGGGATCATCCCGTAGGTTTCCTACACTGTTGATGATGTGTCTGTGTCTTAGTATGGCATGTGTTGTGCAATGCTCCACTTTGTCTGATAAATTGTGTGAGCCTGTTCTACAGAAGGGGCATGTATCATCCATGACTCCACCCAACCTAAATCTTTAGGATAGTTTGGCAGTATGTGCAACTAATGAACAACTGGCCGTAAGGAACTGCCCTTCCTCCTAATCTGTCTGTTAGAATAATGATTTACTGTATACAGGCATTTCCTTCTTGTCTGTGCTGGAGTATCTAGAAGCTGGATATTTCTGAAGAGGGTCTAGTAGTGTTTGTGTGATCACTGTTTCATATGTGTATTTGTGTTGTGTGACTCTGACATACAATGACAGGGGTGCTGTGTGTCAGCACAGGCTGCTTCTTAGAACTGTATGTCTCTCCTGTAAAGATAATATCTAAAAGGGAGGACATTAGTATTAAAGTATAAGTGACTGTGCAAGTGGTACTTGTGCAGCCAATAATGATAGTTAGAGCTTTGTTCTGTATGGTCGGCAAGGTGTTGTAGTGCGTGTTAGATAGGGTAGGGGCTCATGTTGGGAGGCATCACTGATCTGATACACTGTAAAAAAAGAAGAGTGTTTCTGTTCGCAACCCAAACTTTGTCCCTGTAACTGCCCTGAGTGCGCTGAATCTAAACGTGATCGTCTCTTGATGTCTTGTATATTTTCTAGTGTCATATGTATATTACTCCAAGGATCTTAGTGATGGAGGTGTAAGGCACTGGTACACAGTCAAGTGTGACGCCAGGGGTGTACTGTACCTGTGGCTCATGGTTGCTGCTGGTGACCAGTGTAGGGTTGGATTTGGGTGGTGTGACTGTCAGCCCATTATCCTCAATCCATGCCTGAGGTAGTCTTGCCACAATGTGCAGGTTGTGTCAGCAATGTGGTGTGTGATTGTTATGGTAATGTCATCTGCATATGAGGCAATGGTATGGGTGACTGATGTGTAGGAATGTCATGCATATACAGGGTGAAAAGTGTGGGTGAAAGTACAGAGCCCCGCGGAACTCCGTTAGGGAAGGTTCATGTTCGTGATGACTTGCCATGGGGTGTAACATGTGCTTGTCTACCAAATAAGTAGTTTGCAAGGTGGTGGTTGGTTTTGTTCTCTAAGTCTGCTTTATAGAATTTGGTGATTAACTTACAGGAGGATGACATCAAAGGCTTTATTTATGTCTATTGCTGTCAGAAGTGTACACTGTGAAAGTCACATGGAGCTGATGCTGTCAAATGTGAGCTGTGTGAGGTTGACTAGTAGGGTGTTTGTTAAGTGAAGCACTCTACATCCTCACAATGAGGGAGCAAGGGGGACATGAGGAGTGAATGCTATGAATTAGGCATTCAGTAGATAGTGGTAGCAGTTTTTTTTTTTTTTTTTTTTTTTTATGTGTCAGACTCTGGGCATAGGCTTCACAGCCTGCTATCAAGGCCCAGCAGTCCTCCTACATACCATACACCTCTACATGTCACCACTTCGGCGCTAACACCCACCGTCCATATTGAATACATGCTAGGGCTGTCTCATACAGGACTGGTGTATTGGTATTAGCGGGGGTATTTTTACGACATGTCGGCGGGTCTTCTGGTAGATCAGTAAAGCCTGATTTAATGAAATTCAAATCCTTAAACTGTTCCCTGCCCCAGCCGGGATTCGAACCTGGGTCCGGTGGGACTGCAGGCCACCTCTCTACCGATTGAGTTGTTGTTCCCTAGGCAGTCTGGCCGAACAGCCCTGAGTTCCTAAGGAAGGCCACGGCCAAGACCAGGTTTTCCCACACAGCTCTCAAGGAGTGCATGCTGTGTTGTTAGCACAGGTGATTGTGTGCAATGCAGTCTTCCATAATGTGCTTAATAGTATGAGGTGCCGTCCTGTATCCTGGACAGGCATCAGTGCCAGAGTCATCCAGCCTTTTCTGATAACTAAAGAGGGCTGGAAGATGCCAAAGTCTCAGCCTGGCCAGGTGGACCCAGTCCTCATGACGGAGGTAGGATTCAGAAGGGTGGATATCAGGAGGCTGTGTATACAGCTGAGCATTGTCTTTGAGTGACTGAATGGAGCGGCAAGTGATCTGAGCATGGATATGCTTCTGGAAGCTGGTCTGATGCAGGCAAGGGGGGAGAAATGACAGTACAGTATTTGTGTATGATATCGTGTGCTGGGTGTTGTTCTGAGGTTCCTTGGTGTGTGTGGATGTGCTGTGATGTAGTGTGGTGGATGGTGTGGGTTTGTGGAGGCTATGGGATGAATTTGTGTGCCTCTCATGTCTAGATGATCCTTGACTTTGAGGACTTTGATTTCTTGGTGTAGGTGATTTGTAGGTGTAGTAGCTCTGCAGCCTGTGATTATTTTTAGGGCCTTGTTCTGTATGGTATGTAGAGTGTTGTAGTGTGTTTCTGTGAGGTTAGAAGTCCAAGCAGGGCTTGCATAGTTCATCACTCCATAAATATATTGTTTGTATACTGTGGTGGTGTTTTTTTTGTTGTGTGTGAATGCTGCAGAGGCAAGTGAACTTAGGGCATTGAGTCTTAGTGTTAATTTATTTTGAATCCCCCCCTCTACTGGCAACTATAACACCTCTCAAACCCCCAGTGCCGACAGATTTTTAGATTTTTTTTTTTTTTTTTGCCTAGATAGCTTAGTTTTGATGCAAAACTCATAAAAACACCCAAACTGGTACTCACAGAAGCCAGGAGGGTTGATTTTGGGCCACCATTATGACCGCACCTATCTGGTGAAATACGTGAGTAAACCCCGTAGGCTTTCTTCTCTCCACAGGGGACCAGTCGGTTTTCTTTGGTGTTTGAGCATGGTATACTAAAGTATATGCCCTGGTGATGCTCCCCACATGTCCTGGAAGCATGTGGCCACTGTTCTTGGGCGTAGTGATATGCAATATTTGCCGAATTTTATTATAATACGGAGTTAAAGTTGACCTGATGCAGGGGCAGTGTGCGTGTGCACTGCACACTCTGGGTGACTCATAGTGGTCTCCTGTGACGCGCCACATTCAAAACTTAACGCCTAGTAAATGTTTCCAGCCTCGCTCAATATTTCAATTTTGGGTGATTTTTCTAATCCTAGGAAATTTATGAACAGCTCCGAGACTGCCCGTGGCAAAGGGCACAGCCATTTATAAACGGCTCTGACAGAGGGCAGGTTAATATTTGTGATGTGCTGTTTAAGTGACAATAAGGTACTGTATGTTACACCATGGATTTGGGGGGAATGTGTGTGTGGTAGGGGAGTGTTGTTTATGGTAAGGTGTGGAATGTGACTGTGCTCTGCTGTCCAGTTTAAGAGAAGGGTCACTGTAGATTTGGCTGGGGCTATTTTGAGTCTGTTTGTGATGAACCATTCGTGTAGTGTGTTGAGGTAAAGTTAGAGGATGTGTGTGGCTGTGATTGCATTTTGGTGTGTACATGTAAGTGTTATGTTGTCCGCACAGGAAGCTATGTGTATTTGTGGTGTGTGGGATGTGGGTATGTCATTCATGTATAGGTTAAAGAGAGTAGGGGACGAAGCAGATCCTGGGGGACGCCATTCGTGAAGTTTCTGATGTTCGATGACTGACTGGCAAATGTCCAGGTGTTTGTGTAATGTTCTCTGAATGCAAGTGTTGTACAGGTGAATTTGGTCCAGTTCTTGCAAGAATTGCACTGAACTGAACCCTTTGTCTGTCAACTCGAAGTGATGGGTTTTGTGCATGTTGGACATATGTACTTACTGACGGGTCCTGGATTGCTCTCAATGTCACCAGCTTGAAGAAGTCTTCAAGAAATCATTTCTTGGTGTAAAAAAAAAAAAAAAAAAAAAAAAAGTGTTGTTGTGTGTGCTGTGTTGGGAGATGTGGTACTTCCCCAGGCGACTGAAGCCACTCCAAGGTTCTTGGGCCCTGTGAGGAACCAGAGGGGTTTGTGGTAGTTTGGCCCCCCTGCTGTCCTCCCCCTCCACTTAGACAGCTTCTAGGGGGTGGACCCACGACGAAGATGCCACCACTAAAGGTCCAGGCATTCAGTTATCTTGCATGGTGTGTTAAGTAGTGTTATGTTTGTACAGTGAAGGGTGTGTTGGGTCCATGTTTGGTTTAACCTGTGGATTGTGCAATTACCTTTTTTTATCCCACCCTGAGGTGTGCAATTTTTTGTTTTGTTTTTTTTTGTTTTGTAAACGTGAAGATACACATTTAGGGCATCATCTGGTCCCCCCCCCCCAAAAAAAAAAAAAAATCTCTCTCTCTCTCTTTCTCTCTCCATTTTTGCATAGATGAGTAGTCAAAAAATTATCTTTTTTTTTTTCCTTAGTTTTTGTTTCGTGCAAACTTGAAGATTAACTTCCAGGGCATCATCTGGTGAAAAAACAAAAATCTCTCTCTCTCCGTCTTTGCGTAAGTTTGCATAGGGGTGCAGTAGTTAGCGGTGATGCACGGCCAGTACAGCATGAGCTGTGGCTCGCAACACGACGCCTCCTAGCCTAAGCTGTGGCTCGCAATCCACGGGTTAAAGACAGCGATGACTGTTCCATGTTTCATAATGTTCAGAACACTACAGTGTGTGCATAGGTAGTTGCTGATGTTTGTAAGGGCCTGGATGTCATGTGGCTCTAAATGTTTTAAGTGTATGTCACTGAGGCCATTTGGCCCTATTATTGTAGTTATTTGTTTTCTTGATAATGTTACATGTCTGTTCTGGAATGAAGGGGGTTATGTTGTGGTCAAAAGGAAAGGAATGCCGACATAGAGAAGACTGCTTTTCAGACTCAGTGTGTTGGTGTAAGGTAACTCATGTATGTGTGGTTGTACAAAAGTATGTCTTCATGTACTATGTACGGCAGGATGAGTTGTTCATTCGAGGTGATGGTGGAGTAAGTCTTAAAGGTATTTGTTTGCAATTTAGTGATTCTGTTGTGCATTCTGTGGAGCCAAAAGGTGTAAGTGAAGTGGCTGAGAGTTGTTACAAAGGCTTTCCAGTTCCCTGTTTTCTTTGTACTGATTTTGTTTTATTGCTGTTGCAGTCCTATGATGGTGTCTTTTGTGTGGGAGAGGAGAGTTGTGTTTACGTGGGTCAAGCTGTTTTATGAGGCATGCAATCTCCACTGTAGAGGTTAGGTTGTAAAGTCTTCTGCTGCCTCATGGAATATGGTTTCTCTCTGTGTTAGGTATGATCTTGTTAAATTTCATAAAGTACCTGCCAAATTTGGTGATGGACGTGTTGTTTGGTGGGCTGATGCACTGTACTGTTTCTTCAGTGAATTTTTTGTCCTGTCTGCTTTTTTGTGGCTTGTGTAAGTGATGTGTGATTATTCTGGTTTGGAGCATATTCCTATGATGATAATGACAGGGAGCTGATCTGAAGAGAGTTTAGGTTCTGGCTGTTTGGCACTGGACAGTTAATGTGCTGGCAAACAGAATGTGGTGTCTGAGGAATAGGGAGAGTAGTGTGCTTGATGTGGAATGTTGGTGTGTTGTCAGGTGACAATAAGAATGTGTATGGTGCTGAGCTGTGATGCAATGTCAAGGCCTTGGTGGTTATTTTCACAGTATTCATACCAGGCAGTGTTTTTAGTATTTAACTTGCCAGTAATTATAAAATTCAATGTCTGTTACAGAGGAGGACCTGAGCAATGAACTGAGCTAGTACAGTGAAAGAGGTATCAGGGGGAATGTAAATGTTAAAAATGTTAATTTCCTGTTTGAGTTAAGACTTGTGGTAAGTAGGGGTACCCATCATCCACTCATTCAATGGAGGGAGGCCTTATGGTCTCTACACTGAGTGACAAGCCAAATGGTTTCTTGTACCCAGGAAACCATTTACTATGCTAGGTGGTAACCACATAACCAGATTCTTTTTGGTGGGGTTAATTGTCCCCCAGATTGGTCTTGGTCTTGGTGTTGGTTGAAGGGCTGTCACAGACAGAAAGTCTCATGTAGCCCTGCCAATGGCTCAGGTGGAGAACTTGCTATTCACAGGCAACAAAGTTGTTCCGATCTGCAAAGGACGACATACACGTGGCGAAGGATGCAATGGCGCAGTTGTTGATCCAAGCCCATCCCTCTAAGAAGGGTAGGGAGGGAGACGTCTGTGATCCCCAGGGCATCCAATCGATCCCGAAAAATGGTGTGAAGGGAATGGAACCACGGGCAGTGTAGCAAGAAGTGGGCCACAGTTTTCTCCTGGTTACCGCACCACTGACAGTAGGGGTCGGGGAGGAGCTGCAGGCAATGAAGATGAGATGTCAAACCCACATGACCTATACACAGGCTGGTGAAAGCCATGTCCAGGACTCGGGAGGCAGGTCAGGCGAAAGGATGGTCAGAAGAGCCCAAGCAGTACAAACCCAGCACTGTGGTGGGAAGGGCAGCATGAAGGATGCCATCCCAGACCTACTTGCATTTTGTGGCTAAAAGCCGGTGGTGTGTGAACTCTGGTAAAGGGAGAGATTCTTTATCTGGTTAAGATTGGGCCAACCATTGCAGTATCCACAATATCATTGCCCCTGATGCCAACATGCGTTGGGATCCATTGAATTTTCAGGGTCCAAGCATTCCGAAGAAGTCGATCCACATATCGTGGTAGATGATATGTCATGCCGAGTGGGGTCACGGGGAGGAGATGAAATGAACAGCAGCCATGAAGTCTGTGTACAAGACTGCCATGTGGGGTGATGAGCATGACAACAAAAGGTGCAGTACCCTGGAGACTGCAAAGACTTCAGCTGTGAGGACATCATGGGAATCATCCAGGTGCCATGTCTAACAGGCAGAGAGATCCTCAATAAAGATGGCAGTGGCTGTGGCTCCCAGGTTATATGCATGCGAGTCGTTCATGAAAACTGCCATGTGCCCCACATAGGTGGTGTCAACCATGCACTGAAAGAGAAAGAGGGCGAGGTGGCCATCCCAAATCTTGTGGAAGGGTTCAGGAAAATCCATGGATATCACAGAGGATGGGCCCTGCCCCGGAAGGATGGGAGACACAGAATTCACAGGTTGGCGGTCTGGAGGAGGGAGGCCCATTGAGCATTAAACCAAGAAAGCATGCACTAGGAGAAGCTGCCAGGACGTGATGGGCCAAGAAGGAAGATCCGGCAAGACTCCTGCCTTTGAGAAGAGCTCAGGGAGTGGGTGGTCAGGTGGAGAGCACTGAATGGTGAAAAGGCACCAGCATGTGTGCTTCAGTCTGGTGTGCTGGAGGGGCAGAAGTCCTCTGCCTGGAGGGACAAGGCAGAAGAGCAAAAGGTCCCAGTGCAATACGGAGAGCTGTGTTCTGGATGGTATCTAGCCTCTGCAGCTGGGCTGTAGATGCTGAGCCATATACTGAGCAGCCCTAATTGATCCTGCCCAAAATGGTCAACCAATAATAATTCAAGAGGAGTTCTCTACTGGTCCCCCAGTGAGTCACAGCGATACTTCTCATGATGGCATGCCTCTGCACAGAACATCCTCAGGTATTCAATGTGACTCCTCTAAGTAAGAATAGGCCCATCCACCCAATGGCCCAGCAGTATATGCTCATGGACAACAGACACTATGGCAGAGTGGAGACTGATCACTGGCGACGATGGCATATGACAGAGCGTGAAATTCATCACTACACTCTTCTGGACATTGATGGTGGGACCCCGTTCATGAGCCCAGACCTCAAAAGTAGATGCAGCTAAATGAAGGTATTGCACACAATGGTCACATCATCGGCATACACTAGAAAGGTAGCATGGGCGACCTGAGGGAGATCCGACATTAAGACACTGAATAAAAGGTGGCTGAGAACAGACCCCTGCGGAATCCCTCACCAGACTGGGCGGGGATCTGACAGAGCACCACCCACGGACACCGCAAAGTTGCGCTCTGAAAAGTAATCTGACAGTCATGACAGGGGAGGACCAGAGACCCCCAGGCAGGAGAGGCAATGCAGGATGCCATCATGGGGGACAGAATCAAAGGCTCCCTTCAAGTCTATGAAGAGGGTGATCATGAAGAGCTGCTGGCGATATGTGTCATGTACCAGATGTTCCAGATGACACAGGACATCCAGGATGACCCAGCAAGGCCTGAATCCACGCTTTGCCCCAAAAAGAGATTGCAGGACTCTAACCACCAGGAGAGATGACGAGAAACCATCTTCTCCAGTAGATTTTCCACGCAGGGCAGTAGCACAATGGGTTGATATGATGACGGGCAGGTCGGGTCCCTTCCTGGCTTGGGAAAAGGTAGCAATATCCCATCCTTCCATATCCCTGGGAATTCCCCTGCATGCCAGCTAATATTAACCCCTTAACCCCGGGCACAGGGCTTGGCTGTCTTCACCCCTAGCCTGGGATAATCAGTGATACTTTTGCAAAAAAAAAAAATAAAAAAAAAAAAAAAAAAAACTTAACCTAGAGTCAAAAACTAAATAGATGAAAGTACAAACCCATAGCTATGTGATGTCGTTGTCAATATATATATATATATATATATATGGAGAGTCTGTGGTACAGTGGTAAAGTGTGCATTTCTGTGCACTGAAGAACGAGGGTTTGTGCCCCACCAGGGTAATAAATTTTGGGAGCATTCTTCAGGCCACGTACTACCTTGGAGGACATAAGGGGTGCTGTGGTTGAACCAGTGTCGCATACTATAAAGTATGTTTGCACCGAATTG